>NC_092503.1:131867552-132167552 GCF_047511675.1 Marmota flaviventris | reverse complement strand
GAGAGGCTTGTGGGAAGACGGTGGTGACAGTTGAGCTCTGAGGGTTTTTCCTGAGGAGCTGTTTTGTTTGGAGTGTGTGGTTCTAAAAATAAAGTTCGTTTCTTTTGACAAGTGGCTCCTGAATTGTGCCCAGCCAGACAGCGGCAGGGTTTGATTTAGGGTTCAGGTTATTGCTAGATATTTCATTACAGGTAGGGTTGGGTTTAGTGTAATAGATAGTGTTAGATTTAGGTTTAGGGTTAGGGCATAGATTAGGGATAGATTTTGCATTAGGTTTATTGTAAGGCTTAATGTTTCTGCTAGGGATAGGGTTATGGTCAGGTTTAGGTTTATGGTTAGGTCTTGGGATATGTTTATGGTTAGCGTTAGGTTTAGTGTTGGGGTAGGGTTATAATTAGGGTTGGCATTAGGGTTAGGATAATTGACAAGTTTATAACTAAAGTTCGAGCTAGGATTAAAGTTAGGATAAGAGCTCGAGTTAGGGTTATGGTTTAGGATATGGGTAGGTTAATGTTTGGGGTAAGGGTTTGGCCTTGAACTAGGGTTAGCTCTAAGGCAAGGGTTAGTGTTAGGGTTAGTGTTAGGGCTACGGTTAGGGTTAGGTTTATGCTTAGGGCTAAGTATAGGCCTAGGATTGTGGCTAGGTTTTTGTTAGGTTTAGGGCTAGGTTTAGGACTATGGTTAGGGTTAGGGCGACTGTTAGGGTTAAGATTAGGGTTAAAATAGGATTAGGACTAGGGTTATGTTTAGGGCCAGTATTAGGGTTAGGGTTATGGCTAGGTCTAGTGTTAGGATTAGGTTTTGGTTTAGGGTCAGTCAGGTTTAGAAATAGGTTAATGTTAGGGTCAGGGTCATTGTTCCAGATAGGATTAGGGTTAGGGTTAGAGCCAGAATTAGGCCTAGTGTTAGTTCTAGGGGTAGGGTAAGTGTTTAGGATAAGTGTTATTGTTAGGGCTAGAGCTAGGATTTTGTTTAGATCTAGGGCTAGAATTATAGCTATATTTACAATTAGTTTGGGGTCTAAATCTATTGTTAGGGTTAGGTATAAGTATAGGGTTACTGGTAGGGCTAGTGTTAGGGTTTGGTTTAGGGTTAGGGTCAGGATTAGACCTAGGGTTATTGTTAGACTCAGAATAAGGGTCAGGGTTAGGGTTAGAACTAAAATGAAGGCTAGAGTTAGGACTAGTAATACTGTTAGTGTTTAAGTTAGGCTAAGGATTAGGGTTAGGACAAGGGTTAGCATTTGCTTTAGGGTTTGGCTTAGGGTAAGGAATAGGGTTAGAGCTAGGATTAGGGCTAGGGTTAGGGTTAGGGTTAGGGTTAGGGCTAGTGTTAGGTTAAGATTAGGTTTTAAGCTTGGGTTAGGACTAGAATTAGGGGTAGAATTTGTGTTAGAGTTAGGGCTAGGGTTATAACAACAACTAATGTATGAACTAGGGTTATGATTAAGGCTAATTTTAGGGTTAGGGTTAAGGCTAATTCTAGTGTTTGGGTTAATTTAAGGTTAGAGTGATGTTTAGGGCTAAGATTAGTGTTAGGATCAGCATCAGGGTCAGGGTTATTTTTAGAGTTAGTTTTAGGGCTAGGTGTAGGTTTACGGTTTGGTTTAGGTTAAGAGTTATGGCTAGAGATATGGCTTGGTTTTTTTTTTATGGCTAGGGCTACGGGTAAGTAAAGTTTTAGGATTAGCATTATTGTTAGGTCTAGTGTTAGAGTGTGAATTAGGATTATGGTTATGGTTAAATTTAGAGTTAGGTTTAATTTTAGAGTTAGGTTTAGATCCAGGGTTGGGCTAGGGCTAAGGATAGAACTAGGGATAGGGCTAGGGCAAGAGTTAGAGTTAGTCTTAAGGCTAGATTTAGGGTTAGTATAAGACTAAATTAGGGTTAGTGCTAGACTTAGTGTTAGTGTTAGACCTAGGGTTAAGGCAAGAGTTATGTTTAGGTTTCAGATTATGGTTAGGTTTATGGTTATGGTTAGGTTTAGAGTAAGGGATGGGGTTATAGCTAGGTTTAGGGCTAGGACGAGGGTTAGAATTAGGATTAAACCTCAAGTTTGGTTTGGGTCAGGATTAAGGCTGGGTTTAGGGCTAGGATTAGGGCTAGGGCGAATTTCAAGTCCAGCTTTACAGTTAAAGATAGTTTTAGGGTTAGGTTAGATGTAGTGTAAGGATTAGATTTAGGGTTAGAGTCAGGTTTAGAGCTAAGGGTATTATTTGGGTCAGGGTCGTGATTAGTGTTTGAGACAGGTTAAGGTTTAAATTTAGGGCTCGAATTAGCATAGGTTTAGGATTAGGGTAATGATATAGTTAGGTTTATGTTTCAAGTTAGGTTTAGGGTAATGGATAGGGTTAGGATTAGGAATATGGTAAGGTTTAGGCCTAGAGTTAGCATTAGGGTTAGGATTATGGTTACGGTAATGGATGGGGTTAGAGCTAAGGTTAGAGCTAATGTTACGGCTATTTTTAGTGCTAGGTTTAGGGTTAAGGTTAGGGTTAGGGTTAAAGCTCAGATTAGGCTAGGTTTTTTGTTAAAGTTAGGGCTAGTGTTAGGGTTATGGCTAATGTAAGTACTAGGATTACAATTAGGGCTAGTTTTATAGTTAGGGTTATGGCTAGGTCTAGTGTTATATTTAACGTTGTTTAGGGTGATGTTTAAAGCTAGGGTTAGTGTTAGAGTCAGAATCAGGGTTAGGATTAGTTTTAGATTTCTGGTTAAAACTCGAATTAGGGCTAGGGTTAGGGCTAGGTGTAGGGTTAGGGTTTGGTTTAGGTTAAGGGCTAGGATTAGGGCTCTGGCTCAGTTTTGTATTAGGCTAGGAATATAGTTAGGGCTAATTTTAGGAGTAGTGTTAGGGTTAGGGTTAGTGTTAAGTTTAAGCTTAGGCTTTGTATTAGGGTTAGATTTAGAGTTAAGGTTAGATCTAGGGTTAGGGATAGGGCTAAGGAAATGGCTAGGGTTATGCCTAGAGTTAGGGCTAGGTTTATGGTTCCATTAAGGGATAGGGTTAGAACTATTTTTAGGGCTAGGGAGAGAGTTAGACTTAGTTTCAGTGCTAAGGTTAAGATTAGGGTTAAGTTTAGGGATAGGTATAAGGTAGGTCTAATATTAGGGATAGGGTTGGTTTTAAGTTAAGCCTAGGTTTAAGGTTAGGGTAATGATTAAGGCTATGTTTATTGCTACTATGGGCTAGGGTTTGTGTTTGGGTTAGGGGTAGGAGAATATATTGGGCTAATGTCATGTCTAGAGTTATGGTTATGGATAGTTTTAGGGTTAGGTTTTGGCTAGGTATAATGTAAGGATTAGGTTTAGGGTAAGGGTTAGCTTAGAGCTAGGGGAATTATTAAGGTCAGGGTCATGGTTAGGGTTTCTTTTAGGTTTGAGTTTAGGATTAGGACTCAAATTAGCATTATGTTTATGGTTAGGGTTATGATAGGGTTTGATTTAGGGTTCAGTTTAGGTTTAGGGTAATTTATAAGGTTGGGGTTAGTGATAGGTTCAGGGTTAGGCCTAGGGTTAGCATTAGGGAAAGGGTTATGTTTAAGGTAATGGATACAGTTAGAGCTAAGTTTATAGCTAGACTTATGGCTAGGATTATGTCTTGAGTTAGATATGGGTTAGAACTAGCATTAGTGTTAGTATTGTGTTTAGTGTAAGAGTTAAGTTCTGAGCTATGATTAGGGTTAAAGCAAGGGTTAGGTTAAGGGTTATGTTTAGGGATAGAATTAAGGTAGGTTTAGGGTTAGGATATGGGTTAGAGAAATGGTTATAATTAAGTTTAGGGTTAGGGTTAGGGTAATAAATATGGTTAGATGTAGGTTTAGAGTTAGGGACAGGGTTAAATTTAAGTTTAGGGTTAGGTCTATGGTTATGTTTAGGTGTGTGTTAAGGGTTAGAGTTTGATCTATGTTTAGGGTTATAGCGAGTATTAGTTTAGGGTTAGATATAGGGTTAGTTTTCTGTTTAGGGTTAGGATTATCATTAGTTTTAAGGCTAGGGTTACAATTAGGTTTAGGGTTAGGGTAATGGGTAGGTTTAGAGCTAGGGTTAGGGTTAGGGTTAAGGTTAGGATTAGTAATAGTTTTGGGGTTAGATTCAGGGATATTTCTAGGTTTATGTTTATAGTAAGGGCTAGGATTTGAGCTAGGATTAGGACCAAGGCGAGGGTTAGGTTTGGGTTAGGGTTAGGGTTAGGGTTATGCTTAGGGCTAGGTTAAGGCCTAGGATTAGCTCTAGATTTTTGTTAGTTTTAGGCCTAGGGTTAAAGCTGTGGATAATGTAAGAGCTAGGGTTATGATTAGGGCTAGTTTTAGGGTTAGGGTTATGCCAAGGTCTAGTGTTAGGTTTGGAATTTCAGTTAGGGTCAGGTTTAGAAGTAGTTTTACTATTAAAAGCAGAGTCAGTGTTTGGGTTATAGTTCAAGTTAGGGTTACAGCCAGAATTAGGAGTAGGTTTAGGTCTAGGAGTAGGGTTAGTGTTTGTGTTAGGATAAGGGTTATTGTTAGGCCTAGGACTAGGTTTTTTTTTTTTTTTTTTTTTTTTTTTTTAGGTCTAGGGCTAGAGTTAAGGCTAGATTAAGGATTAGGTTTGGGTACAGGGCTCTTGTTAGGTTTTAGTCTAGTGTTAGGGTCAGATTTAGAACTAGGGTTGATGTTACTGTCAGGATAAGTGTCAGGGTGAGTGTTCGGGTTTGTGATAGGATTAGAGCTAAAATGAGGGCTAGGTTCAGGACTATTAATAAGGTTAGGATTTTGGTTAGCCTAAGGATTAGGCATACGTCTAGGGCTACCATATGGTTTAGGGTTATTCATAGGGTAAAGGATAGCTTTAGAGCTAGAGTTAGGGTTAGGGTTAGAGTTAAATCTAGGATTAGGGCTCCGATTAGGGCTAGTTTTTGTGTTAGGGTTAGGGCTAATGTTAGGGCAATGGCTAATGTAAGAACTAGGGTTACAATGAGGGTTACTTTCAGGGTTAGGGTTAGGGATAGGTCTAGTGTTAGGGTTAGGTTTAAGGTTAGGTTTATATTTAGAGCTAGGGTTTGTGTTATAATATGAGTCAGGGTCAGGGTTAGGTTTAGGACTCGAATTAGAATTAGGTTTACTTTTAGGATTCAGTTTAAGGTTAGGAGGATTTTTAGAGCTAGGGTGATTGTTAGGATATGAGTCAGGGTCAGGGTTAGATTTAAGGTTAGGGTTAGGACTCGAATTAAGGCAATGGTTATGTCTAGGTGTTAGGGTTTGGTTTAAGTTAAGGTTTATGGTTAGGGCTATTGCTCAGTTTGTTTTACTGCTAGGGTTAGGGTTAGGGCTAGTTTTAAGATTAGCATTAGGGTTAGGGCTTGTTTTAGTGTTAGGCTTAGGGTTAGGGATAGATTTCGAGTTAGGGTTAGCTCTAGAGTTAGGGCAAGGACTAATGATAGGGCAAGGATTACGGCTTGGGTTAGGCTTATGGTAATGGGTAGGTTTAGAACTAGGAATAAAGATAGTGTGAGAGTTAGAGTTATTCTTAGGGCTAGGGTTAGGGTTAGATTTAGGTATGAGTTAGCGCTATGGCCAGTGTTAGGGTCAGTTTTAGACCTCGGGTTTGTGTTAGGGTCAGAATAAGGGTCAGGGTTAGCATAAGGGTTTGGGATAGGATTAGAGCTAGAATTAGGGTCAGGATCAGGACTATTAATAGGTTTAGGATTTTGGTTAGCCTAAGGATTAGGGATATGTCTAGGTTTACCATTAGGGTTAGGGTTTCACTTAGGGTAAGGGAGAGAGTTAGAGCTAACTTTAGGGCTAGAGTTAGGGTAGGGTTAGGGTTAAAGTTAGGTTTAAGGTTCGGATTAGGGCTAGTTTTGTGTTAGGGTTAGGACTAGGGTTAGGACAATTGCTAATATAAGAACTAGGGTTATAATTAGGGTTAGATTTAGGAATAGGATAAGGGTTAGGGTTAATTTTAGTATTAGGGTTAAGTTTAAGGTTAGGGTAATATTTAGAACTAGGGTTAGTTTAGGATGTGAGTCAGGGTTAGGATTAGGGTCAGGACTCAAATAAGGGCTAGGGTTACTGTTAAGTTTTGGTTTAAGTTTAGGATGGTTTTTTGAGCTAGTGTGAGTTTAGCATATGAGTCAGTGTCAGGTATACATTTAAGGTTAGGATTAGGACTCTAATTAAGACTATGGTTAGGTCTAGGTGTAGTGTTAGTTTTTAGTTTAATTTAGTTTTAGGGTTGGGGCTAATGCTCGGTTTTGTTTAACTGCTAGTCATAGGGTTAGGGCTAGATTTATGATTAGCGTTAGGATTAGGGTTAGAGTTACTGTGAGGCTTAGGTTTAGGGTTAGGGCTAAAACTAAGGATGGGGCAAGGGTTAGGGCTAGTATTAGGGTTATGGTGAGGGCTAGGATTAGAAATAGTGATAGGGGTAGTGTGAGAATTATTGTTAGTCTTAGGGCTAAGGTTAGGTTTAGGGTTATGGATAGGGCTAAATTAGGGCTAGGATTAGGTCTGTGGTTAGTGTTCAGATTAAGCATAGAATTAGAGTTAGATTTAGTTTAGGGTAAAGGATAATGTTCTATCTAGTTTTAGAGGTAGGGTGATGTTTAGAATAAGGGTTATGATTAGGGTTATGATTAAAGCTAAATTTAGGACTAGGATGAGGGCTACAGTTTGTTTTAGGGTTAGGGCTAGGATTAGGAGTATGGCTAATTTCAAGTCTAGAATTATGTTTAAAGATAGTTTTAGGGTTAGGATTATGGGTACGTCTAGTGTAAGGTTTAGGTTTAGGGTTAGGGTCAGGTTTAGGGCTAGGGGTGTTATTAAGGTGAATGTCTAGGTTAGGGTTTGGAATAGGTTAAGGCTTAAAGTTAGGGATTGAATTAGCACTAGGGTAAGGGTTTGTGTAATGATGGGCTCAGAATTAGGGTTCATGTTAGGTTTAGGGAAATGGATAGGGACATGATTAGAGATAGGATTAAGTTTAGGCCTAGGGTTAGCATTAGGGTTAGTGTTATTTTTATGGTAATGTATAGGGTTAAGGCTAGTGTTGTGGGTATGATTAGGGCTAGGACTATGATTAGGGTTAGGGTTAGGGTTAAAGCTCAGGTTGGGGCTCAGATTAGGACTAGGATTTGGGTTAAGTTACTGCTCGGGTTAGGATTACGGCTAATGTAAGTACAAGGTTTACAATTAGGGCTAATTTTATGGTTAATATTAGGGCTAGGTTTAGTGTTAGGGTTAGTGTTAGGATTAGAGTGATGTTTAGAGCTAGGATTAGTGTTAGTGTCAGAGTCAATGTAAGGGTTACTTTTAGGGTTCAACTTAAAACTCAAATAAGGGCTACAGTTAGGTGTAGTTGTATGGTTAGGGTTTGGTTTAGTTTAAGGGTTAGGGATAGAGCTTATGGCTCGGTTTTGTTTTAGGGCTAGGGCTAGGATTAGGGCTAGTGTTAGGGTTAGGGATAGTGTTAGGTTTAGGCTTAGGCTTCAGGTTAGAGTTAGATTTAGAGATAGATTATGATCTAAGGTTAGTGCTTGGGCTATGGATAGGTCAAGTGTTAGGACTAAGTTTAGGGCTAGGGTTAGGTTCATTATAAGGGATAGGTTTAGAACTAGTGATAGGGCTAGTGTGAGTGTTAGATTTATCCTTAAGTCTAGGGTTAGGGTTAGGTTTAGGGATAGGGTGAAATTAGACCTAAGATTAGGGCTTGGGTTAGTATTGGGGTTAAAGCTAGGGTTAGGGTTAAGGTTAGGATTAATCTGGGTTTAGGGATAGGATAAGGGCTGGGGTTTTTGTTAGGGTTAGGGCTAGGATTAGGGCTAGAGCTGATGTCAGGTGTGGGGTTACAGTTGAGGAGAGGACAGTTTTAGGATTAGGGTTTATGGCTAGGTCTAGTGTAAGGATTAGATTTCGGGTGAAGGGTCAGGATTAGAGCTAGGGGAATTATTAGGGTCTGGGTCAGGTTAGGGTTTGGTTGAGATTAGGGTTTAGGGTCATGGATCAAATAAGCATAGGGGTCAGGGTAAGGGAAAAGATAGGTTTTGTTTAGGGTTCAGGTTAGGTGTAGGGTAATTGATAGGGTTATGATCAGCGATAGGGTTAGTGTTAGGCCTAGGGTTAGCATTAGGGTAAGGGAAATGGTTAGGATAATGGATAGGGTTAAAGCTAAGTTTAGGGCTAGGGTTATGGTCAGGAATAGGTCTTGAGTTAGGTTTGGGTTTAGGGTTAGAACTAGAGTTATTTTTAGGGTTTTGTTTACCATAAGGATTAGATTTTGAACTAGGGTTAGGGCTAGGGAAATGGTTAGGTTTAGAGTTATGTCTAGGGATAAGATTAGAATGTGGCTAGGGTTAGGGTTGGATTAGGGCTAGCATCATCATTGGGGGAGGGTTAGAGTTAGAGTAATGGATATGGTTAGATGTAAGCATAGGGTTATTGGTAGTGTTAGATTGAAGTTTAGGTTTAGGGTTGGGGTTATTGTTATGTTTAGTTTTGTGGTAAGTGTTAGGGTTTGAGTTAGAGTTAGGTCTATAGCAAGTGTGAGGTTTAGGGTTAGGTCTAGTGTTAGTTTTCTGGTTAGGTTTAGTGTTAGGGTAAGGCTCTAGGGTTAGGCCAGGTTTAGACCTAGGGTTAGTGTTAGGGTCATAATAATGGTCAGGGTTAACATTAGGGTTTGGAATAGTGTTAGAGTGAGGGTAGGGTTGTGACTATTAATGGGTTAGGATTTTGTTTAGCTTAAGGATTAGGGATAGGTCTGGGGTTACCATTAGGGTTAGGGTTTTGCTTTGGTTAAGTGATAGCCTTAGAGCTAGCTTTGGGGCTAGGGTTAGGGTTAGGCTTAAGGTTAGGGTTAAATCTAGGTTTATGGCTCATATTAGGGCTAATTTTTGTGTTAGGGGTAGGGCTAATGTTAAGGCAACAGATAATGTAAGAACTAGGGTTACAATTAGGGTTAGGGGTAGGGGTAGGTCTAGTGTGAGGGTTAGGTTTAAAGTGACATTTATACCTAGGGTTAGTATTAGTATATAATTCAGAGACAGTGTTAGTTTTAGGGTTAGGGTTAAGACTCAAATAATTGCTAGGATTACTGTGAGGGTTCGGTTTATGGAGAGGGCGGTGTTTAGAACTAGGGTGACTGTTAGAATATGAGTGAGCATCAGGGTTAGTTTTAAGGTTAGGGTTATGACTCACATTAAGGCTAGACTTACTGCTAGGGTTCGGTTTAAGTTTAAGGTGGTGTTTAGACCTAGGGTGAGTGTTAGGATATGATTTGGGGTCAGGGTTATTTTATGGTTATGGTTAGGACTCGAATTAGTGCTAGGGTTAGGTCTAGGTGTAGTGTTAGGGTTTGGTTTAAGTTAAGGTTTAAGGTTAGGACTATTGCTCAGTTATTATTTTGAGAAAGAGAGAGAAAGAAAGAGAGAGAGAGAGAGAGAGAGAGAGAGAGAGAGAGAGAGAGAGAGAGAGAGAATTTTTTATTTTTTTAATTTTTTTAGTTTTTGGTGGACACAACATCTTTTTTTTTAATTGTATTTGTATTATTGCTGAAGATCGAGCCCAGCACCCCATGCATGCCAGCAAATGCACTACCACTTGAGCCATATCCTCAGCATCTATTACTCAGTTTTGTTTTAGTCCTAGGTTTAGGGTTAGGGCTACTTATATGATTAGCGTTAGGGTTAGGGCTAGTGTTTGTGTTAGCCTTAGGCTTAGGTTTAGGATAAGATTCGGAGTTAAGTTTAGATCTAGGGTTAGGGCTAGGTCCAAGAATAGGGCAAGGGTTAGGGCTAGGTTTAGGGTTATGGTAAATGATAGGGATAGAACTAGGGATAAGACTAGGACAAGAGTTAGAGTTAGTCTTAGGGCTAGTTCTATGTTTAGTTTTAGGAATAGGGCTAAATCAGGTAAAGGATTAGAACTAGGGTTAGTGTTCAGCTTAGGCCTAGCATTAGGGCTAGGGTTAGGGTTATGTTTAGGGAAAAGGATGTGTAATAGCTAGGTTTAGAGGTAGAGTGAGGGTTAGAATTAGGATTAGGGCTAGGGTTAGGGTTAGGGTTAGGGTTATGATTAAGGCTAGGTTTAGGGCTAGGATGAGGGCTAGGGTTTGTTGTAGGATTAGGTCTAGAATTAGGTCTAGGGATAATGTCAAGTCTAATGTTACAGTTAGGAGTAGATTTAGGATTAAGTCTATGTCTTAGTCTAGTGTAAGTGTTAAGTTTAGGGTAAGGGCCAGTTTTAGAGCTAGGGTTATATTTATGTTCAGGGTCAGGGTTATGGTTTGTATTAGGTTAAGATTTAGGGATAGGGCTCAAATGAGCATTAGGTTTAGAGTTATGTTTAGGGTGATGAATAGGGTTAAGTGTAGGGTTCAAGGTGTGTTTATGGTAATGGAGAGATTTAGGGTTTGCGATAGGGTTAGGGTTAGGCCTATGGTTAGCATTAGGAATAGGGTTACCATAAGGGTAATGTATAGGGTTAGGTTTAGGGTTAGGGTTAGGGCTTAAGGTTAGGGTTATTGTTAGGGATAAGGCTAGGGTTATGTTTAGGCCAAAGTTTAGGCTTTGAGGTATGCTTATGTCTAAGGTGAGGGTTAGGCTTAGGGTTAGGGCTAGGTTTAGGGTTAGGGTTATGGTTACGGTAGGTTTAGGACTTGGATTAGCGTTAGGTATTGTATTAGGTTTAGGTCTAGTGTTAGTGATATGGGTAATGTAAGATCTAGGGTTCTAATTAGGGCTAGTTTTAGGGATAGGGTTAGGGTTATGGCTAGGCCTATTGTTAGGTTTAGATTTTGGTTTAGAGTCACTCTTAGAACTTGGTTTAGTGTTAGTGTCAGGGTCAATGTTCAGATTAGAGTTAAGGTGAAAGCCAGAATCAGGAGTAGGTTTAGGTCTAGGGGTAGTGTTATTGTTTGGTTTAGGTTAAGGGTTATTGTTAGGGCTAGGACTAGGTTTAGAGTAATAGATAGGGTTAGTGTTAGCGATAGGATTAGGGTTAGACCTAGGGTTAGCATTTGGGTTATGGTTAGGGTTAGGGTAGGAATAGAGTTAGTGCTAGTGTTAGGGCTTCTGTTAACCTTAGGATTTTGTCTACGTTTAGAGATAGGCCTAGGGTTAGTGTTAGTGTTAGGTTTAGCAGAAGTGTTAGGGTTTGAGCTAGGGTTAGGGCTAGGGTGAGGGTTAGGATTAGAGTCAAGGCTACGGTTAGGTTTAGGGATAGGGTTATGGCTTGGGTTAGCATTAGGGTTAGGGTTGTGTTTAAGGTAATGGATAGAGTTTGTGCTATGATTACAGTTAAAATTAGGGCTAGGTTTAAGGTTAGGTTGAGGTTTAGGGCTATTGTTTGTTTAGGGCAAGGATTAGAGTTTGAGTAGTGTTAAGGCCAGGGCCAGTGTTAGGGTTAAGGTTGGTGCTGGGGATAGGGTTACGGTTATGCTTAGGTCTAGGTTTAGGGCTAGAATTAGGTCTAGGCTGTGTGTGAGGTTTAGGGTTACTGTTAGGTGTATGGGTAATATAAGAGCGAGGGTTATGGTATTGGGTAGATTTAGGGTCTTTGTAGTGTTTGGGTTATTTTTTTGGTTAGGATAAAGTTTAGAGCTAGGGTTTGTGTTAGGGTAAGTGTCTAGGGTTAAGTCTATGGTTATGGTTAGGGATAGATTTAGGGTTATGTTTAGGGTAGGTCTAGTGTAAGGGTTAGATTTAGGGTAAGGGTCAAGTTTAGAGCTAGATGTATTATTAAGGTCAGGGTATGGCTTATGGTTCAGTTTAGGTTAAGGTTTAGATTTAGGGTTTTATTAGTGTTAGAGTTAAAGTTAGGGTTAGGGTAATTAATAGGCTTAGGATTAGGGAACAGATTAGTTTTAGGGTAGGTATAGGTTTAGGGATTTTGATACGGTTAGGGTTAACCTAGGGTTAGAATTAGGGTTAGGATTATGGTTAGGGTAATGGATAGGATTACAATTAGGCTTAGGTCTAGGGTTATGGCTAGTATTAGGGCTAGTGTTAGGTTAGGGTAGTGTATAGAATTAGAGCTATGGTTAGGGCTATGGTTAAGGTGAGGATTAGGGCTAGGGTTAGGTTAGGGTTTGGGATAGGGCTAGGGTTATGTTTTGTTTAAAGGTTAGGCTTTGAGCTAGGGTTAGGTCTAAGGGGAGGGTTAGGGTTAGGGTTAGGGTTAGGGTTAGGGTTAGTTTAGGTTTACACTTAGGGCTAGGTTTAGGCCTAGGATTACGGCTAGGTTTTGTGTTAGTTTAGGCCTAGGTTTAGGGCCATGAGTAGTTATGAGCTAGGGTTATGATTAGTGATAGTTTTAGGGTTAGGGTTATGGCTAGGTGTAGTGTTAGGGTTAGGTTTTGAGTTATGCTGAGCTCTGGAGCTAGGTTTATATTAGGGTCAGGGTCAGTGTTCAGGTGAGAGTGAGTGTTGGGGTTAGTGCCAGAATTAGGACTAGGGTTAGGTCTAGAATTAGGGTTAGTGTTTGGGTTATGTTAAGGGTGAATGTTAGGGCTAGGACAAGGTTGTTGTTCAGGTCTAGGGCTAGAGTTATGGCTAGATTTAGGATTAGGTTTAGGTCTAGTACTAGTGTTGGGTTTAGGTTTAGGTATAGGATTAGCAGTAGGGCTAATATTAGGGTTCAGGTTTGGGTTAAGGTCAGGTTTAGACCTACGGTTAGTGTTAAGGTCAGTATAAATTTCAGGGTTAGGATTAGGGTTTAGGTTATGGTTAGAGCTAGAATGATTGCTAGGTTTAGGACTAGTAATAGGGATAGCGTTTGGGTTAGGCTATGGATTAGGGTTAGGACTAGAGTTAGCATTAGGCTTAGGGTTTGGCTTAAGGTAACAAATAGGATAAGAGCTAGGGTTAGGGAAGGGTTATGGACTGGCTTATGGCTAGGGTTAGTGTAAGGGTTAAAGCTAGGGTTAGCACTTGGATTAGGTCCAGGTTTGGGGTTAGGTTAGGGCTAGTGTTAGGGCTACAGCTAATGTACAAACTAGGATTATGATGAGGGCCAATTTTTTGGTTAGTGTTATGGCTAGGACAAGTGTTAGGGTTAGGGTTAGTGTTAGCATGATGTTTATAGCTAGCGTTAGTGTTAGGGTCAGGGTCAGTGTTCAGGTTAGAGTTAGCTTTATGATTAAAGCCAGAATTATCACTAGGGTTAGGTCTAAGGGTAGGGTTAGTGTTTGGATTAAGTTAAGGTTTACTATTAGGGCTAGGGCTAGGTTTTTGTTTATGTCTAGGGCTAGAGATATGGCTAGATTTAGGATTAGGTTTAGGTCTAGGTCTAGTGTTAGGGTTAGGTTTAGGAATAGGTTTATTTCTAGTGCTAGTATTAGGGTTCAGTATAGGTTTAGGGTCAGGTTTAGACCTACAGTTACCATTAGGGTCAGAATAAGTGTCAGGTTTGAGTTATGGTTAGAGATAGAATGAAGGCCAATGTTAGTACTTGTAATAGGATTAGGGTTAGAATTAGGGTTAGCATTAGGGTTAGGGTTGGCTTAGGTAAGGGATAGGGTTAGACCTAGGGTTTGGGCTACATTTAGGGTAGGGTTAGGGCTAGTGTTAGAATTAGGTTTAGGGTTAAAGCTAGGGTTAGGTTTCAGATTAGGGCTAAGTTTTGATTAGAGTTATGGCTTGGTTCAGAGTTACGGCCAATGTTTGAAGTAGAGTTACAATTTGGGCTAGTTATAAGATTGGGGTTAGGATTAGGTCTAGTGTTAGGGTTAGATTTAACATTAGGGGGATGTTGAAGCTAGGGTTAGTATTAGGGTAAAAATTAAGGTCAGGTTTAATATTAGGTTTAGGGTTTGGACTTGAATTAGGGCTAGGTTTAGGGCTAGGTGTAGGATTAGGTTTTGGTTTAGGTTAAGCTTTAAAGTTAGGGCTATGACTCAATTTTGTTTTTGGAATGGGCTATGTTTAGGGCTAGTTTTAGTATTAGTGTTAAGTTTAGTACTAATGTTAGGGTTAGGTGTAGTCTTAGGTTTAGAGTTAGATTTAGAGTTAGGATTAGATCTAGACTTAGGTCTAGGGCTAAAGATATGGCTAGCGTTAGTTCTAGGTTTATAGCTAGGATTGGGGTTATGATAAAAATAGAGTTAGAACTAGGGATAAGGTTAGGGCAAGAGTGAGAGTTAGTCTTAGGGATTGGCTTAGGGTTTGGTTAGGTATAACACTTAATTAGGGCTAGGAATATGGCTAGGTTTATGTATATGTTTAGGCCTAGGGTTAGTTTGGGGCTTAGGGTTAGGTTTAGTGTTAATGATGGGGTTAGAGCTAGGTTTAGGGCTAGGACAAATGTTAGAATTAGGGTTAGGGCTAGGGTTTCGTTAGAGTTATGATTAAGGCTAGGTTAAGGGCTAGAATGAGGGCTAAGGTTTGTGTTTTGGTTAGGGTTAGGACTAGTGTTAAGGAAAATGTCAGTTCTAGGGTTACATTTAGGGATAGTTTTAGGGTTAGGTTTATGGTTATGTTTAGTGTAAGGATTAGATTTAGGGTAAGGGTCAAATTTAGAACTAGGGGTATTATTAGGGTCAGGGTCATGTATAGGGTTTTGTTTAAGTTAGAGTTTTTGTTTAGGGCTAAAATTAGCTTTGGGGTTTGGGTTAGGTAATGATAGGGTTAGGTTTAGGGTTCAGGTTAGGTTTAGCATAATGGATAGGGTTACAGTTTGGCATAGGGTTAGATTTAGGCCTAGCGTTAGCATTAGAATTAGGGCTATGTTTAGGGCAATTGATAGGGTTAGAGCTAAGTTTAGGGCTAGGGTTATGAATAGGATTAGGGCTATGGTTATGGTTAGTGTTAGGGTTAGGGCTATGGTTTGTGTTAAGGTTAGGGCTAGGATTACAGCTAGGGCAAATGTCAGGTCTATGTTTACTTTAGGAATGGTTTTAGGGTTAGGTTTATGGCTAGGTCTAGTATAAGGGTTAGTTTTAGAGGTTCGGTCAGGGTTAGAGCAAGGTATATTATTACGGGAAGGGTCAGAGTTAGGGTTGGGCTTAGGTTAAGTATAGGATTAGGGCTCAAACTATCATTAGGGTTAGGGTAATGATAGGGTTAGGTTTAGGGTTCAGGTTAGGTTTAGGTTAATGAATAAGGTTAGGGTTAGTGATAGGGTTAGGCTTAGTCCTAGGATTACCATTAGGGTTATGGTTAGGTTTAGGGAAATGGATAGGGTTAGAGCTAGTGATAAGGCTAGGGTTATGGTTAGGTTTCAGGCTAGGGTTAGGGTAAGGTTAGTGGTAGGTTTTGGCTTAGGGTTAGGTTTAAAAGTAGGGTTAAGTCTCAAATAAGGGCTAGGTTTTGGGTTTGGTTAGGGATAGGGTTAGGGCTATGGCTAGGGCTATGTATGAACTAGTGTTACAATTTGTGCCAGTTTTAGGGTTAGGGTTCAGGCGATGTTTAGAGCAAGGGTTATATTTAGGGTCAGTGTCAGGGTCAGGGTTAGTTTTAGTGTTAGGTTTAGGACTCAAATTAGGGCTAAAGTTAGTGCTAGGTATAAGGTTAGGTTTTGGTTTAGGTTAAGAGTTATGGTTATTGCTAGGGCTCAGTTTTGTTTTAGGGATAAGGCTAGGGTTAAGGCTAGATTTTGGATTAGTGTCAGGGTTAGGGCTAGTGTTAGAGTGAAGTTTAGGCTTAGGGTTAGGGTTAGATTTAGAGTTAGGGTTAGATCTAGTGTTATGGCCAGGGATATGAATAGGACTAGGGTTAGACCTATGGTTCAGGCTAGGATTAGGCTTCCAGTAATGTATAGGATTAGAACTAGAGTTAGGGCTAGGGTGAGAGTTAGAGTCAGTCTTTGGACTAGGTTTAGGGTTAGGGTTAGGGATAGGGATAAATTAGGGCTAGGGATAGTGTCAGGGTTAGTCCTAGAGTTAGTGTTAGGGTTATAATTAAGGCTATGTTTAGGACTAGGATAAGGGCTAGGGTTTGTGCTAGGTTTAGGACTACGATTATGGCTAGGGCTAAAGTCAGGTCTATGGTTATGGTTAGGGGTAGTTTTAGGGTTAGGTTTCTGTCTAAGTCTAGTGTAAGGGTTATGTATAGAGTAATAATCAGGTTTAGAGCTAGGGGAATTATTAAGTCAGGGTCAGTGTTGGGCTTTGGTTTAGGTTTGAGTTTAGGGTTAGTGCTCAAATTAGCATTAGTTTTAGCATTAGGGTAATGATAAGGTTATGTTTAGGGTTCAGGTTAGGTTTTGGGTAATTGACAGTTTGGGGGATAATTATCAGGTTAGGGTTAGGCCTAGGGTTAGCATTAGTATAAGGGTAATGTTTGTGGTAATGGATACAGTTAGAGTTAAGGTTATGACTAGGGTTATGGTTAGAATTAGATCTTGAGTTAGGGTTAGGGTGAGGGTTAGAACTAGGGTAAGTTTTAGGGTTATGTTTAGCATAAGGGTTAGGTTCTGAGCTATGGTTAGGGCTAGGCTGGGAGTTAGCTTCAGGGTTAGGTCTAGGGCTAGGATTACCATAGGTTTTGGGTTGGAATTAGGGTTAGAGTTAGACCTAGTATTAGTGGTATGGTCAGGATAAGGGTCAGGGTTAGGGTTAGAATTTGGGTTAGGGTTAGAGCTAGAATGAGAGCTAGGTTTAGGGCTATTAATAGAGTTAGAGTTTTAGTTAGCTTAAGGATTAGGGATAGGTCTAGGGTTACCCTTAGGTTTAGGCTTTTGCTTAGGGTAAGGGTTTGGTTTTGAGCTAGGTTTAGGGCTATGGTTAGGGTTATAGTTAGGGTTAAATCTAGGTTTAGGGCTCGGATTAGGGGTAGTTTTGGTGTTATGTTTAGGGATAGGATTAGGGCCACAGCTAATTTAAGAACTAGGGTTAAAATTAGGTTAGTTTTTGTGTTACGGTTAGGTTGAAGTTTAGGGTGATATTTATTGCTAGGGTTTGTGTTAGGATAAGAGTCATGTCAGGGTTCGTTTTAGGTTTAGGTATAGGACTCGAATTATTGTTAGGGTTATTCTTAGCATTCAGTTTAAGGTGAGGGTGGTGTTTACAGCTAGGTTGAGTTTTAGGATATGAGTCAGGGTCAGTGTTAGTTTTAAAGTTAGTCTTAGAACTCGAATTAGGGCTAGAGATAGGTCTAGGTTTAGTGTTAGGGTTTGGTTTAAGTTAATGTTTAGGGTTAGGGCTATTGCTTGGTTTTGGTTTAGTCCTAGGGTTAGGTTTAGGGCTAGTGTAAGTATTAAGCTTAGGCTTATTGTTAGGGTTAGATTTAGGATTAGGGCTGAAACTAAGGATAGGGCAAGAATTAGGGCAAGGGATAGGGTTATGGTAAAATATAGGCTGATGGTAAGGGATAGGTTAGAACTAGGGATAGGTATAGGGTGAAAGGTAGAGTGTGTCTCGGGGCAATAGTTAGTGTTAGAGTTAGAGATAGGTTAAATTAGTGCTAGGATTAGGGCTAGTTTTATTGTTTGGCTTAAGCCTAGAGTTAGGGTTAGGGTTAAGTTTAGGGAAAGAGATGGCTTGGTATAGAGTTAGGTTGAGGTTAGAATTAGGGTTAGGGGTGGGATTAGGGTTATGATTAAAGCTAGGTTTAGGACTAGGATGAGCACTAGGGTTTGTTTTAGGTTTAGGACTAGGATTAGGGCTAGGGCTAATTTCATGTACAGAATTATGGCTAAAGATAGTTTTAGGGTTAGATTTATGGCTACGTCTAGGGTAAGGGTTAGGTGTAGGGTTATGTTCAAGTTTAGAGCTAGGGGTTTTCTTAGAGTCAAGGTCAGGGTTAGGGTTTTGGATAGGTTAAGGTTTAAAGTTAGGGCTTGAATTAGTTTTAGTGTGAGGGTTAGGGTAATGATAGGGTTAGGTTTAGGTTCAGGTTAGGTTCAGGGTAATTGATTGGATTAAGATTAGGGATAGGTTTAGGTTAATGCCTAGGGTTAACATTAGGATTATGGTTTTGGTTATGGTAATGGATAGCGTTAGAGATCTATTTAGAACCAGGTTTATGGTTATGAATAGGGCTAGAGTTAAAGCTATGATTAGGGCTATGTTTTCTGTTAAGTTAGGGATAGGGTTAGGGTTAGGGCTAAAGTAAGTACTAGGGTGAAGTTTAGGGCTAGTTTTAGGGTTTTAGGGCTAGAGATAGTGTTAGGGTTAGGTTTAGGGTTAGGGTGATGTTTAGAGCTAGTAGTGTTAGGGTCAGTGTCATGTTCAGGGTTAGTTTAAAGGTTCGGCTTACAACTCATATTAGGGTTAGTGTTAGGGCTAGGTTTAAGGTTATGGTTTGGTTTAGGTTAAGTGTTAGGGTTATTGCTATAGCTCGGTTTTGTTTTAGAGCTAGGGCTACGGTTAAGGCTACTTTTAGTATTAGTGTTATGGTTTGGCTAGTGTTAGGGTTTGGTGTAGCCTTCAGGTTAGGGCTCGATTTAGAGTTAGTTTTTGTCTAAGGTTAGTGCTAGGGCAAAGGATAGGGCAAGGGTTAGGGCTAGGGTTAGGGCTAGGGTTAGGGTTATGAGTTAGAGTGAGTGAAAGATCTAATGTGAGAGTTAGAGTTAGTCTTAGGACTAGGGTTAGGGATGGGGCTAAATTAGGGCTAAGGTTAGAGATTAATTTAGGAAAAGGTTTACTTCTAGGTCTATTGAAAGGGTTAGGTATAGGGTAAGAGTCAGGTTTAGAGATAGGGGAATTATTAAGGCCAGGGTCAATGTTAGGGCTTGGTTTAGGATTGATTTTAGGGTTATAGCTCGAGTTAGAGTTAGGGTTATGGTTAAGGTAAAAATAGGGTTAGGTTTAGGGTTCAGGTTAGGTTTAGTGTAATTGATAGTTTTGGACATAATGATAGGGTTAGGTTTAGTCTTCGGGTTATCATTAGGATAAAGGTTATGTTTAGGGTAATGGTTACAGTTAGAATTAAGGTTAGGGCTAGGGTTATTGTTAGGATTAGGTCTTGGGTTGGGTTAGGGTGAGGGTTAGGATTAAGGCTAGGTTTACGGCTCGGATGAGGGTTTGTGTTAGGGTTAGGGCTAGAATTATGGCTAGATATAATGTCAGGTGTAGGGTTACAGTTAGGTATAGTTTTAGGGAAAGGTTTATGGCTAGGTCTATTGTAAGGGTTAGGTATAGGGTAAGAGTAAGGTTTAGAGCTAGGGGAATTATTAGGGCCAGGGTCAGTGTTAGGCCTTGGTTTAGGTTTGAGTTTAGGTTTATGGCTCAAATTAGAGTTAGGGTTAGTGTTAGGGTAAAGATAAGGTTAGGTTTAGGGTAATTGATAGTTTTGGGGATTGTGATAGGGTTAGGATTTGTCCTAGGGATATCACTAGGATAAGGGTTATGTTTTCGGTAATGGATGCAGTTAGAGTTAAGGTTAGGGTTAGGATTGTGGTTAGGATTAGGTGTTGGGTTAGGGTTAGGGTGAGGCTTAGGATTAAGGCTAGGTTTACTTCTCTGATGAGGGTTTATGTTAGGGCTAGGGTTAGGATTAAGGCTAGGGTTAATGTCAGGTTCAGCATTACAGTTAAGGATAGTTGTAGGGTTTGCTTATGAATAGGTCTACTGTAAAGGTTAGGTTTAGGGTAAAGGTCAGGTTTAGAGCTAGGTGTGTTATTATGGTCAGGATCAGGATTAGGGATTGGTTTTTGTTAAGGTTTAGAGTTAAGGCTCAAATTCGCATTAGGTTTAGAGTAATGGACATGGTTAGGTTTAGGGTTCAGGTTAGGTTTAGGGTTTTGAAAAGCCTTAGGGATAGGTATAGAGTTAGGTTTAGTCCTATTGTTAGCATTTGGGTTATACTTAAGTTTAGGGTAAAAAATAGAATTACAGCTAGGGTTAGGGCTATGTTTATGGTTATGATTAGGGCTAGTGTTAGGGTTAGGGTTAAGGTTATGTTTAGGTCTAGGGTTAGGGTTAGGGTTAGGGTAAATGTTATGGTTGGACCTAGATTTAAGGCAAGGGTGAGGGTTAGGGTTAGAGCAGGTCTAGGGTAAACGATAGGGTTAGGGCTACATTTAGCATTAGGGATAGGGTTAAAGTTATGGTAATAGATAGAGTTAGAGCTAGGGTTTGGGCAATGGTTACAGTTAAAATTAGGGTTAATGTTAGGGTTAGGGATAGAGCTATGTTTATGTTTAGGGTTAGAATTAGGGCTGAGTTTAGAGGTAGTGTTAGGGTTAGAGTTACTTTATTCAAATTTCTTTGATACAATCAAGGATTCATCTTTAACTAACCTTACTCTGTTTCCCAGGTTTATGCCTTTTGGTTCTACTATTTGGTGTCCAGAACTGTTAATATTTTCATTTTACTTCATTTTGACCTATATGAGTATATGTAAATGGACCTGGAAATCAAACAGGGTTTATGCTAACTGCTATAAATTGCACACAATCCCTCAATTCTTTGTGGGGACACTCTGGTATATTCCTTGTGAGTGTAGGCCTAAGCTGAAGCATGCAAAAACATTTTTATCTGAGAGCCCTTTAGGAGAAAGCGGGGAATATGCATGCACTGAAATTCCTCCCATAATTATTTGGTCAGATTTGTTTGATACTGAGTAGGATTCGTTATTTAACTTGCCCCACAAAGCTCTCCAAGTGTGGGGCTTCTAGTATCAATGGTTCTCTAATCAAGTTAGGGTTAGCGTTAGGTTTAGGGTTACGGCTAGTGTTAGATGTAGTGTTTGGGTGAGAGTAAGTTTCGTACAAATTTCTTTGATACTTGGAAGGAATCATCTTTTACCTAGCCTTAATATGCTCCGAAGGTTTGGACTTCTCATTTCAATAGTTCGCTAACAGGGACACTCTGGATTTCAAGGTTTCACTTCATATTGACCTATATATGTAAATGAAAATGGAAGTTGAAATCAAACCGGGTTGGTTCTAGCTGCTTGAAACTTCAAACACTGAATCAGTTCTCTGGGTGAACTCTCTGGTTTGTCCTTGTGAAAGTAGCCCTAAGATGAAGATGGCAAAACCAACTTCACCTGAGACCCCTTTAGAGGAAAACAAAGAAATATGCATGAACTGAAATACCACCTCAATTATTTGGTCATATTTCTTTGATACTTCATAGGATTCATCTGATATCTTAGCCCACTAAGCTCCCCAAGTTTGGGACTTCTAGGATCATCAGTTTTTCAATCAGGTTAGGGTTTGTGTTAAGGTTAGTGTTAGGGCTAGTGTTAGAGCTAGTATTAGGATTAGAGTTATTTTTTTTTTCAAATTTCTTTGATACTGGGCAGGATTATTTTTTTTCCTATTCTTACTATACTCCACATGTTTGGGCCTCCTAGATTCAATGGTTCACTGTAAGGAACAGTTTGTATTTTAAAGTTTCAATTCATTTTGTCCTATACAGGTAAATGGAAATGGAGCTGAAAATCAAACAGCATTGATGCTAGCTGCTTGAAACTTCACACTCCATCAATTCTCTGTGAGCAATCTCTGGTTTGTTCTTGTGACAATAGGCCTAAGCTGAAGCATGTAAAAACAACTTTATCCAAGAGTCCTTTAGGATATAACAGTGAAATATGCATGTACTGATATACTCCATCAACTTTTTGGACAGATTTCTTTGATACTGCACAACATTCATCCCTTAGCTTGCCCCACTAGGCTGCTAAGTTTGGAAATTCTATGGTCAAAGATTTCATAAAAAGTTAGGGTTAGGGGAAGAGCTAGGGTTAGAGCTAGTGTTAGGGTTAGAGTTAGTTTTATTCAAAATTCTTTGGTACTTGGCAGGATTTATCTTTTAGCTAGATTTACTCTGTTCCCCATGTTTAGGCCTTCTCCATTCACAGGTTTGCTGTCAGGAACATTTTGTGTTTTAAGATTTCACTTCATTTTGACCTACACGGGAAAGTTAATGGAGTTGAAAATCAAACAGGGTTTGTGCTAGCTGCTTGAAACTTCACTCACTCCATCACTTCTCTCTAGGGACTCTGGTATGTTCCTTGTAAAAGTAGGCCTATGCTTAAGCATGCAAAAACAACTTTATCTGACAGTCCTTTAGGAGAAAACAGGAAAATATGTATGTACTGAAATATCTCCCATAATTATTTGCTCAGATTTGTTTGATGTTGCGTAGGATTCATCACTTAGCTTGCCCCACAAGGCTCCACAAGCGTCAGAATTCTAGGATAAACGGTTCTCTAATCAGGTTAGTGTTAATGTTAGGTTTAGTGTTACGGATATGTCTAGTGTTAGAGGTAATGTTAGGGTGAGAGTTAGTTTTGTTCAAATTTCTTTGATACTGGGCAGGAGTCATCTTTTATCCAGCCTTAGTCTCTTCCCAAGTTATGTTCTTCTCAATTCAATGGTCCACTATCAAGAATACTTTGTATTTTAAGGTTTGACTTCATTTTGACACCTATGAGTAAATGGAAATGGAGGTGGAAATCAAACAGGCATCCCTTCCCCTAAATCTAACCCTAAACCTAACCATAAACATAGCGCTAATCCTAGGCCTAAAACTAACACTAACCCTAGACCTGTTCCTAGCCCTAATTTAGCCCTAACCCTAACCCAAACTCTAGCCCTAAAACTAACTCTAACTCTTGCCATACCCTATTCCCAGTTCTAACCCTATCCTTTACCATAAGGCAAACACTAGCCCTAATCTTATCTCTAACACTAGTCATAGCCCTAACCCTAGAATTAACCATATCTCTAAATCTACTCCTAAGCCTAAACTCACCCTATCAGTAGCAATAACGCTAACACTAATGATAAAACTACCCTTAACTTTAGCTTTAGTCCTAAAACAAAACTGAGCCATAGGACTAACCCTAACCCTTAAGCTAAACCAAATCCTAACCCTACATCTAGCGCTAAACCTACCCCTAATTTGAGTCCTATCCTTAACCATAAAACAAACCATGACCCTGACTCTGACCCTAACACTAACTCTAGTTAAAAACATCACCCTAAACCTAAACCTAATCCTAAAACTAGACTAAGTCTTAAATGTAAACCTAAAACTAGCCCTAATCGAAACCTTAGGTCTTATATTAGCCATATCACTAAGAAGAGCCCTAACGTAACCCAAAACCTAGCCCTAATCCAAGACCCAAACCTAGCTTTAACCCTAACTCGAACCCTAAACCTAGCCCTAACTTTAATCCTTGCACTAAACCTAAAACTACCCCTAGCCCTGACTGTAACCATAAACCTAGCCCTAACCCTAGCTCGAACCCATCCATTACGCAAACCCTAACACTAACCCTAATGCTAATCCTCAGGCTGATTCTAGCACTATCCCTAAACCTAACCTATCCATACCCTAAACATAACCTGAACCCTAACCCTAAAAACATTATTACCCTAAATGTAACCTTAAGCCAAATGCTAACTAGAACCCTAATCCTACCACTAAACCGAACCCTAACCCTAATCCTAACCCTAACACAAACCCTAAACCTAACACTAACCCTCACACTAACACAAACCCTACCCTAACCCTAACCCTAACCCTAACCCTCATTCTAACACAAACCCTAACCCAAACACTAACACTAACATTAACCTTAATCCTTAAACTAACTCTATATGTAACCCTAAACCTAACCTTAAAACTTACCCTAATCTTAAATCTAACTTTAACCGTAACCCTAACACGAAACCTACCCCTAACACTAACCCTAAAACTAACCCTAACCCTAACCATAACCCTATTTTAAAATCAACACTGACCCTAACCCTAACCCTAACAAAAACCTAACACCAACCCTAACCATACCACAAACACTAACCCTAAACATAATCCTTAATGTATCACTAACCCTAACCCTAAACCTAACCCGAAAACTAAAAAAACCCTAACCATAAACTTAACCAAACAGTAACACTAACCCTAATCTTAAAAATAAACATAAACTTAACACTAACCCTTAAACTAACACTAACCCTATCCCTAACCCTAACACTAACAGTAATCCTAAACCTAACCTTAACCCTAAGCTTAACACTATCCCTAAACCTGTCCCTAACCATAACACTATCTTTAACCGTAACCCTAACACTAAGCCAAACACTAAAACTAACCCTAACCCTAAACCTAACACTAACCTTAACCTTAACACTCACCCTAATCCTAACCCTAACATGACCTTAACCGTAGCATTAACCCTAACCCTAGCCTTAACCCTAAAACTAACCTTAACATAACTCTAACAATAACCGTAACACTAAACCTAACCCTAAACCTAACCCTAATCCGAACTGTAACACTAACCCTAATACGAAATCTAACCACAAAAAAACCAAACACTAAGCCTAAAACACATCCTAACCTAACCCTAACACTAATTCTAACCCTAAACTAACCCTAAATCTAACCCAAATATTAACAATAAACATAAAATTAAACCTAAAACTAAACCTAACCCGAACCCTAAACCTTAGCCTAAACCTAACCCTAACCCGAGCCCTAACCCTAAAGGTAACACTAACCCAAACACTAACACTAACAATATCTCTATCCCTTAAACTTACCCTACCCTAACCCTAACCCTAAAGTTAACCCTAACACTAATTCTAAACCTAACACTAACACTAACCCTAATACTAACTTTAACCCTAACCCTAACCAAACACCTAACCATAATCCTAACCCTAACCCAAACACAAATCCTAACACAAATCATAACCGTAAACCTAACCCAACCCTAACCTTAACCCTTACCAAACCTAAACACTAAAACTAACAATAGCCATAAAACTAACCCTAAAACTAACACTAAACCTAACCTTAACCCTAACCATAACACTAACACTAACCCTAACCCTAACACTAACCCTAAAGCTATACCTAAACCTAGAACTATACCTAACACTAACCATAACTCTAACACTAACACTAACTCTTACACTAAATCTAAACCAAACCAAAATGTTAACACTAACACTAGCAGGAACCCTAACCGTAATCCTCACACTAAACCTATCCCTAAACCTAATCTTCACCCTAACCCTAATACTAACCCAAACTGTAACCCAAACACGAAACCTAATCCAAACCCTAAACCTAACCATATCACTAACCTAATCCTAACCCTAAACCTACACAAACTGTAAACCTAAGACTAACCCTAACCCTAAACCTAACCATAACCCTAATACTGACACTAATCCTAACCCTAACAATAACCCTGTCACTAAACCTTATCCTAACCCTAAGCCTAACACTACCCCTAACCTTAACACTAACACTAACATTAACTTTAAACCTAACCCTACAGCTAACACTAAACCTAACCCTAAACCTAACACTAACCCTAACATGAATCCGAACCCTAACCCTAACCCTAACCATAACTCTAACCTTAACTTTAAACCTAATACAAACCTTAACCAAAACCATAACCCTAACACTAAAATAACCCTAACCCTAACCTAACCCTAATCCTAAAACTAACACTAACCATAATCTTAATCCTAACCTTATCACTAACCCTAAGCCTAACCCTAAACCTAAACCTAACACAAATGCTAACCCTAACCCTAACACTAACATTAATCCTATCCCTAACCCTAAATGAAACACTACCCATAACTCTAACCATGACACTAACCCAAACCCTAATCCTAACACTAAACTAACCCTAATCTTAACCGAAACCCCAAACCTAACCCTGACCATAACACAAACCCTAACCTAACAGTAACACTAACACTACCCATAACCCTAACCCTAACCTTAACTCTTAAACTAAATGTAAGCCTAAACAGAACCCTAACCCTAACCCTTACCCTTACACTAAACCATAGCTTAAACCTAACCCTATACATAATCCTAAACGTATCACTAACCCTAACCCTAAACCTAACCTGAACACTAACTCTAACCCTAACCCTAACCCTAAACAAACAGTAACACTAACCCTAATCTTAAAAATAAACATAAACTTAACACTAACCCTTAAACTAACACTAACCCTATCCCTAACCCTAACACCAACATTAATCCTAAAACTAACCCTAACCCTAACACTAACCCTAATCCTATCCCTAAACCTAACACTATCTTTAACCGTAACCCTAACACTAACCCAAACACTAAAACTAACACTAACCTTAAACCTAACACTAATCTTAACCTTAACACTCACCTTAATCCTAACCCTAACATGACCCTAACCCTAACACTAACCCTAACCCTAGCCCTATCCCTAAACCTAACCCTAACATAATGCTAACCCTAAACCTAATCCTAACATTAAACCTATCACTAACCCTAAATCTAACCCTTAGCCAACACATAACATTAAATCTAACCCTAACCCAACCCTATCCCTAACCTTAACACTAACCCTAACACTACCCTAACCCTAAAACTAAACCTACATTTAACACTAACCCTAAACCTAATCCTACCACTAACCCTAAACCTAACCCAAATTCTAACCCTAAAACAAACGTTACCCTAATCCTGAACCTAATTCTTACACAAACCCTAACCCTAATCTTAACACTAACAATAACCCCAATTCTTACTAACTTTAAACCTAACTCTAAGGATACCCCTATCCCTAAACTTAACCCTAAACCTAAACCTAAGCCTAAACCTAACCCTAACCAAAATGTTACTACTAAACCTAAACCTCACTCGATCAATAACCCTAACCCTAATACTTACACTATATCTAATACTAAACCTAACCCAAACATTAATCCTAAACCTAACCCTAACCCTAACACTAAAACTAACTCTAAAATTAACTCTAACACTAACCCTAACCCTAACACTTATTCTACCCTAATACTAACGATAATGCTAACCCTAAACCTAACCCTAAATGTAACCCTAAACCTAAAACTAAAACTAACACTAACCTTAACCATAACCCTACCACAAAACCTAACTCCAAACCTAACCCTTGCATACACCCTTATTCTAACTCTAACAGTAACCCTAACCCTAACCCTAACTTTAACCCTAACACTAACCCTAAGCCTAACACTAAACCTAACACAAATCCTAACCCTAAACCTAAAACTAAACCTAACCCTAACCCAAATGCTAATACTAACCCTAAACCTCACCCTATCCCTAACACTAACCCTAATACTAACTCTAAATCTAACACTAAACCTAACCCAAACATTAATCCAAAACCTATCCCTAATCCAAATTGTAACACTAAACCTAACCCTAATCCCTATCCTAACCCTAAACCTAACACTGACACTTACCCAAACATTAATCCTAACCCTAACCCTAACCATAACTCTAAAAAACTAATGCTAACCATAACCCTAACACTAACCCTAACCCTAACATTAACACTAACCCTAAACCTTTATCCTAACCCTAACACTAAACCTAAACCTAACCCTAACCCTAACACTAACACTAACCCTAACCCTAATCCTAACACTTTCACTAAGCCTAAACCTAACCCAAACCCTAACCGTAACACTAAACTTAACCCTAACTCTAATCCTAACATCTACACTATCAATAAACCTATCCCTAACATTAACACTATCCCTAAAAATAACTCTAAACTTATCACTAAACATAACTGTAACCGTAACCCTAACACTATCCCTAAACCTATCCCTAAAAATAACACTAAACCTAACCCTAACTGTAATGCTTACACTAACACTAAACCTAACACTAAATCTAAACTTAATAAGAAGCCTAACCCTAAACTTAATACGAACACTAATACTAATACTAACACTAACACTAAACCTAATCCTAATCCTAAACCTAAACCTAACACTAACGCTAACTGTAACCCTAACACAAAAACTAAACCGAACCCTAACCCTAATTCTCTCACTAATCTAACCTTAACCCTAAACCTACACTAACCCTAACCCTTACACTAACCCTAACCCTAAAACTAACCATAACCCTAACAGTGACACTAATCTTAACCCTAACACTAAACCTGTCAAAAATCCCAACCCTAAACCTAAACCTAATTCTAACGCTAACACTAACACTAAAAGTAACATTAACCCATCCCTAACAAGATATGAAACACTAAACCTAACCATAACAGTAACACTAACCCAGACCCTAACCTTAACACTAAACTAACCCTAATCTTAACCGAAACCCCAACCCTAACCAGACAGTAACACAAACCATAACCCTAAGCCTAACACTAACCCTAACCCTAACCCTAACACTTACCCTAACTCTAACCCTAACCCTAACCAAAACCTAACCCTAACAAAAATACTAATGCTTACCATAACCCTAACACTAACCTAACCCTAACCCTAAAGCTAACCTAAATCTTACCGTAATGCTAACCTAACACTAACCTTAAAATTAATCTTAACCTAAATCTAAAGATAACACTATCAATACACTTAACCCTAAACCTAACCCTAAATCAAACCCTAACACCAACCTTAACCCTAACCCTAACTTAAACCTAACCATAACACTAATCCTAAACCTAACCTGAATCCTAAATTTAACTGTCACTCTAACCCTAACCCTAACCCTCACGCTAACGCAAACATTTACACCAACCATTACACTAACCCTAAACCTAACCTTAAACCTAAAACTAACCCTAACCCTAACCCTCACACTAACACTAACAATAAATCTATCCATAACTGTAAACCTAACCCTAACACTTACCCTAAGGCTAAACCTAATTGTAACCCTAAACCTACCTCTAACACAAACCCTAACCCTAAACCTAACCCTAACACTAACACTGACCCTAACCCTAACACCAACCCTAACCCTATCATTATCCATAACTTTTACACTATACCTGATACTAACACTAACCCTAATTCTAACTCTAACATGAACCCTAATGCTAAACTAACCCTAACCATAACACCTACCCTAACACTGTACCTAACCCTAATCCTAATTCTAACACTAACCCTAAGGCTAACCCTAAACCTAACCCTAGACCTAACTGTAATCCTAACAGTAACCCTAACCCTAATCCTAAACCTAAACCAAACACTAACACTCGCCCTAACTGTAACATGAATTGTAAATGTAACCCTAACTCTAACTTAACCATAACCATAACCCTAACCTAACCCTAACCTTTATCCTAACACTAACCCTAACTCTTAAATGAACCATAACCGTAACTGTAACCCTATTCCTAACCCTAACCCTAACCTAACCTAACCCTAACACTAACCCTAACCCTAAACAGAACACTAATTCTTCCCATAACCTTAAAACAAACCCTAAACCTAACCCTAACCCTCACTCTAACCCAAATTCTAATCTTAATGCTAACCCTAACCTAACCCTAACCCTAATACAAAAACTAACCCTAACCCTAACTCTAACAAAAATCATAACCGTAACCCTAACCCCAACCCTAACTCTAACCTTTGCCTAAACTTAACCCTAAAACTAACCCTAACACTAAATCTAACCCTAATCCTACAACTAACCCTAAATCCAAACCTAACCCTATAACTAACACTAAGGCTAACTCTAACCCTAAGTTTAACACTAACTATAATACTAAACCTAACCCTAAGTTTAAAAGTAACTGTAACCTAAATCTAAAGATAACACTACCAATTAACTCACCTAACCTAATCCTAACACTAACTGTAACCCTAACACTAACTCTAACACAAACCATAACCCAAACCCTAACACTAACCTTAATACTAATTCTAACCCTTCACCTAACTCTAAAACGAACCATAACTCTAAACCTAATCCTAACCCTAACACTAACCCTATCCCTATTCCTAACCCTAACTGTAACCCTAACCCTAACCATAATGCTAACCCTAACACAAACCCTAACAGAAACCATAACCATAAACCTAAACTAACCCTTATCATAACCCTTACCTACCCTAAACCTAACCCTGAATTTAACCCTAAACCTATCACTAATCCAAGCCTAACCTTAACTCTAAAACTAACACTAACCCTAACCATAATCCTAACATTAACCTTAAACTTAACTTTAACCCTAATACTAACCCTATCCCTAACACTAACACTAACCCGACCCCTAACTCTAACCTTAAATTTACCCTAATTCTAAACATAACACTAACCATAACCCTAATCCTAATCCTAACCTAAACACAAATACTAAACCTATACCTAATCCTAACAAAACATAACCCAAACCTAACACTACCCTAACTCTAATCTTAACTCTAAAACTAATCCTAACCAGAAACCTAAACATAAACCTAACCCTTGCTAACACTAAACCTAAACATAACCCTAAACTTAACACTAACCCTAAACCTAACCCTACCTAACCATAACACTAACCCTAACCCTAAACATAACTTTAACACTAACCCTTACACTAAACCTAACACTACCCCTAAACTTAACACTAAACGTATCCCTAACACTAAACCTAACCATAAACTTAATCCTATCTTTAAAATGATCTCAAACCCTAACCATACCAATAACCCTAATCCTAACCCAAAACCTAACCCTAACAGAAACACTAACCCTAACTCTAATCCTAAATCTAACCCAAACACCAATCCTAACACTAACATAACCCTAAACCTAACCCTGACCTAAGTATAACCCTAACCCTAACCCGAACTCTAACCCTAACCCTTACCCTTACTTTAACCCTACCACTAACCCTAAACCTAACCCTAAACCTAACACTGACCCTAACGAAAAACCTAAACCTAAAATTAATTCTAACCCTAACCCTAAACCTAACCCTAAACCTCATCCTAACCCTAATTCTAAACCTAAAACTATCCCTAACACTAACCCAAAACCTAACTTCAACCTAACTCAAACATTAATTATAACCATAGCCCTAACAATAATACTAAGCCTAACCCTAGTCCTAACCCGAATATGAACCCTACCTCTAATCCTATCTGTAACCCTGATACAAATCCTAAACATAACACTAACCCTAACCCTAAACCTAAATCTAACCCTAACACTAACATTATCCCAAACACTAAAACTAACCTTAACCCTAAACTTAAGCTATCCCTAACCTTAACACTCACCCTGACACTAAATCTAACCCTAAACCTAAACCTTGAACTTACCCTAACCCTAATGCCAACCCTCATGGTAACCCTAACACTAATTCTAAACCTAATCCTAACTCTAACCCTAACACTAACCCTAACTGTAACCCTAACCATACACCTAATTGTAATCCTAACCCTAACCCTAACACAAACCATAACCCACACCATAACCCTAAACCTAACCCAACAATAACCCTAAACCTTACCAAAACCTAACACTAACCCTGACACTAACCTTAAAAATAAAGCTAAAATTAACTCTAATCCTGACTTTATCCATAACTCTAACACTACCCAAATACAAACACTAAAACTAACCCTAAACCTAAACCTTACCTAACCCTAAACCTAACACTCACCGTAACCATAACACTAAAACAAACCATAATCATAACCCTAACACTAACCAACCCTATCCCTACCACTAACACTAACTCTAAACCTAAACATTACCATAACTTTAAAACTAACACTAACCCTAACATTAAAATTATCCCTAACACTAATGTTTTAAACCTAACCCTATTTCGAATTGTAAACCTAACCTCAATACTAACACAAACCCTAACACTAAGCCTAAAACCAACCCTCACCTAACTCTAACCCAAACCCTAACACTAAAACTAACCTTAAACCTAAACTTATCACTAAACCTAAACCTTATCCTAACCCTAACACTAAACCTAACCCTAACTTATCACTGACCATAGTACTAACCGTAACCCTAACACTAATTCTGAAACATACCCTAACCCTAACTGTAAGCCTAACCCTAATGCTTACACTAACACTAATTTTAAACATAACCCTAACACTAATTCTAACACTAAATTTAACCTAAACTTATTCCTACACCTATCCATTACCCTATCCCTAACACTAATCCTAACACAAACCCTAACTGAAACCCTACCTCTAAACCTAACCCAATCCTAACTCTAACCCTAACCCTTACATAATGCTAACTATAACCCTAACACTAACAATAAAACTAAAGCTAAAACTAACCCTAACCCTAACACTATCCCTAGCCATAACTCCAACCCTAACCATAACACTAAACATAACTCTAACCCTAACCCTAACACTATACCTAAACCTATCACTAACCCTAACACTATACCTAACCCTAACCATAACCCTAACACTAACACAAAATTTAACACTAAACCTAAACCTAACATGAATCCTAACCCTAATATGAACTCTAAACCTAACACTAACACTAACCCTAACCCTAACCTAATTACTATCAATAATCCTAACCCTAAAACTAACACTAAACCTAAAACTAATCCTAACCCTAACTCTAACACTAACTCTAACTGTAACCCCAAAACAAAACCTAGTCGGAACCCTAACCCTAATCCTATCACTAAACTAATCCTAACCCTAAACCTACATTAACCCTAAACCTAACACTAACCCTAAACCTAACCATAACCCTAACACTAACACTAATCCTAACACTAACACTAACCGTGTCACTAACCTTAAAACTAACACTAACCCTAACACTAACCCTACCACAAACCTTAACCAAAACCATAAAGCTAACCCTAAACTATCCCTAACCCTAACCCTTACATAACCCTTAACCTAACCCTAACCCTAATTCTAACACTAACCTTAATCCCAACCCTAACTCAATCACTAATACTAAGCCTAAAACTAACCTAAACCTAACACTAACACTAATCCTAACTTTTAACCCTAACCCTAACACTAGCATTTACTGTAATCCTAACCCTAACTGTAACACTAACCCAACCCTAAACGTAAAATGAAGCTAACCCTAACCTTAACTGAAACTGTAACCCTGACCCTGTATTAACAGAAACCCTAACCCTAACACTAACACAAACCCAAACCCTAACCATAACCCTAACTCTAAAACTAAAACTAAGCCTAACCAGAACCCTAACTCTAATCCTTAACTTTACACTAACATTAACACTAACCCTAAAACTAATCCTATCACTAACCCAAAACCTAACCCAAATCCTAACCATAACACTAAACCTAAACCTAACCCTAACCCAAACACTAACACTAACCCTAAACCTGTCCCTAGCCTTAACACTGTCCCAAACCCAAAACCTAATACTAACCTTAACACTAAACCTATACCTAAAACTAAATTTAACCCTAACACTAAACCTAAATCTAACCCTACTACTAACCCTAAACCTAACCCAAATTCTAACCCTAACCCTAACACTAACCTAAACCCTAACCCTAACCCTAACTCTAAAACTCAACCTAAGCCTAAACATAACCCTAATCCTAACCCGAAACCTTACACTAATATTAATGCTAACCCTAGCACTAACCCTATCCCTAACACTAAACCTAACCCTAACCCTAACTGTAACACTAAACCTAAACCTAACCCTAAACCAAACACTAACACTAACTCTAATCCTATCCCTAGCCTTAACACTATCCCCAACCCAAAACCTAACACTAACCCTAACACTAAACCTATATCTAAACCTAAACCTAACCATAACACTAAATATAAATCTAACTCTACTACTAAACATAAACCTAACTCAAATTCAAATTTTAACCATAACACTAAGCTTAACACTAATCCTAACCATAACCATTACCATAATGCTAACCCAAACACCAATCCTAACCCAAACCCAAACCATAACCCTAATGCTAATACTAAACCTTACACAAACCCTAAACCAAATCTTAACCCTAACACTAACCATAATCCTAACCCTAGCTATAATTATACCACTAACCCTAACCCTAACCATAAACCTAACAATAACCCTAACCCTAAAAGTAACCTAACCCTAACCCAAAGGCTAATACTAACTCTAAATCTCACTCTATCCCTAACCCTACCCCTAACCTTAAACCTAGACCTAAAACGATCACTCACCCAAACATTAATCCTAACCATAACCCTAATGCTTAACATAAACATAACACTAAACCTAAACATATCCCTAAAAAAACCCTAACCCTAACCCTAACCATAAATTTAACACAAACCCTAACCCTACATTAACCCTAAAACTAACCCTAACCCTAGCCGTAACCGAAACACTAACCCTAAACCTAATGCTAACCCTAACACTAAACCTAACTCTAACACTAACCCTAACCCTAAACCTATCCCTAACATCAACACAATCCCTAAACTTAAGCTTAACCTAACCCTAACCCTAATCCTGAACCTAACACTAACCCGAACGCTAATACTAACCCTAAACCTCACCCTATTCCTAACCCAAACCCTAAACCTAAACCTAACACTAACCCTAACCCAAACATTAATATTAACCCTAACTATAAACCTAAACCTAAACAGTATACTAAACCGAAACATAACACTAACCTGAACCCTAAAACTAACCATAAATTTAAAAGACAACCTAACCCTATCCTTAACCCTAAAACTAATGATAACCCTAAGCCTAAACCAAACACTAACCCTAAACTTAATGCTAACCCTAACACTAATCCTAACCCTATCCCTAACACTAACCCTAACCCTAACACTATCATGAACCCTAACCCTAATCCTAACCAAAACCCTAAACTTATCCCTAACCAAAACACAAAACCTAACCCTAATCCTAACATTAACCCTAAGAAAACCCAAACACTAACACTTATACTAATCCTAACCCTAAACTTAAACCTAAAACTAACCACAACCCTGACACAAAACCTAACACTCACCATAACCCTAACCCTAATGTAACCCTAACCCTATCCTAAACCTTAACCTAACCCTTACCCTAACAATAACCCTAAAACTAACCTTAACCTAAATCTAACGATAACCCTAACAATAAATTTAACTGTAAACCTAAACCTAAATCCAACCCTAACACAAACCTTAACCCTTACCCTAACCCAAACCTAACCCTAACCCTGAACCTAACCCTAACTTGAATCCTAACCATACGCATAACCCTAACTCTAACCCGAACCCTCACTCTAACACAAACCCTAACACGATCCCTAACACTAACCCTAACCCTAATCTTACCCCTAAACCTAAAACTACCCCTAAACCTAACCTTAACACAAACACTAACTCTATCTATAACCCTAACTGTAACCCTAACACTTACTCTAAACCTAACCCTAACACGAACCCTAACACTAACCTTAACCCTATTCCTAACACTAACCCTAACTCTAAACCTAAACCTAAAACTATCAATAAAAATAAACCAAACCCAAATGTGAACCCTAATTCTAAACCTAACCGTAAACCTAACATGAACCCTAACCTTAACCTTAACCTTAACCCTAACCCTAACCCTAACACTAACCCTAAACCTAATCCTAACCCTAACACTAAACCTAACCCTAACCCTAATCATAACACTAACCCTAAACCAGACACAAACCCTAACCCAAACCATAACCCTAACCCTAACCTAACCATAATGCTAACCCTTACCTAAACCTAACCATAATCCTAACCTTAAAAATAGCCCTAAAACTAACCATAATCCTAACAATAACATGATCCCTAAACTTAAGAATTTCACAAGGCCCAACCCTGACACAAACTGTAACCCTAACTGTAAGCCTAAACCTAACCTAACCCTAAACTTAACCCTAACACTAACCCTAACCCTAACCCTAACTCTAACCCAAACCTAACCCTAACCCTAAACCTAACCTTAACCTGAATCCTAACTGTATGCATAACCCTTACTCTAACCCGAACCCTCACTGTAACACACAACCTAACACTAACCCTAAAACTAACCCTAACTGTAACACTAACCCTAATCCTAACCTTATCCCTAAACCTAAAACTAATCCTGTACCTAACCCTAACACTAACTCTATCTGTAACACTAACCCTAACCCTAAAATTTACACTTACCCTAACCCAAACACTAACCGTAACCCTAGCATGAACCCTAACCCTAAACCTAACCCTAACACTAACCCTAAGCCTAATCCTAACCCTGAAACAAAACCTAATGCTAACCCTAACACTAACTCTAACCTTAAATATAATCCTGACCCTCACCCTAACCCAAACACAAACCCTCACCCAAACCATAACCTAAACCTAACCTAATCATAATGCTAACCCTTACCTAAACCTAACCCTAATCCTAACAGTAACAAGAGCCCTGACACTAACCCTAATCCTAACACTAACATTCACCATAAACCTAACCATTCCACTAGGCTCAACCCTGACCCAAACTCTAACCCTAAGCCTAAAGCTAAACCTAACCCTAAATTTAACACTAAAACTAACCCTAAACCTAAACCTAACACGGAACCTAACCCTAACCATAACCCTAAACCTAAAAAAAAACCTAACATGAACCCTAACCCTAACACTAACACTAACCCTAAACCTAATCCTAACCCTAACACTAAACCTAACACTAACCCTAATCATAACACTAACCCTAACCCAGACACAAACCCTAACCCAAACCATAACCCTAACCCTATCCTAACCATAATGCTAATACTTACCTAAACCTAACCATAATCCTAACATTAAAAACAGCCCTAAAACTAACCGTAATCCTAACACTAACACGATCCCTAAACTTAACAATTTCACAAGGCCCAACCCTGACACAAACTGTAACCCTAACTGTAAGCCTAAACCTAACCTAACCCTAAACTTAACCTTAACACTAACCCTAACCCTAACCCTAACTCTAACCCAAACCTAACCCTAACCCTAAACCTAACCTTAACCTGAATCCTAACTGTACGCATAACCCTTACTCTAACCCGAACTCTCACTGTAACCCACAACCTAACACTAACCCTAAAACTAACCCTAACTGTAACACTAACCCTAATCCTAACCTTATCCCTAAACCTAAAACTAATCCTGTACCTAACCCTAACACTAACTCTATCTGTAACACTAACCCTAACCCTAAAATTTACACTTACCCTAACGCAAACCCTAACCGTAACCCTAGCATGAACCCTAACCCTAACACGAACCATAACACTAATCGTAACTCTATCTCTAGCCTTAACCTTAACCCTAAACCTAAATCTAAAAGTATCACTAACCCTAAACCAAACCCTAACATGAACCCTAACCCTTAACCTAACCCTAACACTAACCCTAAGCCTAATCCTAACCCTAAAACAAAACCTAACGCTAACCCTAACACTAACTCTAACCTTAAATATAATCCTGACCCTAACCCTAACTCAAACACAAACCCTCACCCAAACCATAACCTAACCCTAACCTAATCATAATGCTAACCATTACCTAAACCTAACCCTAATCCTAACAGTAACAGTAGCCCTGACACTAACCCTAATCCTAACACTAACATTCATCATAAACCAAACCATTCCACTAGGCTCAACCCTGACCCAAACTCTAACCCTAAGCCTAAAGCTAAACCTAACCCTAAACTTAACACTAACACTAACCCAAACCTAAACCTAACACAGAACCTAACCCTAACCATTACCCTAACCCTAAAAAGAACCCTAACACGAACCCTAACCCTAACACTAACCCTAACCTTAAACTTAATCCTAACCCTAACACTAAACCTAACTAAACCGAATTCGAACACTAACTCTAACTTTAACACTAACCTTAACCCTAATCCTAAGAAAAACCCTAACCCGAACCATAACCCTGACCTTTATATAAACCTAACCCTCAAACTTATGTAACCTTAACCCTAACAATAACCCAAACACTAACCCTAATCCTAATGCAAACCCTAAAACTAACCCTCACTCTTACCGTAACACTAAACTTGTCACTAACCCTAACACTAACCCTAACCCTAACCTAAGCCTAACACTAACTGTAACCATAACCCTAACCCTAACACTAATCCTAACTCTAACCCTAACACTTACCCTAACCGTAACTCTAACCCTAACCCTTACCCTAACACAAACCCTAACCCCAACCCTAACCCTAAGACAAACCCTAACCCTAAACCTAACACTACCCTAACCCTAAAACTAAACCTAACTCTAAAACTAAAAGAAAACCTAACCCTAACCCTAACACTAACCCTAACTTTAACTCTAACCCTAACAAAAACCCTAACCCCAACCCTAACACTAAGACAAACCCTAAACCTAAACTTAATACTACCCTAACCCTAACTCTAAAACTAACACTAAACCTAACCAGAAACCTAACCCTAACCCTAACTGTTAATAACACTAAAAATAACCCTAAACTTAACACTAAATCTAAAACTAAACTTAACCTTAAACCTAACCAGACAGTAACCCTAATCCTAAACCTATTACTAATCTTAACACCTAACCCTAACTCTAATCCTAATGCTAACACTAACACAAACAATATCACTAACACTAACACTAACCCTAAACCTAAACCTAATCCTAACCCTAACCCTACCACTAAATTTAACCCTAACCTAAACCACAACCTTAACCCTAACACTAAACCTAATGCTAACCCTAACACTAAAACTAACTAAAACACCAAATCTAACCCATAACCCTACCTTTAACACTAACACTACTTCTAACACTAAACCTAAACCTAACACTAACCCTAAACTTAATCCTAAACCTAACACTAAAAATAACCCAAACAATAACCAAGACACTAACACTAACACTAAGCTTAATCCTAACAGTAACATTAAAACTAACCCTAAAGCTGTTATCTAATGCTAAACCTAATAATAACCCTGACACTAACCCTAACCCTAACCTAACACAATCCATAACCATAACCATTTCACTAAGCCTAACCCCAAGCTAAATTCTAACACTAACTCTAACACTAACCCTAAAACTTTAACTCTAAACCTAACCCTAACCCTCACCCTTACTTAACCCTAACCCTAACTCTAACACAAACACTAAACTTAACCCTAACCCAATCCCTAAAACTAACCCTAAACTATCCCTAACCCTAACCTTAACCTAAACCAAACCCTAACACTTACCCTAACACTAACTCTAACCTTAACCTTAAATCTAACCCTCACTCTTACCCTAAACCTAAACCTTACCCTAACACTAACCCTAACCATAACAGGAACCTTAACCCTAATCCTAAACCTAACACATCCCTAAACATAACCCTAACATAAACCTATACCTAACACTAACCTGAACCCTAACACTTACTGTAAACGTAACCCTTAATGAAACCTTAACCGTAACCATAACACAAAAACTAACCATAACCATAACACTAAACCTAACCCTAACATAACACTGACAATAAATCTATCAATAACCCTAATCCTAACACAAACCCTAACCCAAACCATAACGCTAACCCTACTAACCATAACTCTAATGCTTACCTAACACTAACCCTAATCCTACCTTTAATACTAACCCTAAACCAAACCCTAACACAAACCCTAAACCTAACCATACCACTAAGCCTAACCCTCACCCAAATCCTAACCCCATCCTAAAACTAATGCTAAAACTAATGTTAACCCTAACCCTAAAAGAAACCCTAACCCTAACTCTAACCCTAATCCTAATCCTAACCCTAACAATAACCCTAACCCTAAACCTAAACCTAATCCTCAACTAACCCTAACCCTAAAACTAATACTAACCCTAACCCTAACACTAACACTAACCCTAAACCTAACTATATCCCTAACCCAAACACTAACAGTTACTTTTGACTTAATCCTAAACCTAAAACTAACCCTAACCCTAACCAAACCCTAAAATTAACAGTAACCCTAACACATACCCTATCCCTAAAACTAACAGGAACACTTACCTAACCCTAACCTAAACCTAACCCTAACACTTACCCTAAACATAACCCTAACACTAACTTTAACTCTAACCCTAACCTACCCTAAACTTAACCTAACCCTAACTCTAATTTCTAACCATAATCATAACCCTAAACATAACCCTAACAGTAACCGTAACACAAACCCTAACCCTAACCCAAACATTAACCCTAACCCTAATCCTAGCCCTAATACTAACCAAAATTTTACACTAACATTAATTATAAGCATAACAAAAAAGCTAACCCTAAACCTTAACCTAACCCTAACCATAACTCTAGCACTAAATTTAACCCTAACCCTAACACTAAACCTAACCCTAACCCTAACCCTAACACAAACCATAACCCAAACCATAATCCTAACCCTAAAGTAACAGGAATCTTAACACTTAATTAACACTAACCCTAATTCTTAAACAATCCCTAACCCTAACACTAACCCTAATATGAACCCTAATCCTAACTATAATGCTGAGTCTAAGCCTCAACCAAACCCTAACCCTAACCCTAATACTAACCTTAAACCTAACCCTAACTTTAACATTAACACTAAACCTAATCCTAACCTTAACCCTAACCCTAAGCTGAATGCTAATATTAACCCTAAAACTCACCATAAATCTAACCCTAAACCTAACACTAACCCTAACCCAAACACTAATCCTAACCCTACACCTAACCCTAAATGTAACACTAATCTTAACCCTAAATCTAACCCTAAACCTAAACCTAACACTAACCCTAAAGGTAACTGTAACATGAACCCTAATCCTAACACAAACCCTAAACTTAACATGAACTTTAACAAGAACCCTAACCCTAACATTAACCCTAACCCTAAACTAAACCCTAACATTAAATCTAACCCTAAACCTTATCCTAACACTAACTCTAATCCGAACCCTAGCAATAACCCTAACCATAATCCTAACAGAAGCCCTAATCCAAACCATAAACCTGACCCTTATCTAAACCTAACCCTCACCCTTACCTAAGGCTAACCCTAACCCTAAGCCAAACACTAACCCTAATCCTAACGAAAAACTAACACTAATCCTCACTCTAACTCTAACACTAAACTGATCACTAAACTTAATACTAACACTAACCCGAACCAAAGCTTAACACTGACTCTAACCATAACCCTTACCCTGAAACTAATACTTAACCTAACACTAAAATAACCCTAACCCTAACACAAATCCTAACCCTAACCTTAACCCTAAACCTAACACTAACCCTAAACCTATCCCTAACCCTAACACTAACCCTAAACTTTACACTTACCACAACTCTAACCCTAACCCTAAAACTAATCATAACCCTAAAATTAACACTAGCATTAACCCTAAACCTAACACTAAACCTAATCCTAACTGTAACCCTAACCCTAACACTTACCCTAACCCTAACACAAACCCTAACACTAAGCCTAAAACTAACACTAACCTAACCCTAACACTAACCCTAACACTAACCTAAACCTTAACACAAAACATACCCTTAAATCTAAACCTAACCCTAACCTTAAACCTTACATACCCCTAACCCTAAACTGAGCACTAACCCTATCCCTAACCCTATCCCTAACACTAACCCTAACCCTATCACTAACCCTAAAACCTAACACTAACCCTAAAATAACTATTCCACTAAGCCCACTTTACCTAACACTAAACTATCCCAAACACTAATACTAACCCTACCCCTAACTTACCCTACCCCTAACCCTGACCATAAACTCAATGCTATCCATAACACTAATTCTAAACCTAACTCTAATGCTAAACCTAACACTAACCCTAAACCAACCCTAGCTCTACACCTAACCCTAACACTAACCCTAATCCAAACCCTAACACAAACCCTAGCCAGAACCATAACCCTAACCCTAACCCTAAACTAACTCTAACCCTAACCCTTACATAACCCTAAACCTAACACTAACACTAATTCTAATCAAAACCCTAACCCTATCATTAACCCTAAGCCTAACCCTAACCCTAAACCTAACACTAAGGCTAATACTAACCCTAAACCTAACAATAACAATAACATTAACCCTAACTATAACCCTAAATTAAACACTAATCCTAACCCTATCCATAACACTAACCGAAACCCTAACACTAATATAAAGCTAACCCTAATCTTAACAGAAACCATAACAATAACACTGTCCCTAAACAAACCCTCACCCTGACTCTAACAACCAACCCTAACTCTAACCCTAAACCTAAATCTAAAACTAAACATAAGCCTAACCAGTACTTAACCCTAATCCTAACTTTTACCCTAATACTAATACTAACACTAACACTAACCCTATCAATAACCTTAAACCTAACCCTAACCCAAACCATAACACTAAACAGAAACCTAACCCTAACACTAACCCTAACACTAACCCTAACACTAAACCTATCCCTAACCTTAACATTATCCATAAACCAACCCTAACACTAACCCTAACCCTAAACTTAAACCCAACCATAACACCAACTCTAAACCTTACCCTACCACTAATTCTAAACATAACACAAATTCTAAAACTACCCCTAACACTAACCCTCACATTAATTTAAACAATTATTTAATATGAACCCTAACACTAACCATAAACCTAACCCAAACAGTAAACCTAACCCTAACCCTAACCTTTACACAAACTGTATCCTAACACTAACCCGAAACTTAACACTAATTTTAACTATAACACTAATCCTAAACTTAACCCTAAACCTAACACTAACCCTAACCCTAACACTAACACTAATACTAACCCTAAACCTAACCCTAACCTTAACACTAATACTAACCCTAATGCTAACCCTAAACCTAACCCTTACCCGAACGTTAATACTAACTCTAAACCTCACCCTAACCCTAACCCTATCCCTAACACTAACCCTAAATGTAATACTAACCCTAACCCAAACTTTAATCCTAACACAAAACCCAACACTAACTGTAACACTAACCCTAATCCTAACCCTAAACCTTAAACTAAAAATTATCCTAAACTAACCTTAAAATGAAACCTAACCCTTACCCAAAACGTAACCCTAACACGAACCCTAACATGAACCCTAACCCTAACACTAACCCTAACCCTAATACTAACACTAACCATAACCCTAATACTAAACCTAATCCTAACACTAACTCTAACCCTAACCCTAACCCTAATTCTAACAAAAACCCTAACCAGAATCCCTAACCCTGACAATTATTGAAAACTATTCCTCACACTTACCTAATTCTAACCCTAACTCTAACCAAAACACTATCCCTAAACCTAATGCAAACCCTAACACTAACCCTCTCTCTAACACTAACACTAAACTTATCACTAACCCTAACACTAACCATAACCCTAACCTGCCTAACACTAACTCTAACCATAACCCTAACATTAACGCTAACACTTAACTTAACCCTAACCCTAAACCTAACCCTAAAATTAAAAGTAACCATATCACTAACACTAAAACTAACACTAAAACTAACCCTAACCCTAAACCTAAAACTTACACTAACCCTAACCCTAACAATAATATGAACCCTAACCCTAACCCTAAATCTAACCTAACCCTAACCCCAACCCTAAACCTAAACCTAACCTAAACCCTAACCCTAAAGCTAAGCTGAACCCTAACACTAACCATAACCATCACCCTAATCATAACCCTATCCATACACCTAACACAAAACCTAACCCTAACCCTGACGCTAATCCTAACCCAAACACTATTATTAACCTAACCCTAATTTAAAACTAACCCTAACCCTAACCAGAAACCTAACCCTAACCCTAACTATTAATAACAATAAACTTAACCCTAAATTAACCTTACCTCTAAACCTAAACATTATTCCAAACTTAACCAGAACACTAACACTAAACCTAACCCTAACTCCAACACTAATCCTTATCCTAAACCTATTACTATCGTTTATTGCTAACCCTAACCATAACACTAACCATATCACTAACACTAACCCTAAACCTAAACATAACCCTAACGTGAAATCTAACCCTAACCCTACCACTAAACCTAACCCTAACCCAAACCCTAACCTTAACTCTAACACTAAAACTAACACTAACCCCAACCATATAATTAATCCAAACACCAACCTAACACTAATTGTAACCCTAACACTAACCCTAACACTAACCGTAACCATAAATCTAACTTAAACCCTAACACTAACCATAAACCTAAACCCAAACCTAGCACTAAACCTAAAACTAATCTAAACCTAACACTCTACCTAACCCTAAACCTAACCCTAATCCTAAATTTAAACCTCACACTCACCATAAACCTAACCTTAATGCTCATCGTTATCTAAACCTAACTCAAATCTTAAACCTAACAATAACCCTGACACTAACCCTAACCTAACACAAACAGTAACCCTAACCATTCCACTAAGCCCAAACCTAACCCTAACCCTAAAACTAACCCTGAGCTTAACCATAACTTTAACTCTAAAACTCACCCTAACCCTATCCCTAACACTAACACTAAGTCTAATTCTAACCCTAAAACAAACCCTATCCCAATCCATAACCCAGACCCTAATCTAACCCTTAACCTCACGCTTACTTAACCCTAAACCTAACCCTAAAACAAACACTAACACTAACCCTAACCCCAACCCTAACACTAACCCTAAACCTATCCCAAACCCTAACCTTAACACTAACCCTAACCCTAACACTAACTCTAACCCTAACCCTAAATGTAACCTAACCCTAATATTAACCCTAACACTAATCATAACCTAAACCTAAACATAACACTAATCTAAACCCTAACACTAACCATAACAGTAACCCTATCCATAACCTTAAACATAACCCTAACACAAAATGTAACCCTAACCCTAACACTTCCCTAATCCTAACTGTAACACTAACCCTAATTCTAACCCTAACACAAACCCTAATCCAAACCATAACCCTCAATCTAAACTAACCCTAACTCTAATGGTTACCTAAACCTAACCCTAATCCTAACCCTAACACTAACCCTAAACTTAAACCTAACACGAACCCTAAGCCTAACCATAACACTAAGCCTAACCCTCACCCAAATCCTAAACCCAAACCTAAAACTAAGTCTAACCCTAACAGAAACCTAACCCTAACACTAACCCTAACCCTAACCCTAACCCTAAAAATAACCCTAACCCTAAACCTAAACCTAACCAACACCCTAACTCTAACCCTAACACTAACACTAACCCTAAACATAACTATTACCCTAAGTCAAACACTAATTTTAACCCTTGATCTATCCCTAACCCTAACACTAACACTAACCCTAAGCCAAACCCTAAACCTAAAACTAACCCTAACCCCAAACCTAACACGAACCCTAAAGCTAGTTTCTTGTGGAAGTAGCCCTCAGCTGAATTAGAAAGAAACAGATTTTTCTCTGAGCACTTTAGGAGCAAGCAAATTTCCCTTGTACTGAAAGAGCTTCAAATTTTTTTGGTCGGATTACTTTGACACTGTACGGATTCATCCTTGACTTAGCCTTAGTAGGTAACCAAGTTTGGGGCTCCAAGGTTCAATGGTTCACTTTCAGGTACAATTGGAATTTTTAGTTTTCACTTCATTATGGCCTATAGGTGAGAATGGAAATGGAGCTGGAAATCAAACAGGGCTAGTGCTAGCTGCTTGAAGTTTCACACAATCTGTTCTCTGTTGGCACTCTCTGGTTTCTTCCTAGTGAAAGTTTTCCAAAGCTGAGACATGCAAAAGACATTATCCAAGAGCACTTTAGGGGAAAATACATGTATTGAATAACCGCCCCCAATTATTTGGTAAGATTTTTTATATTGGGCAGGATTTATCTATTAGCTTGCCCTACTAGGCTCCCCCAAGTTTGGGAATACTATGATCAAATGTTCTCTATACAGGTTAGGGTTAGGGTTAGGTTTAGGATTAGGGCTATGGTTAGAGCTAGTGTTAGGATTAGAGTTAGTTTTGTTCAAATTTCTTTGATATTTGGCAGAATTCATCTTTAACTACCCTTACCATGTTCAGTTCAATGGTTTCTATTTTAAGGTTTCACTTCATTTTGACCTATATGGGTAAATGGAATTGGAGCTAGAAATCAAACAGGGCTGGTGCTAGCTGCCTCAAACTTCACACACTCAATCAGTTCTCTGTGGGCACTCTCTGGTTTGTTCTTATAAATGTAGCCCTAAGCTGAAGCATGCAAAGCAAGATTATCTGAGAGCACTTTGGGAGAAAATCGGGAAATATGAATATACTGAAATACCTCCCCCAATTATTTGGTCATATTTCTTTGATACTGTGCAGGATTCATCTGCTAGCTTTCCCCACTACCAACCCCAATTTTGGAATTTCTATGATCCTAGGTTCTCTAAAGAGCTTAGAGTTAGGGTTAGGTATAGAGTCAGATCTAGCGTTAGAGATACGGTTAGATTTGTTCAAATTTATTTGATAGTGGGCAGTATTCATCTTTTCCTTACCCTTCTTATCTACACTATGTTTGGACCTTCTCAACTCAATTGTTCACTGTCAGGAAAAGTGTATAGTAAAAGGGTTCACTTCAGTTTGACCTCTATGGGTAAATGGAAATGGAGCTCGAAATCAAACAGCATTGGTGCTAGCTGTTTTAAACTTCACATACTCCATCTATTCACTATAGTTACTCTCTGATTTCTTCCTTGTAAAATTATCCCAAAGCTGAAGCATGCAAAAACAACTTTATCCAACTGCACTTTAGGAGACAACAGGAAAATATGCATATACTGAACTACCTCCTTGAATCATTTGGTCAGATTTCTTTGATACTGCACAGGATTCATTTATTAGCTTTCCCCACTAATCTCCACACGTTTGGAAATTCTATGATGAAAAGTTCTCTAAACAGGTTAGGGTTAGTATTAGGATTAGGGTTTGGGCAAGTGTTAGAGTGAGAGTCAGGGTTAGAATTAGTTTTGGTCAAATATCATTGATACTGGGTAGGATTCAACTTTTATCTAGCCTTACTATGTTTACCAGTTTGGGGCCTTCTTGGTTCAAGCTTCACTGTTAGAAACAGTTTACATTTTAAGGTTTCTCTTCATTTGAACCTATACACGTAAATGGAAATGGCACTGGAAATCAAACAGGGTTGGTGCTAGCTGCTTGAAACTTCACACACTGAATCTGTTCTCTGTGGGCACTCTGTGGTTTCTTCCCTGTGAATGTAGCCCTTAGCACAAGCATACAAAATCAACTTTATTCAAGAGCACTTTAGGAGAAATCAGGGAAATATGAATGTCCTGAAGTATCTCCCTCAATTATTTGGTCAGATTTGTTTGATACTGTACAGGATTCATCTGCTAGCTTGCTGCATTGGGTTCCCCAAGTTTGGAACTTGTATGATCAAAGCTCTATAAACAGAATAGCTTTAGGGTTAGTCTGAGTTAGGACTAGAGTTAGAACCAGTGTTAGAGTTAGAGTTATTTTTGTTCAAATTTCTTTGATACTGTGCACAATTTCTATTTTACCTAGCCTTATTATGTTCCCCAGTTTCAGGCCTTCTAATTTCAATTGTTCACTGTCAGGAACAGTTTGTATTTTAAAGTTTCACTTCAAGTTGTCCTATATCGGTAAATGAAAACGGAGCTGGTAATCAAACAGGGTTGGTGCTAGCTGCTTGAAATTTCACACACTCAATCAGTTTTCTGTGGGCACTCTCTGGTTTCTTCCTAGTGAAGGTTTTCCAAAGCTACAGGATGCAAAAGAACATTATCCAAGAGAACTTTAGGAAAACACAGGGGAAAGAGTCATGTACTGAAACAACCCCCCAATTATTTTGTCAGATAATTTTTGATACTGGGCAGGATTCATCTGTTATTTTTTCCTACTAGGCACCCCAAATTTGGGACTTCTATGATCAAAATTCTCTAAACAGCTTAGGGTTAGAGTTAGGTTTAGGGCAAGGGTTAGAAATAGTGTTAGGGTTAGAGTTAGTTTTGTTCAAATTTCTTTGATACCAGGCAGGATTCATCTTTTACCTACCCTTACTATGTTCCCCAGGTTTGGACCTTCTCTCTTCAGGGTTCACTGTCAGGAACAGTTTGTGTTTTAAGGTTTCACTTTATCTTGACTTATATGGATAATTTCCTTGTGAATATAGGCCTATGCTAGTGTTAGGGTGATGTTTAGAGCTAATTTTAGTGTTAGGGTCAGAGGCAGGGTCAGGGTTAGTTTTAGGGTTAGGGTTTGGACTCAAATTAGGGCTTAAATTAGGTCTAGGCATAGGATTAGGGTTTGGTTTAAGGTAAGGGTTAGGGTTATGGCTATGGCTAGTTTTGGTTTTATGGCTAGGGCTAATGTTAGGACTGGATTTTGGATTAGTGTTAGGTTTAGGGCTAGTGTTAGGGTGAGGTTTAGGGTTAGGTTTAGGGTTATACTTAGAGTTAGGGTTAGATCTAGGGCTAGGGTTAGGGCTATGGCTAGGTAATGGATAATGGTAGATTTAGGGTTAGGCTTAGGGTCAGGGTATGGGTTAAGGCTAGTGTTAGGATTAGCTTTCGTGTAAGACTTAATGTTTCAGGTAGAGTTATGGCTATGGTGATGATTATGTGTAGGGTTAGGTCTAGGTTTACATTTTTGTTGAGGGTTAGGTTTAGTATTAGGGATAGTTTTATAATTAGGGCTAGGCTTAGGGTTAGGGTCATTGATAGGGTTAAAGCTAAAATTTGGGCTAGGATTAAGGTTAGAATTAGAGCTACAGTTAGGGATATGGTTTAGGTTAAGGCTAGGTTTATATTTAGGGTAAGGGTTTGGCTTTGACCTAGGGTTAGGTCTAAGGTAAGGGTTAGTGTTAGGGCTAGGGATAGGGTTATGGTTATGCTTAGGGCTACGTTTAGGCCTAGGATTAGGGCTAGGTTTTGTGTTAGGTTGAGAGCCAGTGTTAGGACTATGGGTAATGTAAGAGCTAGGGTTATTCTTACGGCTAGTTTTAGGGTTAGGGTTATGGCTAGGTCTATTGTTAGGACTAGGTTTTGAGTTAAGTTCAAGTTTAGAGCTTGATTTAATGTTATGGTCAGTGTCAGTGTTCAGGATAGGGTTAGGGTTAGAATTAGAGCTATAATTAGGACTAGTGTTTGGTCTAGGGGTAGGATAAGTGTTTGGTTTAAATTAAGGGTCATTGTTAGGGCTAGAGCTAGTTTTTTTTTTTTTTTTTTTTTTTTTTTTTTTTTTAGTCTAGGGCTAGAATTATAGCTATATTTAGGATTAGCTTTTTGTCTAGGTCTAATATTAGGGATAGGTATAGATATAAGGTTACCAGTAGGGCTAGTGTTAGGGTTTGGTTTAGGGTTAGGGTCAGATTTAGACGTAGGGTTATGGTTAGGGTCAGAATAAGAGTCAGGGTTAGAGTTAGAACTAGAATGAGGGCTAGGGTTGGGACTAGTAAAATGGTTAGAGTATAAGTTAGGCTAAAGATTAGGGTTAGGACTAGGGTTAGCATTTGGGTTAGGGTTTGACTTAGGGTAAGGGAAAATGGTTAGAGCTAGGGTAGGGCTAGGTTTAGGGTTAGGTTTAGGGCTAGTGTTAGGGTTAAGTTTAGGGTTAAAGCTAGGGTCAGGGCTCAGATTAAGGATAGGATTTGTGTTAGGGTTAGGGCTAGTGTTATGAAAATGACTAATGCATGAACTAGGGTTACTATTAGGGCTAGTTTTAGGGTTAGGGTTAAGGCTAGGTCTCTAGATAGGGTTAATTTAAGGTTAGGGTGATATTAGAGCTAGGATTAATGTTAGCGTCAGTGTCAGGGTCAGGGTTAGTTTTAGAGTTAGGATTAGGGTTAAGGTTTGGTTTAGGTTATGAGTTAGGGTCAGGGATATGGCTTGGTTTTCTTTTATGGCTAGGGCTAGGGGTAGGACAAGTTTTAGTATTAGCATTAATGTTAGCGCTAGTGTTAGGGTTTGGTTTAGGATTACAGTTATGGTTAAATTGAGAGTTAGGTTTAGATTTAGAGTTAGGTTTAGATCTGGGTTAGGTCTAGGGCTAAGGATAGAACTAGGGATAGGGCTAGGGAAAGAGTTATATTTAGTCTTAGGGCTAGGGTTAGGGTTACAATAGGACTAAATTAGGGCTAGGATTAGCATTAGGCTTAGTGTTAGTGTTAGGCCTAGGGTTAGGGCTAGCATTAGGTTTAGGTTTAGGGTTAGGCTTAGGTTTAAGGTTATGGTTAGGTTTAGGGTTATTCTTAGGTTTAGGGTAAGGGATGGAGTTTTAGCTAGGTTTAGGTCTAGGACGAGGGTTAGCATTATGGTTAAACTCAAGCTGGGGTTTGGGTTAGCATTAACACTAGGTTTAAGGCTAGGTTGAGGTTTAGGGCTAATTTCACGTTCAACATTACAGTTAAAGATAGTTATGGGTTATGTTTATGCCTATGTCTAGTGTAAGGGTTAGGTTTACGGTTAGGTTCAGGTTTAGAGCTAAGAGTATTATTAGGGTCAGGGTTGTGATTAGTGTTTGGGATAGGTTAAGTTTTAAATTGAGAGCTCGAATTAGCATAAGTTTAGGATTAGGGTAATGATAGGGTTAGGTTTAGGTTTCAGGTTAGATTCAGGATCATGGAGAGGGTTGGATTAGGGATAAGGTTAAGTTTAGGCCTAGGGTTAGCATTAGAGTTAGGGTTATGGTTAGGGTAATGGATAGGGTTAGATCTAGGGTTAGGACTAGGGTTATGGTTATTATTAGTGCTAGAACTAGGGTTAAGATTAGGTTTAGTGTTAAAGCTCGGTTTAGGGCTTCATTTAGGGCTAGGTTTTGAGTTAAGTTAGAGCTAGGGTTAGGGTTATGGCTAATGTAAATACTAGGGTTACAATTAGGGCTAGTTTTAGGGTTAGGGTTAGGGTAGGTCTAGTGTTATGTTTATGTTTAGGGTTAGGGTGATGTTTAAAGCTAGGGTTAGGTTTAAGGTCAGAATTCATATTATGGCTAGGCTTAAAACTCGAATTAGGCCTAGGGTTATGGCTAGGTGTAGGGTTAGGGTTTGGTTTAGGTTAAGCTTTAGGGTTTGGGCTATGGCTCTGTTTTGTAATAGGGCTAGGGCTAGAGTAAGGGCTAGTTTTAGGAGTAGTGTTAGGGTTAGGGAAAGGCTAGTGTTAGGTTTAGGTTTAGGCTTAGCATTAGGGTTAGATTTAGAGTTAGGGTTAGATCTAGGGTTAGGGCTAAGGCTAAGGAAAGGGCTAGGTTTAGGCCTAGGTTTAGGGTTCCAGTAAGGGATAGGGTTAGGACTAGTTTCATGGATAGGGTGAGAGTTAGACTTAGTCTTAGGGCTAGGGTTAGGGTTAGGGTTAAGGATAGGGCTAAGTTAGTTCTAAGATTATGGCTAGGGTTAGTGTTAAGTTAGGCCTAGTGTTAGGGTTAGGGTTATGACTAAGGCTTTGTTTACGGCTAGGATAAGGGCTAGGGTTTGTGTTAGGACTAGGGCTAAGATTTTGTCTGGGGCTAATGTCAGGTCTAGGGTTATGGTTATGGATAGTTTTAGGGTTAGGTTATTGGCTAGGTCTAGTGTAAGGGTAAGGTTTAGATTAGGGTCTGATTTAGCTAGGGGAGTTATTAGGACCAGGGTCAGTGTTAGGGTTTGGTTTAGGTTTGAGTTTAGAGTTAGGGCTCGAATTAGCTTAAAGGTTAGAGTTACAGTAATGATAGGGTTAGATTTAGGTTTCAGGTTAGGTTTAGGGTAATTGATAGGGTTAGGGTTAGTGATAGGGTTAGGGGTAGCCCTAGGGTTAGTATGAGGGTAAGGTTTAAGTTTAGATTAATGGATACAGTTAGATTTAATATAGGGCTAGGGTTAAGGTTAGGATTAGGTTTTGAGTTAGGTTTAGGCCTAGGGTTAGCATTAGGGTAAGGGTTATTGTTAGAGTAATGGATACAGTTAGAGCTAAGACTAGAGATGGTCTTATGGTTAGGATTAGGTCTTGAGTTAGCATTAAGGTGAGGGTTAAAACTAGGGTTATGGTTAGGATTATGTTTAGCGTATGGTTTAGGTTCTGAGCTGTGGTTAGGGCTAGTGCAAGGGTTAGGTTCAGGATTAGGTCCAGGGATAGGATTACAGTAGTTTTAGAGTTAGGGTTAGGGTTAGGGTAATGGGTAGGTTTAGAACTAGGGTTATGGCTAGGGTTAGGCTTAGAGTTAGGGATAGTTCTAGATAGTTCTAGATTTATGTTTATGGTATGGGTTAGGCTTTGAGCTAGGGTTCGGACTAAGGTGAGGGTTAAATTTTGGTTAGGGATAGGGTTACACTTAGGGCTAGGTTAAGGCCTAGGATTAGCTCTAGGTTTTGTGTTAGGTTTAGGCATAGCGTTAGGGCTGTGGGTAATGTAAGAGCTAGGATTATGATTAGGGCTAGTTTTAGGGTTAGGGTTATGCCTAGGTCTAGTGTTAGGTTTAGATTTTTTGGTTAGGGTCAGGTTTAGAGGTAGGTTTACTCTTAAAGGCAGGGTCAGTGTTGGGATTAGAGTTAGACATAGGGTTACAACCAGAATTAGGACTAAGATTAGGTCCTGGGGCAGGTTTAGTGTTTGATTTAGGGTGAGGATTATTGTTAGGGCTAGGACTAGGTTTTGGTTTAGGTCTAGGGGTAGAGTGAAAGCTAGATTTAGGATTAGGTTTATTTCTAGAACTAATTTTAGGGTTAGGTTTAGGTATAAGATTCCCAGTAGGGCCAGTGTTAGAATTTGGTCTAGGGTGAGGGTTTGTTTTAGACCTAGGGATAGTGTTAGGGTCAGAATAAGGGTCAGGTTTAGTTTTAGGGTTTGGGATGGGATTAGAGCTAGAATGAGGGCTAGGGACAGGTCTATTAATGAGATTAGGACTATGGTTAGCCTAAGGATTAGGGATAGGTCTAGGGTTACCATTAGGGTTAGGGTTTCGCTAAGGGTAAGGGTTAGGGTTAGAGCTAGGTTTAGGGGTAGAGTTAGGGTGAGGGTTAGATTAAAGCTAGGTTTAGAGCTCGCATTAGGGCTAGTTTTTGTGTTAGGGCTCGAGGTAGGGTGAGGTCAATGGCTAAAATAAGAACTAGGGTTACAATTATGTTCACTTTTACGGTAAGAGTTAGAGGTAGGTCTAGTGTTAGTGTTTGGTTTAACGTTAGGGTAATATTTAGAGCAAGGGTAAGTGTTAGGATATGAGTCAGGGTGAGCTATAGGGTTAGGACTCCAATTAGGGATAGGGTTAATGTTAGGTTTCCGCTTATGCTTAGGAGGGTGTTTAGAGCTAGGGTGAGTGTTAGGATATGAGTCAGGGTCAGAGTTAGTTTTAAGGTTAGGGTTAGGACTCGATTTAAGGCTATGGTTAGGTGTAGGTGTAGTGTTAGGGTTTGGTTTATGTTAAGGTTTAGTGTTAGGGCTACTTCTTGGTTTAGTTTTACTGCTAGGGTTTGGGTTAGGTCTTCTTTTATGATTAGCATTAGGGTTAGGGCTAATATTAGTGTTAGGGTTAGTCTTAGGATTAGGGTTAGATTTAGAGTTAGGTTTAGATCTAGGGTTAGGGCTAGGACTAAGGATAGGGCATGGGTTAGGGCTAGGGTTAGAGCTAGATTTAGGGTTATGTTAAGTATAGGGTTAGAACTAAGGATAAGGCTACTGTGAGAATTAGAGTTAGTCTTAGGACTAGGGGTAGGGTTTGGTTTAGGTATAAGTTTATCTGTAGGGCCATTGTTAATGTTTACTCTAATGTTATGGTCAGGTTTAGACCTAGGGTTTGTGTGAGAGTCAGAATAAGGGTCAGGATTAGCCTTACGGTTTGGGATAGGATTAGACCTAGAATGAGGACTAGGGTCAGGACTATTAATATGGTTAGGATTTTGGTTAGCCTAAGGATTAGGGATAGGTCTATGGTTACCATTAATGTTAGGGTTTCAATTAGGTAAAGGATGGGTTTAGAGCTAGGGTTAAGGCTAGGGCTAGGTTTAAGTTTAAATCTAGGTTTAGGGTTCAGATTAGAGCTAGTTTTGGTGTTAGAGTTAGGGCAAGGGTTAGGGCAATCGCTAATATAACAACTAGGTTTACAATTAGGGTTAGTTTTAGGATTAGGGTTAGGGTAGGTATACTGTTAAGGTTAGGTTTAACGTTAGGGTGATAATTAGAGCTAGGGTTAGAGTTAGGAAATGAGTCAGGTTCAGGGTTAGGGTTAGGACACAAATAAAGGTTAGGGTTATTGTTAGGTTTTGGTTTAAGGTTAGGAAGGTGTTTAGAGCTAGTGTGAGTTTAAGATATTAGTCAGGGTCAGTTGGTTAGTTTTAAGGTTACTGTTAGGACTCTAATTAAGTCTAGGGTTAGGTGTAGGTGTAGTGTTAGTGTTTGTTTTAAGTTAAGGTTTAGAGTTAGGGCTATTGCTCGATTTTGTTTTACTGATAGGATTAGGGTTAGGGCTATTTTGACAATTAGCATTAGGATTAGTGTTAGTGTTAGTGTTAGGCTTAGGCTTAGGTTTAAGTTTAGATTTATAGTTAGGGTTAGATCTAGGGTTAGGGCTAGGATTTAGGATAGGGCTAGGGTTAGGGCTAGGGTTATAATTACGGTAAGAGTAGGGTTAGAACTAGCAATAGGGCTAGTGTGAAATTTAGAGTTAGTCTTCGGGCTAAAGTTAGGGTTAGGATTAGTGACAGGGCTACTATTAGGGTTAGTGTTAGTGTTCAGCTTAAGCATAGAGTTAGAGTTAGATGTAGGATTAAGTTTAGGGTAAGGGATGGTGTTACACCTAGGTTAAGAGGTAGGGTGTTACTTAGAATTAGGGTTAGGGCTATGGTTAGGGTTAGGGTATTGGTTAAGGTTAGGTTTAGGGCAATATAATGGCTAGGGTTTGTTTTACGGTTAGGCCTAGGATTAGAAGTATAGCTAATTTCAGGTCTAAAATTGTTTAAAGATAGTTTGAGATTAGGATAATGGCTACATCTAGTGTAAGGTTTAGGTTAGGGTCAGGTTTAGGGATAGGCATATTATTAAGGTCAAGGCCTGGGTTAGGGTTTGGGATAGGTTAAGGCTTAAAGTTAGGGATAGAATTAGCTATAGGGTTAAGGTTAGGATAATGTTATGCTTAATATTAGGATTCATGTTAAGTTTAGGGACATGGATAGGGATAGGTTTAGAGATAGGGTTAAGTTTAGGTCTAGGGTTATCATTAGGGTTAGGGTTATGGTTATTATAATGGATAGAGTTAGAGCTAGTGTTAGGGCTAGGCTCATGGTTATGATTAGGGCTAGGGTTAGGGTTAGGGTTAGGTTTAAAGCTCAGTTTAGGGCTCAGATTAGGGCTAGGTTTTGTGTTAGGTTAGTGCTAGTGTTAGGGTTATGACTAATGTAAGTACCTGTGTTATGATTAGGGCTAATTTTAGGGTTGAGATTAAGGCTAGGTTTAGAGTAAGGGTTACGTTTAGGGTTAGGATGATGTTTAGAGCTAGGGTTAGTGTTAGTGTCAGAGTCAGAGTCAAGGTTAGTTTTAGGGTTTGGCTTAAAACTCGAATTAGGGCTAGGGTTAGGGGTAGGTGTATGCTTAGGGTTGGTTAAGTTTAAGGGTTAGTGTTAGAGCTATGGCTCGGTTGTGTTTAAGGGCTAGGGCTAGGGTTAGAGCTACATTTAGGATTAGTGTTAGGCTTAGGGCTAGTGTTAGGGTTAGGCTTAGTCTTTGGGTAAGGGTTAGATTTAGAGTCAGATTTTGATCTCAGGTTAGTTCTAGGGCTATGTATAGGGCAAGGGTTAGGACTAGGTTTAGGGCTAGGTTTGGGGTTATGGTAAGTATAGGTTTGGAACTAGTGATAGGATAATGTGAGAGTTAGAAGTAGTCTTAGGTCTATGGTTAGGGTTAGTGATAGTGCCAAATTAGGGCTAAGATTAGAGCTAGTGTTAGTATTAGGTTTAGTGATAGGGTTAGGGTTAGGGTTAGGATTAAGGCTAGGTTTAGGGCTAGGATAAGGACTGGAGAATTTAGGGTTAGAGCTTGGATTAAGGATAGGACTAATGTTAGGTCTGGGTTACAGTTGAGGATAATTTGAGGGTTATGTTTGTGGCTTGGTCTAACGTAAGGGTTAGGTTAGGGTAAGGTTCAGGTTTAGAGCTAGGGGAATTATTAGGGTCAGAGTCAGGGTTAGAGTTTGGCTGAGTTTAGGTTTTAGGCTTAGGGCTTCAATTAGCATTAGTGTCAGGGTAAGGGTAATGATAGGGTTTTGTTTAGGGTTCAGGTTAGGTTTAGGGTAATTGATAGGGATAGATTTTGTGATAGGGTTAGTGTTAGGCCTAGGGTAAGCATTAGGGTAGGGGTAATGGTTAGGATAATGGATAGGGTTACAGCTAAGTTTAGGGCCAGGTTTATGGTTAGGAATAGGTCTTGAATTAGGTTTAGGGTTAGGGTTAGAACTAAAGGTTAGTGTTAGTCTTATGTTTAGCATAAGGTTTAGGTTTTGAGCTACAGTTAGGCCTAGGGCGAGGGTTAGGTCTAGGGATAAGATTACAGTACAGTTAGGGTTACAGGTAGGATTAGGGCTAGTGTCATCATTAGGGGTATGGTTAGGGTTAGAGTAATGAATATGGCTAGATGTAGGTTTAGGGTAATGGTTAGTGTTAGATTGAGGTTTAGATTTAGTGTTAGGGCTATGGTTATGTTTACGTTTATGGAAAGTTTTAGGGTTTGAGCTAGAGTTAGCTCTATGTCGAGTGTGAGGTTTAGGGTTAGGTCTAGGTTTAGTTTTCCAGTTAGGTTTAGAGTTATGGTTAGGACTAGGGTTATCAATAGGTTTAGGCTTAGGTTTAGGGTAATGGGTAAGTTTAGAGCTAGGTTAGGGTTAGGATTATGTTTAAGATTAGGGCTAGTGTTAGGGGTATATTTAGGGATAGGTGTAGGCTTATGTTTGGGTAAGGGTTAGGCTTTGAGCTAGGGTTAGGACTAATCAATTGTTAGGTTAGGGTTAGGGTTAGGGTTAGGATTAGGCCTAGGTGTAGGTCTAGGATCAGCTCTAGGTTTTTTGTTAGGTTTAGGCCTAGGGTTAGGGCTGTGGGTATATAAGAGCTAGGGTAAAGATTATGGCTAGTTTTAGGGTTAGGGTTATGGCTAGGTCTAGTGTTAGGTTTAGATAGTCAGTTAGGGTCAGGTTTAGAGGTAGGTTTACTTTTAAAGGCATGGTCAGTGTTCAGGTTAAATTTAGAGTTAGGGTTACAGCTAGAATTAGGACTAGGTTTAGGTCTAGAGGTATGGTTAGTGTTTGTTTTAGATTAAGGATTATTGCAAAGGGCTTCAACTAGGTTTCTGTTTAGGTCTAGGGCTAGTGTTAGGGTTTTGTCTAGGGTTAGGGTCAGGTTTAGACCTAGGATTAGTGTTAGGGTCAGAATAAGGGTCAGGATTAGAATTAGGATTTGGCATAGGACTCCAGGGACTCCAGTCGCACTTGGCCCCACAAATTTCATTCTTATTGGTTGAAGTTTTCGTTTGCAGGAACACTTTGAAATTTTAGGTTTCACTTCATTTTTTCCTATAGTCATAGAGGCAGTTGGAACTCTAAATCAAACATGATCTGTGATAGCTGCTTGAACCTTGACACACTTCATCAGTTCTCAGAGCTCTCTCTATGGATTGTTCCCTCTTAAAGTAGCCCTAAGCGGAGACTGGGGAAAAATGCTTTCACTTGAAACTGTTTGCCAAGCTTGCACAGAACTCTGAGTTTCTGAAATCCCAGCAAATTTATTTTTACCCCAATCTTGAGGACACTTGGCGGTAATGATCAGAACTCCAGTTGCACTTGGGAACCAAATTTCGTTTTTCTAGGTTGAAGCGTTCATTGCAGGAACTCTTTGAAATTTTAGGTTTCACTTTGTTTTCCCCTATACTAATAGAGGCACTTAGAACTGTTATTCAAACACGATCTGTGGTAGCTGCTTGAACCTTGACACATTTCATCATTTCTCAGAGCTCTCTATGGATTGTTCCCTCTTTTAAGTAGCCCTAAGCAGAGAGTGTGGAAAAACACTTTCATTTGAAAGCATTTGTCCAAGCTTCCACATAACTCTGAGATTCCTGAAATCCCAACAAATACTTTTTTCACCCAAACTTGATGATACTTGGTGGTAATGATCAGTACTCAGTCGAACTTGGCTCTCCAAATTTCGTCTTCTAGGCTGAAGCGTTCATTTGCAGGAACAATTTGAATTTTAGGTTTCACTTTGGTTTTATCATATAGTGATAGACGCAGTTGGAACGCTAAATCAAGCATGCTTTGTGCTAGCTGCTTGAGACTTGACACACTAAATCAGATTTCAGTGCTATCTGGGTGGTTTGTTCCTCTTGAATTAGCCCTTACCAGAAACTGTGGAAAAACACTTTCATTTGAAAGCGTTTTCCAAGCTTTCACCGAACTCTGAGTTTCCTGAAACACCAGCAAATATTTTTTCACCCAATCTTGAGGTCACTTGCCGGTAATGATCAGTACTACGGTCGCACTTGGTCCCCAATATTTCATTTTTCTAGGTTGAAGCGTTCGTTTGCAGGAACACTTTAAAGTTTTAGGTTTCACTTCGTTTTCTACTATAGTGATAGAGGCATTTGGAACTCTAAAGCAAACACGATTTGTGCTAGCTACTTGAAACTGGAAAAACTGAATTAGGTCTCAGTTTGCTCTCTAAGCTTTGATATCTCTTGAAGTAGCCAGAAGGAAGGGCTGGGAATAAGCAATTTCATTTGAAAGCTTTTGCCAAGCTTACACAGAACTCCGAGTTTCCTGAAATCCCAGCAAATATTTTTTCACCCAATCTTGATGATACTTGACATAAGGATCATTACTCCAGTTGCACTTGGCCCACCAAATTTCATTCTTCTAGGTTGAGTCATTCATTAACCCTAACACTGGACTTCTCCATAACCCTAAAACTTTCCATAACCATTTCTCTAGCTCTTACATTTTCCATAGCCCTAATGCTAGCCCTAACCCTCACACAAAACCTAGGCCTTATCCTAGCCCTAACAGTAGCCTTTATTGTAACCCTAACCATAAACCTAGACCTAAACCTAACCCTACCCTTGCTCTGGCCCTAATTGTAGATCAAGCTCTAACCCTTACCCTAAACATAACCCTAAAACTATCCCTGATACAAACCCTAGGCTTAACCCTAACCCTAAACTTAACCTTATCCCTAACCCTTATTTAATTTCTAACCCTATCCATAAACCTAAATATAAGGCTAACTGAAATGCTAATCCTAGGCCTAATGCTAAACCTATCGCTAACATTAACCCTATTCATTACTCTAAATCTATCCTTAACCCTAAACCTAACCCTATCCATTAACCTAAACCTAACCCTAACACTAATTCAATTCTTAACCATAATCCTTAACCTAAACCAAACTCTACCCGGACTCTGACCCTAATAATACACCTAGCTTTAAACCTGACCCTTACCTAAACCTAACCCTTACACTAGACCTAGCCATAACTTAATTCTAAAACTAACACTAACCATAAATCCAGACCTGACACTAGCCCTAGTCCTAATCCTAGACCTAGCCCTAACACAAATCCTCATCCTAATCCTAGACCTAGCCCTAACACAAATCCTCATCCCTAAACCTAGCCTTAATCCTAACCCTAGCCCTAACCCTAATTCTAACCATTGCCCTAGCCCTAAACCTAGCGATAACCCCATCCCTTCCCCTATCCCTAACTGTAACCCTAAATCTAACACTAACCCTAACCCTAGCCCTAATCCTAGCCCTAACACTAACATTCACCCTAGCCCTTAATCTAGACCTAATTAAGCCCTAACCCTAAACCGAACCCTAACCCTAGCCCTAAGACTAATTCTAACTCTCGCCCGAACCGTATTTCTAGATCTAACTCTATCTATTACCATAACCCTAACACTCGCCCTAACCTTAGCCCTAAACCTAGATCTAACCATAACAATAAATCTAAGGCTAAACCTCACCATACCACTAGCCCTAACACTATTGCTAATCCTAAAAGTAGCCCTAATCCTAGACATAGCTGTAAAACAAAACTGAGTCAAAACCCTAACCCTAACCCCAACCAAACCATAATCCTAGACATGACATTAGCCCTATCCCAAATTCTTACCCAAAGCCATACACAAACTCTAACCCTATACCTAGCCTTAACCCTAGCCCTAACTGAGTCTATCCCTAACTCTGATCAGTAACACTGATCCTGACTCTGATGGTAACACTAAATCTATCTCTAATCATCACCCTGAACCAAAACCTAATGTAAACACTAGATTTAGGCATAATGCTAAACTTAACACTAGCCCTAATCATAACCCTAATTCTACCATTAGCAGTAGTCCTACATAGCCCTAACCTAACCCAAAACCTAGCCCTAATCAGAGCCCTAACCCTAGATTTAATCCTAGCACTAACCCTAACTCTAGCCCTAACACTTAACCTAAACCTAACCATAAACCTAAACCTTGTCCTAACCTGAAATCTAACCCAAACCATTGCCCTAATCCTAACCATAATCCTAGCCCTATCTCTAGCTCTAATCTTATCCATTACCCTAACCATAACCCTAACCGAATTCTAACCCTAGGCCTAACCATAACCATAGCCTTAACCTAACCATAATCCTAACCTTAACTGTAGCTCTAATCCAATATATTACCCTAACCATAACCCTAACCGAATTCTATCCCTAGTCCTCTACCTAACCCTATCCCTAAACCTAAACCTGTCCATTACTCTAAGTCTAATCTTAACCCTAAACCTAACCATATCCATTATTCAAACCCTAACACTAACCCTAATGCTAACTTGAGCCCTTAGCCTAAACCTTAACCTAACCCATACCCTAACCCTGACTCTGATCCTAATAATACCCCTAGCTGTAAACCAGACCCTAAACCTCAACCTATCACTTACAATAGACTTGGCCATAATCCTTACCCTAAAACTATCCCTAAACATAACACTAGACCTGACATTAGCCCTATCCCTAATCCTAGTCCTAACCCTAACAAACTCTAAGTCCTAATCCTATCCCTAAGCCTAACCTTAATCCTAACCTTAACATTAACATGAGCCCTAACTGTAATTTTATGCCTTGCCCTAGCCCTAAATGTAGCTGTAACATCATACCTCACCCTAACCCTAACACTAAACCTAACCCTAGCCCTAAACCTAGGCCTAAAACTACCACTAACCATAGCTCTAATCTAGCTCTAATTTAGCCCTAACCCTAAACCTAACACTATCCCTAACCCTAAGACTAACTCTTACTCTCGCCCTAGTGCTATCCCTAGTTCTAAAACTATACCTTACCATAATCCAAACCCTATCCCTATCTCTAGCCCCAATCTTAATGATAAACCTGGTTCTAACCCTAAAGCTCAATCTTACACTAGCCCTAATACTAATGATAATTGGAAAACTAGAACTAACACTATCCAAGCCCTAAAACCAAACCAAGCCAGAACCCTAACCCTAACTCTTAAACTAAACCAAACCCTAACACTACACATAGTCCTAAACATAGCCCTAATTTGAGTCCTAAACCTAACCCTATAAATAACCCTGACCCTGACTCAAACCCTATCAGTGACCCTAGCTCTAAACACTGACTAATGCTAAACCTAGAACTAGCCCTAATTGGAATCCTATTCTTTCATTAGCTGTAACCCTAATGCTGACACAAATCCTAGCCTTATTCTGAGCTCTAATCCTAGGTTTAACCCTAAACCTAACACTAATCCTAACCCTAACCTTAACCCTAACCCTACCTCTAACCCTATCCCTTACCCTAAGCAAAACCCTCACCCTAATGCTACCCTAGTCCTAAACATGATTCTCAGCCTACCCCAAACCCTAACTTTATTCCTAGTCCTAAACCTAGCCCTCATTCTAGCTCTAACCTTAACCTTAACCCTGACCCTTTTCCGACCCTAACACTAGCCTTAGATCTAAACCTGACCCTAACCCTAAACTGAACCCTGACACTACCTCTACTGGTAAACCTATACCTAAACCTAACAGTAACACTAGCAACAGACCAAACCTAATCCTAAATAGAGTCATAAATCTAGCCCTAGACCTAAACAAAAACCTAGCACTAGCCCTAACAATAACCCTTAACCTAACGTAAAGACTAAAGCTATCAATAGATACTAATTGTGGCCCTAACCCTAAAACTAACCCTAACTCAACAATGACCCTTAATCTAATAGAAACCCTAGCTCTAAACCTTATCCTAAACCAAAACCTAACCCTAACACTAGTCTTATCCATAACTCGGACCCTAAAACTAGCCACAACCATATCCCCCGTTATTACATTACCCAAAGCCCTAACGTTAGCCCTAAACATCACACAAAAAATAGCCCTTATCTAAGCTCTAAACCTAGACCTAATCATAACCCTAAACATAACCTTAGACCTAACCTTAATGCTAACCCTCAACCCAGCCCTGACCCTAGCTCAAACTCTAATCCCTAGCCTAAACATAACCCTAAACCTATACGTAAACCTAGCCTGACTCAAAACCTAACCCTCACCCTAGCCCTAACCCTAGCTCAAGTGCCTACACTTACCCTAAACCTAACCGAAACATTAATGCTAGGCCTATCTCTATCCCTAACCCTAATCCTAACTTTAACCCTAGCCCTAACCTTAGTGCTAACCCTATCCATTAACCTAAAGAAAAGCCTAACTGAAATGCTAACCCTAGGCCTTACGATAACCCTATCGTTAACATTAACCCTATCCATTACTCTAAACCTAACACTATCCATTACCATAACCCTAACCCTAACCCACCATTAATTCAAGCATTAATCCTATATCTTAACCTAAACCAAACTCTACCCGGACTCTGACCCTAAAAATACACCTAGCTCTAAACTTGACCCTTACCCTATACCAAAACCTTACACTAGACATAGCCATAACCTAACACTAAAACTAATACTATCCTTAAACCTAGACCTGACATTAGCCCTAGCCCTAACCCTAGCAGTAGCCCTAACACAAACCCACAGCCTAGCCCTATACCTAGTCTTACTCCTAACCCAAACCCTAACCTTAATCCTAACTCTAATTCTAACCATCATTTTAGCCCTAAACCTAGCTATAACCCCATCCTTTCCCCTAAACCTAATCATAACCCTAACACTAACACTAACCCTAACCCTAGACCTAACCCTAACACTAACACTAGCACTTATCCTAGCCCTAATTTAGCCCTATCCCTAAATCTACCCCTAACCTTAGCACAAAGACTACCTCAAACTCTCACCCTAGCCCTATTTCTAGTTCTAACCCTATCTGTTACCATAACCCAACACTAGGCCTAAACATAGCCCTAACTCTAACCACAGCCCTAAACCTAGATCTAACCATAACAATAAATCTAAGCCTAATCTTCACTCTACCACTAGCCCTGACACTATCGCTAATCATAAAATGAGCCCTAACCTTAGGCCTAGTTCTAGAAAAAAACACTGAGCCATAGTCCTATCCCTAACCCTAGCCTAACCTTAAGCCTAGATCTGACATTAGCCCTATCCCTAGCCCTAATCCTAGTTCTAAGCCTAGCTTTCATCCTAACCCTGATCTTATCCCTAGCTCTAACACTAATTTTATCACTTGTCCTAGCACAAAACATAGCCATAACATCATACCTTACCCTAACCCTAACGCTATCCTTAACCCTAGCCCTAAAACCCTAAACCTAGGAATAAACCTAACACTAACCCTAGCACTAATCCTAACACCAATGCTAATTTGTAAACTAGCCCTAAACCTACCCTAGCTCTAAAACAAAACCGAACTATAACTCTAACTTTTAACAACCCTACACCTAGCCCTAAACCTAGCCCTAATTTGAGTCCTAACACTAACTCTAGAAATGACCCTGACTCTGACTCGGACCTTAACACTAACATAGCTCTAAACATTCCTTAATGCTAAATCAAGAACTAGCCCTAATCAGAAACCAAGTTCTTTCATTTGCCATAGCCCTAATGCTAACACATATCCTAGCACTGATACGAGCCCTAACCCTAGGTTTAAATCTAAGAATAACCCTAACCCAAACCCTACCCCTAACCCTATCCCTAATCCGAACCCTACCTCTAATCCTACACCTTACCCAAATCCAAACACGCACCCTAATGCTACCCTAGTCCCAACACTAATCCTTAGCCTATCCCAAACCCTAACTCTATTACTAGTCCTAACCTTAGGCCTCATACAAATTCTAGCCCTAACCCAAACTCTGACCCTTATTCTGACCCTAACACTAACCCTAGATCTAAACCTGACACTAACCCTAAACCGAACCTAACTATACCCCTACGAGTAAAACTATTCCCAAATCTAACAGTAACACTAGCAATAGACCAAACCTAATCCTAAATAGAGTCATAAATCTAGCCCTAGTTCTAAACAAAAACCTTGAATTAGCCCTAACAATAACCCTTAACCTAACACAAAGACTAACCGTATCTCTAGATCCAACGCTAGTCCTAATTCTAGCCCCAAAACTAACCCAAACATTGACACTTACCCTAACACAAACCCTAGCTCTAAACATTATCCTAACACAAAACCTAACCCTAACACTAGACCTATACATAACCTTTACTCTAAAACTAGCCATAACCATAACCTGAGCTCTTACATTACCCAGAGCCCTAATGCTAGCCATAAACATCACACAAACCTAGCCTTTATCCCAGCCCTAAACCTAACCCTAATTGTAGCCCAAACCATAACCCTAGCCTAACCCTAAGCCTAACTATCGCCCTAGCCCTAACCCTAGCTCATACCCTAACACTTACCTTAAACCTAACCCTGACACTAACCCTAGATCTAAACCTAACCCTAGCCCTAATCCTAACCTTAACACTAGCACTAACCTTACCTCTAACCTTATCCATTCACCTACAGATAAGCCTAACTCAAATGCTAACCCTAGGCCTAATGCTAACCCTATTGCTAACACTATCACTATCCATTACTCTAAAATTAACCTTAACCCTAAACCTAACCCTATACATTACCCCAACTCTAACCCTAACCCTAATGCAAATTCAACCCTTAACTCTAAACCTTAAACTAAACCAAACCCTACCAGACCCTGACTCTAACAATACACCTAGCTCTAAACCTGACACTTACCCTAAACATAATTCTTACACTAGACCTAGCCATAACCTAACCCTAAAACTATCCCTAACCATAACAGTAGACCTGATATTAGCCCTAGCCCTAATCTTAGCCCTAGCCCTAACACATACCCTCATCCTGGCAATAAACATAGCCTTAATCCTAAACCAAACCCTAAACTTAGCTCTAAATCAAATTCTAACCCGAACCCTAGCTCTAAACCTAGCTATAACCCCATCCCTTCCCCTAAACCTAACACTAACACTAACCATAACCCTAGGCCTAACCCTAGGCCTAACCCTAACACTAACCCTAGCTCTTATCCTATCCCCAATTTAGCCCTAACCCTAAACCTACCCATAACCCTAGCCCAAAGAATAATTCTAATAGCACCTCAGTCCTATTTCTTGTTCTATCCCTATCCGTTACCGTAACCCTAACTCTCACCTAAACTTAACCCTAATGCAGGCCCTAGCCCTAAACCTAGATCTAACCATAACAATAAATCTAAGCCTAAACCTCATCCTACCACTAGCCCTCACACTATCACTAATCCTAAAACTAGCCCTAACCCTAGCCCTAGCTCTAAAACAAAACTGAGCCATAGCTCTCACCCTAACCCTAGCCTAACGGTGACTCCAGACCTGACATTAGTCCTATTCCTAATTCTTATCCTAAACCTAACACAAACCCTATCCCTACCCCTAGCCATAATCCTAGCCCTAATTTGAGTCCTATCCCTAACCCTGATCAGTATCACTGATCCTGAATCTGACCCTAACACTAACCCTATCTCTAATCATCTCCCTAAACCTTAACCTAAACACTAGATCTAGAACTAATGCTAACTCTAAAACTAGCCCTAATCTTAACTCTAGTTTTACAATAGCCATAGTCCTACCTTATCCCTAACCTAACCCTAATCTGAGCCCTAATCCTAGCTTTTACTCTATTCCTAACCCTAACTCTAGCCCTAACACTTAACCTAAACCTAACCCAAAAACTAAATCTTGACATAACCCGAACCATGGCCCTAATCCTAACCATAATCCTATACCTAACCCTAGCTCTAATATTATGTATTACCCTAACCATAACCCTAACCGAATTCTAACCCTAGGCCTAAAACTAACCATAGCCCTAACCTAACAATAACCCAAGCCCTAACTGTAGCTCTAATCCTATCCATTACCTTAACCATAACCATAACTGAATTCTATTTCTAGGCTTAATTTTAACACTATTCCTAACCCTAAGGCTGTCCATTACCGTAAACCTAAACTTAACCCTTAACCTGACCATACCCATTACCCTAACCCTAACACTAACCCTAATGCTAATTTGAGCCCTAAACCTAAACATTAACCTAACACATACCCACACACTGATTCCGACCCTAATAATACCCGAGCTGTAAAGCTGACCCTAACACTCAACCTAACCCTTACAATAGATCTGGCTGTAATCCTAACCTAAAACTATCCCTAATCATAACCCTAGACCTGACATTAGCCCTATCCCTAATCCTAGCCCTAACCCTAACTCAAAACCTAGCGCTAATCCTAGCACTAAGCCTAGCCTTAATCCTAACCATAACCTCAACCCTAGCCCTATCCCTAATTTTTCCCTTGACATAGCCCAAAATTTAGCTGTAACATTATACCTTACTCTAACCTTAGCACTAAACCTAGGCCTAAACAAAAAACTAACCCTAGCACTAATCCTTGCCCTAATTTAGCTCTAACCCTAAACCTAACCCTATCCCTAGCCCTAAGACTAACTCTAACTCTCACCCTAGCCCTATCCCTAGATCTAAACCTATTCCTTATCATAACCCAAACTCTATCCCTATCCCTATCCCCAACCTTAGCCCTAAACTTTGCTCTAGTCCTAAACGTGGATCTAAACCTAACCTTAAGCCTAAAGCTCACCCTAACACTAGCCCTGAACCTAATGCTAATTGGAAAACTAGCCCAAACCCTACAGTAGCCCTAAAACAAAACTGAGCCATAACCCTAACCCTAACCCTTAACCTAAATCAAACACTAACCCTAAACTTACCCTAAACCTTACCATTATTTGAGTGCTATACCTAACTCTAGAAGTAACCCTGACCCTGAATCGGATCCTAACACTAATCCTAGCTCTATACATTGCCCTAATGCTAACCCTAGAACTAGCCCTAATCAGAAACCAAGTTTTTTCATTAGCCGTAGCCCTAAAGCTAACACAAATCCTAGCACTAATCCAAGCTCTAAACCAATGTTTAAACCTAAGACTAACCCTAACCGTAACCCTAAACCTATCCCTAACCCTAATCCTACCTCTAAACCCATCCCTTTCCCTAAGCAAAACCCTCACCATAAATTTACCTAGTCCTAACCCTAATCATTAGCTTAACCCAATCCCCAAATCTATTACTAGCCCTAACCCTAGCCCTCATTCCAGCTATAGCTCTAACCCAAACCCTGACCCTTATTCTGACTCTAACACTAACCCTAGAACTAAACCTCTCACTAACCCTAAACTGGACCCTACTCCTACCCCTACCAGTAAACCTGTACCTAAACCTAACTGTAACACTAGCACTGGACCAAAACTTATCCTAAATAGAGTCATATATCTAGCCCTAGCCCTAAACAAAAACCTTGCACTAGCCCAAACAATAACCCTTAACCTAACCCAAAGACTATCCCTATCCCTAGATCCAACACTAGTCCTAATTCTGGCCCTAACTCTAACCCTAACACTGATAGGCCTAATGCTAGTCATAAACACCATACAAACCTAGCCTTATCCTATCCCTAAAACTAGCCCTAATTGCAATACTAACCATAACCCTAGCCCTGACTCTAACCCTAACCATTGCCCTAGCCCTAACCCCAGCTCATACACTAACACCCTAAACCTAACTGTGACACTAAACCTAGGCCTAAACATAACCCTAGACCTAATCCTAAACTTAACCCTAACACTAACCTTAGCTCTAATCTTATCCATTAACCTACAGATAAGCCTAACTCAAATGCTAACACTAGGCCTAACGCTAACCCTATTGCTAACATTAACCCTATCCATTACTCTAAAATTAACCTGAACCCTAAACCTAACCCTATCCATTACCCTAACTCTAACCCTAACCCTAACACAAATTCAACCCTTAACTTTAACCTTAAACTAAACCAAACCCTACCTGGACCCTGACCCTAATAATACACCTAGCTCTAAACCTGACTCTTACCCTAAACGTAATCCTTACACTAGACTAGCCATAACCTAACCCTATATCTATCCCTAACTATAACCCTTGACCTGACATTAGTTCTAGCCCTAATCCTAGCCCTAGCCCTAACACAAACCCTCAAACCTAGCCCTAAAGCTAGCCTTAATCATAACCCGAAACCTAACCTAGCCCTAACCCTAACACTAACCCTAGTGCTAATCCTAGCCCTAATTTAGCCCTGACCTTAAACCCACCCTAACCCTAGCCCTAAGACTAACTCTAACACTCACCCTCGCCCTATTTCTAGTTCTAACCCTATCTGTCATCATAACAGTAACACTAGCCATAACATTATCCCTAACCATGGCCCTAGCCCTAAAACTTGATCTAACCACAACAATTAATATAAGCTTAAACCTCACTTTACTACTAGCCCTAACACTATCGCTAATGCCCAAACTAGCCCTAACCCTAGCCCTAGCACTAAAACAAAACTGAGCCATAGCCCCAACCCTAACCCTAACCTAAACGTAACCCTAGACCTGACATTAGTGCTATTCCTAATTCTTACCCTAACCCAAATACAAATCCTAACCCTACACCTAGCCTCAACCCTCACCCTAATTTGAGTCCTATCCATAATCCTAAAAGTAACACTAATCCTGACTCTGACCCTAACACTAACCCTATCTCTAATCATCCCCCTAAATCTAAACCTAATATAAACACTATACCTAGTCCTGATGCTAACCTGAATACTAGCCCTAATTGTAACTCTACTTCTTACATTAGCCATAGTCCTACACTAGCCCTAACCTAACCCAAAACCTGGCTCTAATCCGAGCTCTAAACCTATTTTTAATTGTAGCCCTAACCGTATCCCTATCCCTAACACTTAACCTAAACCTAACCCTAAACCTAAACATGTCCTAACCCGAAACCTAAACCAAACCATAGCTCTATTTCTAACCATAACACTAGACCTAAACCTAGATATAATTTTATCCAGTACCCTAACCATAACCCTAAGCAAATTCTAACCCTAGACCTAACCCTAACCATAGTCCTAAACTAACCATAACCCTAGTCCTAACAGTAACTCTAATCCTATCCATTACCTGAACCATATCTTTAACCAAATTCTATCCCTAGGCCTACCTCTAACCCCATGCCTTACCCTAACCCTGTCCATTATACTAAACCTAACCTATACCTAAAACATAACCATATCCATTATCCTAAACCTAATGCTAATTTTAGCCCTAACCTTAAACCTTAACCTAACCATGACTCTGACTAGCAATACCCCTAGCAGTAAACCTGACCATAACCCTCAACGTAACACTTACAATATACCTGGCAATAAACCTAAACCTAAAACTATCCCTAACCATAACCCTAGAACTGACATTAGCCCTAGACCTAATCCTAGCCCTAAACCTAGCCTTAATGTTAATCCTAACCTTAACTGGAGCCATAACCCTAATTTTATCCCATGCCCTAGCCCAAAATGTAGCTGTAACATCATACCTTACCCTAACTCTAACATTAACCCTAGCCCTAACCCTAGTCCTAACTCTAGGCCAAAACCTAACACTAACCCTAGGGCTAATCCTAGCCCTAAATTAACCCTAATCCTAAATCTAATCCTATCCCTAGCCCTAAGACTAACTCTAACTCTTGCCCTAGCCCTATCCCTAGTTCAAAACATATCACTTACCATTACCCAAAACCTAGCCCTATCCCTAGCCCCAATCCTAACTCTAACCATCACCCTAGCCCTAAACCTGGTTGTAAACCCTAACCATAAGCCCAAACCTCACTCTAACACTAGCCCTAAACCTAATGCTAATTGGAAAATTAGCCCTAACCCTACCATAGCCCTAAAACAAAATAGAGCCATAATCCTAACTTTTACCCTTAACCTAAGCCAAACACTAACTCTACATCTATTCCTAATCTTAGCCCTAATTTGAGTCCTAACCCTAACCATAGAAATAACCCTGACCCTGAGTTGGACCCTAACAGTACCCCTAGCTCTAAACATTGCCCTAACTCTAACCCTAGAAATAGCCCTAATTGGAATCCTAGTTCTTTCCTTAGCCATAGCCCTAATGCTAACACAAATCCTAGCCTAATGCGAGCCCTGACTCTAAACCTAACCCTAACCGTACCTCTAACCCTATCCCTTACCCTAAGCCAAACGCTTTCCCTAATGCTACTCTAGTCCTAATCTTAATCCTTAGCCTACTCCAAACCCTACCACTATTAATAGTCCTAAACCTACCCCTCATTCTAACTTTAATCCTAATCCTAACCCTGACCCTTATTCTGACCCTAACACTAACCCTAGATCTAAACCTGACCCTAACCCTAAATCGAACCCTAACACTACCCATACCGGTAAATGTATACCTAAACCTAACAGTAACACTAGCACTAGACCAAACCTAATCCTAAATAGAGTCATAAATCTAGCCCTAGCCCTAGACAAAAACCTAGCACTAGCCCTAACAATAACCCTTAACTTAACGTACAGACTAAACCGATCACTAGACCAAACGCTAGTCCTAATTGTGGCCCTAACCATAAAACTAACCTTAACCCAACAATAACCCTTAACCTAATAGAAACCCTAGCTCTAAAACTTATTCTAAACCAAAACCTAATCCTAACATTAGACTTATCCATAACCCTGACCCTAACAGTAGCCATAAAGATATCCCTAGCTCTTACATTACCCATAGCCCTAACATTATCCCTAAACATCACACAAAACCTAGCCCTTATCCTGGCCCTAAACCTTGCCCTAACCTTAATCCTAACCATAACCTTAGACCTAACCCTAATGCAAACCCTAGTCCTACCCCTAACCCTACCTCAAACTCTAATTTGTAGTCTAAACATAACCCTAAACCTAAACCTATCCCTAGCCCTGACTCAATGCCTAACCCTCGCCCTAGCCCTAACCCTAGTTCAAATGCCTACACTTATCCTAAACCTAATCCTAACATTAACCCTAGGCCTAACCCTAACTTTAACCCTAATTATAACCATAACCTTAGCCCTAACCTTAGCTCTAACCCTATCCATTACCCTAAAGATAAGCCTAACCCAAATGCTATCCCTTGGCCTAAGGATAACCCTATGGCTAACAATAACCCTATCCATTACTCTAAACTTAACCGCAACCATAAACCTAATTCTATCCATTACCCTAACCCTAACCCTAACCCTAACCCTAACCCATTGCTAATTCAAGCATTAACCATAAATCTTAACCTAAACAAAACTCCACCCTGACTCTGACCCTTATAATACCCCTAACTGAAAACCTGTCCCCTACCCTAAACCTAACCCTTATACTAGTCATAGCCATAACCTTACACTAAAACTTATACTAACCATAAACCTAGACCTGACATTAGCCCTAGCCCTAATCCTAGCCCTAGCCCTAACATAAACACTCAGCTTAAACCTAAACCTAGCCTTAATGGCAACCCAAACCCTAACCTTAGTGCTAACCCTAATTCTAACCCTTGCCATAGCCCTAAAGTTAGCAATAACCCTTTCTCTTCCCCTAAATCTAATCCTAACCCTAAAACTAACACTAACACTAACCCTAGGCCTAACTCTAACTCTAACCCTGGCGCTAATCCTAGCCCTAATTTAGCCTTAAATCTAAACCTACCCCTAACCCTAGCCCAAAGACTAACTCGAACTCTTGCACTTGCCCTATTTCTAGTTCTAACTTTATCCATTACAATAACCCTAACACTAGCCCTAACATTAGCCCTACTCCTAGAAATAGCCCTAAACCTAGGTTGAACCATAACAATAAATCTAAGCCTAAACTTCACTCTACCACTACCCCTAACACTATCGCTAATGATAAAACTAGCCCTAACCCTAGGGCTCGTTCTAAAACAAAACTGAGCCATAGCCTTATACCTAACCCTAGCCTAAACTTAACCTAGACCTGACATTAGCCCTAAACCTAGGTCTAATCCTAGTTGTTAGCCTAGACTTAATCCTAACCCTAATTTTTACCCTAGCCAACCATAATTTTATCCCTTGTCCTAACACTAAACATAGCTGTAATATCTTACCTTACCCTAACTCTAATATATTAATTAACCCTAGCCCTAAACCTAGGCCTAAATCTAGCACTAATCCTAGCCCTAATTTAGCCCTATCACTAAACCTAACCCAATCCCTATCCCTAAGAGTAACTCTAACTTTCGCCCTAGCTCTATCCCTAGTTCTATACCTATTCCTAAGCATAATCCATATGCTAGCCCTATCCCTAGCCCCAAACTTAGCCCTAACCTTTGCCCAAAGCTTAAACCTGGATCTAAACCTAAAATTAAGTATAAACCTCACCCTAACAGTAGCTTTAACCCTAATACTAATTGGAAAACTAGCCCTAAAGCTACCCTAAACCTAAAACAAAACCGAGCCATAACCCTAACCCTTAACCTAAACCAAACCTTAAAGCTACACCTAGCTCTAAACCTAGCCCTCATTTGAGTCCTAACCCTAAACCTAGAAGTAACCCTGACCCTGACTCGGCCCCTAACACTAACCCTAGCTCTAAACATTGCCCTAATGCTAACCCTAGAACTAACCGTAAAAAGAAATCTAGTTCTTTCATTAGCCATAGCAGTAATGATAACACAAATCCTAGCCCAAATCCGAGACCTAACTCTATTTTTTAACACTAATCCTAACCCTAACCCTAGCCCTAAACCTAACCCTAACCCTAACCCTACCATAAACCCTCTTTTCTTAAGCCAAACCCTCACCCTAATGCTACCCTAGTCCTAAACTTAATCCTAAGCCTACCCCAAACAATAACTCTATTACTAGTCCTATTCTAGCCCTCATTCTAGCTCTAAACCTAACCCTGACCCTAACCCTTATCCTGACCCTAACACTAACCCTAAGTCTAAACCTGACCCTAACACTAAACCGAACCCTAACACTTCCCATACAGGTAAATCTGTACTTAAACCTAACAGAAACACTAGCACGAGATGAAACCTAATCCTAAATATAGTCATAAATCTATCCCTAACCTTAAACAAAAACCGAGCACTAGCCCTAACAATAACCGTTAACCAAAATTAAAGACTAGCCCTATCCCTAGACCCAACGCTAGTCATAATTCTGGCACTCACCCTAAATCTAACAATATCCTGAACAATGACCCTTAAGCCTGAACAAACTCTAGCTCTAAACCTATTCCTAACCCAAAACCAAACCCTAACACTAGACATATCCATAACCCTGACCCTAAAACTAGCCATAAACATATTCCTAGCTCTTATAATTCCCATAGCCCTAATGTTAGCCCTAAACCTCATACAAAATCTAGTCCTTATCCTAGCCTTAAACCTAGCCCTAATCAAAACCCTAAACATAACCATAGACCTAAGCCTAAGCCTATGCTTGACCAAGCCCTAAACCTGGCTCAAACTCTAACACTTAACTAAACATAACCCTAACCCTAACCCTAGAACTGACTCTAACCCTAACCCTCACCCAAGACCTAACCCTAGCTCAAATGCTAATACTTAAACTAAAACTATCACTGACACTAACCCTAGGCCTAACCCTAACCCTAGCCCTAATTGTAACCTTATTCCTAGCCCTAATCTTAACTCTAACACTATCCATTATCCTAAAGATGAGCCAAACTCATATTCTAACCCTAGGCGTAATGCTAACCCTATGGTGAACACTAACCCTATCCATTACTCTAAATCTAAACTGAACCCTAAAAATTAAAAAAAAAAAACCTATCCTTTACCCTATCCATAATCCTAACCCTAAAGCTAATTCAATCCTTAACCCTAAAACTTAATCTAAACCAAACATTACCCAGACCCCTAACCCCAATAATACACCTAGCTTTAAACCTGACCCTTAACTAAACCTAACCCTTACACTAGACCTAGCCATAACCTAACATAAAACTAACAGTAACCACAAATCTAGACCTGACATTAGCCCTATCCCTAATCCTAGCCCTAGCCCTAACACAAACCTTCATCCTAACACTAAATATAGCCTTAATACTAACCCTAGCCCTAACCCTAATTCTAACACTCACCCAAGCCTTAAACCTAGTTATAACCCCATCCCTTCCCCTAACACTAACCCTAAACCTAGGCCTAACCCTAACACTAACCCTAGCCATAAATCTAGCCCAAAGACTAACTCTAACACTCGCCCTAGCCCTATTTCTAGTTCTAACTCTATCCGTTAATAATCCTAACACTAGCCATAAACTTAGCCCTAAACCCAGCCATAGCCCTAAACCTAAATCTAACCATAACAATAAATCTAAGCCTAAACCTCACCATACCACTAGCACTAACACTATCGCTAATCCTAAAAGTAGCCGTAGCTGTAAAACAAAACTGTGACAAAGCCCTAATCCTAACCCTAACCAAACCATAATCCTAGACTTGACATTAGACCTGTCCCTAATTTTTACACTAACCCTTACACAAACCCAAAACCTACACCTAGCCTTAACCCTAGCCCTAATTCGAGTCTATCCCTAACTCTGATCAGTAACTGATCCTGACTCTGACAGTAACACTAACCCTATATATAATCATCACTTCAATCCTAAATATACACACTAGATTTAGACATAATGCTAAACTTAACACTAGCCCTAATCATTACCCTAGTTCTAACATTAGCCTGAGTCCTAAATAGCCCTAACCTAACTCAAAACCTAGACCTAATCAGAGCTCTAACCCTAGATTTAACCCTAGCCCTAACCCTAACCCTAGCAGTAACACTTAACCTAAACCTAACCGTAAACTTTTCCTAACCCAAAGTCTAACCCAAACCCTAGCCCTAATCCTAACCATGATCCTAACCCTATCCTTAGCTCTAATCTTATCCATTACCCTAACCATAACCCTAACCAAATTCTGACCCTAGGCCTAAACCTAACCATTGATCTAACCTAACCATAACCCTAGTCCTAAATGTAGCTCTAATCCAATCTATTAACCTAACCATAACCCTAACCAAATTCTATCCCTAGGCCTAAACCTAACCTTATTCCTTACCCTTAACCTGTCCATTACTCTAAATCTAACCTTAACCCTAAACTTAACCATACCCATTACCCTAACCCTAACATTAACCCTAATGATAATTTGAGCCCTAAGCCTAATCCTTAACCTAACCCATACTTTTAACCCTGACTCTGATCCTAATAATACCCCTAGCTCTAAACCTGAACCTAACTTTCAACCTAACACATACAATAGACCTGGCCATAATCCTTACCCTAAAATTATTCCTAACCATAACCCTAGACCTGACATTAGCCCTATCCCTAATCCTAGCCCTAACCCTAACACAAATCCTAGCCATAATCATATCCCTATGCTTAGCATTAATCCTAACCCTAACATTAACCCTAGCCTTAAACCTAATTTTATGCTTTGCTCTAGCCCTAAATGTAGCTCTAATCTAGCTCTAATCTAGCCCTATCCCAAAACCTAAAACTATCCCTAGCCCTAAGACTAACTCTAACTCTCACCCTAGCCCGCTCCCTAGTTCTAAACTTATTATGTACCATAACCCATAACCTTTCCCTATCCCTAGCTCCAACCCTAGCCCTAACATTTACCCTAGCCCTAAACCTGGATCAAACCCTAACCTTAAGTCTAAAGCTCACTCTAACCCTGGCCCTAACCCTAACATTTACCCTAATGTTAATTGGAAATCTAGCCCTAAGAGTACCCTTGCCCCAAAACAAAATCGAGCCATAACCCTAATCCTAAACCTTAACCTAAACCAAACCCTAACCCTACACCTAGCCCTAAATGTAGAACTAATTTGAGTCTTAACAATAACCCTAGAAGTAATCGTGTCCCTTACTCGGACCCTAACATTAAACTTAGCTCTAAATATTGACCTAATGCTAACCCTAGAACTAGCCCTAATCGGAATCCTAGTTCTTTCATTAGCTGTAACCCTAGTGCTAACCCAAATCATTGCTCTATACCAAGCCATAAACCTAGGCTTAACCCTAACCCTAACCCTAACCCTAACTCTAACCCTAACCCTAACCCTACCTCTCACCCTATCCCTTACCCTAAGCCAAACACTCACCCTAATGCTACCCTAGTCCTAACCATAATCCTTAGACTACCTCAAACCCTATCTCTATTATTAGTCCTAACCCTAGCCATCAATCTAGCTGTAACCTTAACTCTAATCCTGACACTTATTCTGACCCTAACACTAACCCTAGGTCTAAACCTGACCCTAACCCTAAACTGAACCCTAACACTACCTCTACTGGTAAACCTATACCTAAACCTAACAGTAACACTAGCACTAGACCAATCCTTATTCTAAATAGAGTTATAAATCTAGCCTTAGCCCTAAACAAAAACCTAGAACTAGGCCCTAACAATAACCATTAACTTAATTTAAAGACTAACTCTATCCCTAGACCCAACACTAGTCCTAAATCTGGCCCTCACCCTAAACCTAACCCTAACCCCAACAATGACCATTACCCTAAAACAAACCCTAGCTCTAAATCTTATCCAAACCCAAAACCTAACTAGAATACTAGACTTATCCATAACACTAACCCTAAAACTAGCCATAACCATATCCCTAGCTCTTACATTACCCATAGCCCTAATGCTAGCCGTAAACCTCACACAAACAAAGCCCTTATGCTATCCCTAAACCTAGCCCTTATTGTAATCCTAACCATAAGCCTAGACCTAACCCTAACCCTAACCCTAATTCTAGCTCAAACTCTAACCTTAATCTAAACATAACCCTAATCCTAACCCTAACATTAGCCCTGACTCTAACCCTAACCCTCATGCTAGACCTAATCCTAGCTCAAACGCTAACACCTACCCCAAACCTAAACCTGACACTAACCCTAGGCTGAATCCTAACCCTAGTCCTAATTCTAACCTTAACCCTAGCCCTAACCTTAGCTCTAACCCTATCCCGTAACCTAAAGAGAAGCCTAACCCAAATGCTAACCCTAGGCCTAATGCTAACACTAATCCTAACACTAACCCTATTCATTACTGCAAAGCTAACCTGAACCCTAAACCTAACCCTCTCAATTATCCTAACCTGGACCCTAACACTATCCCTAACGCTAATTCAAGCATTAACCCTAAATCTTAAAATAAACCAAACCCTACTCGAACCCTGATCCTAATAATACACCTAGATTTAAACCTGACCCTTAAGCTAAACCTAACCCTTACACTAGACCTAACCATAACCTAACCCTAAAACTAACCATAACCATAAACCCAGACCTGATATTAACCCCAGCCCTAATCCTAGCCCTAACCCTAACACAAACACTAGTCTTCAACTTAGGCCTATACCTAGCTTTAATCCTAACCCAAATCCTAACTCTAGACCTATCTCTAATTTTAACCCTCGCCCTAGACCTAAACTTTGGTATAACTCCATTCTTTCCCCTAACCTATCACTAACCCTAACCCTAACACTAACCATATATCTAGCCCTAACCATAGGCCTAACTCTAACACTAACCCTAGCACTAATCCTAGCCCTAATTTATCCCTAACCCTAACTCTACCCCTAACCTTGGCCTAAGACTAACCCTAATTTTCCCCCTAGCCCTATTTCTAGTTCTAACCATATCCATTACAATAAACCTAACACAAGCTCTAATCTTAGCCTTAACTCTAGCCCTAGACCTTAACTTAGATCTAACCATAACTGTACATTTGACACTAACCCCAAGCCTAATCCTCAACCTACCACTAGACCAAACACTATCACTAATTCTAAAACTAGCCATAACCCTAGCTGTATCCCTTAAACAAAACTGAGCCATTGTCCTAACCCTAAATGTTAACCTAAACCAAACCCTAACCCTAAACCTAGCCATAACCTTTTAGCCCTAATTCATGTACTAATCCTAAAATTAACCCTGAATCTGACTTATATTCTAACACTAATTTTAGTTCTAAATATCACACTAATCTTAAAGATAGCACTAACACTAGACCTAGACAGAATACTAACTCTAATCATAACCTTAGTTCTTACGTTAGCCATAGCCCTAACCCTAGCCCTAAACCTAACAAAAAAACTAGCCCTAATCAGAGCCCTAACCTTAGTAAACCTAAACCTAAACCTAGCCCTAGCCCTAACACTAACCCTAGAACTAACTCTTTCACTTACCCTAAGCCAAACCCTATCCATAATGCTAACCTTAGTCTTAATCGTAATCCATAGCCTTACCCAAACCCTAACCCTATTACTAGTCCTAACACTAGTCCTCATTCTAGCTCAAACCCTAAATCAAATCATTACCCTAACACAAACCCTCAGTCTATATCTAACCCTAACCCTAAGTCAAACCCTAAAACTAGCCCTATGGGTAAACTTATACCTAAACCTAACCCTAAAAATAGCCCTAGACCTAAGCCTAATCCTAAATATAGCCATAACTCTAGACCTAGACCTAAAAAACCCTGAGCTCTAGCCCTAACATCATCCTTAACCTAAAACAAAACTAACCCAATCCCTAGACCTAACTTTAGTCGTAATTCTGGATTTCACCTTAAACCTAACTCTAACCTGAACACAGACCCTAACACTAACACTAAACCTAGCTCTAAACCTGAACCTAACCCAAAACCTAAACCTAACACTAGACATACCCATAACCCTAACCCTAAAACTAGCTCTAATCAGAACCCTAGATCTTACATTACACATAGCCTTAACCCTGGGCCTAAACCTAACAAAAAACCTAGCCCTAACCCGAGGCCTATACCTACCCTAAGCATAACCATAATCCTAAATGTAACACTAACCCTAACCCTCGCCTTACACATAACCCTAGCTTGAAGTGTAACCCTTAGCCTAAACACAACCCTAGACCTATTCCTAAATATAAACCTAACCTTAGCCCTAATCCTAACCTTAACCCTAGAACTAACACTAGCTCTAACCCTAACATTGCCCTAACAGTATCCCTAACCCCAATATTAACCCCAGCCCTAAACCTAACCCTAGCCCTAAACCTAATCATAAACCTAACCCTCGACCTAACCCTAAACCTAACCCTTGCCATAAACTTAACCCTAAACTTTACCATAAATTAAAACTAAACCTATCCCTAAACCTAAATTTAACCATAACCTAAACTTAACCCTAAACCTAATCTTACATCTAATCCAATACATTACTCTAAATCTAACCATAACCCTAATGAAAACACTAGCACTAACCCCAATCCTAACCATAACCATAACAATAACCATAACCCAGACCTAACACTAAACCTAACAGTCCCCCAGCCCTATCTGTAGCTTAAATCCTAACCCTTACCCTAACTCTAATACTAGCCCTAGCCCTAACCATAACGCTAACTCTATCCCTAACCCTAACACTAAACCTAGACCTAATCCTAGCCCTAATTTAGCCATATTCCTAACCATAACCCTAACCCTAGAATTAAGACTAACTATAATTCCCACACAAGACTTATTCCTACTTATAACCCTATCTCTTACCATAACCCAAACCCAAACCCTAACCCTAGTCATAACCCTTCTACTATCCTTAGTCCTAGCACAAACTCTAGGTAGAATTAGGGTTAGGGATAGGTTTAGGGTTACAGTTAGGTTTAGTCTTAGGATTAAACATTGGTTTAGAGCTTGGATTAGTGCTAGGATTTGTGTTAGCTTTAAGGCCACGGCTAATGAAAAAACTTGGTTTCTGATTAGGGCTAGATCTAGGGTTAGCATTAGGGCAATGTATAGATCTAGGGTTAGTGTTAGGATCCGATTCAGGGTCAGGGTTACTTCTAGGGTTAGGTTTAGCACTCAAATAATGGTAAGGTTTAGGGATAAGTTTAGAGTTAGTGTTTGATTTAGGTTAAGGGTTAGGGTTAGGGTTATGGCTCAGTTTTGTTTTAGGGCTACTGTAGTGTTTGGGCTAGTTTTCCAAATAGCATTAGGTTCTGGGCTAGTATTAGGGTGAGCTTTAGGCTTAAGGTTAGGTTTAGATCCATGTTTAGGACTAGAGGACTAGAGCAAAGTTTAGGGCTAAGGTTGGGGCTAGGGATATGGCTAGAGTTTGGGTTATGATAAGGAATAGGTTTAGATCTAGGGATAGGGCTAGGGTGAGAGTTAGAGTTAGTCTTAGGGCTAGGGATAGGGTTAGGTTTAGGGTTAGAGCTAAATTAGGGCAAGGATTAGTGCTAGGATTAGTGTTAGGTTTAGGCCTAGGTTTAGTGCTAAGGTTAGGGTAAGGTATAATGTTACAGCTACATTTTGGGCTAGGTCAAGGGATAAAATTAGGGATAGGGCTAGGGTTGAGGTTATGGTTAGGATTAAGGCTAGGCTTTGTGCTAGATTTAGCACTAGGTTTTGTGTTAGGGTTAGGGCTAGGATTAGGGATAGGGCTAATGTCAGGTCTAGGGTTATTATTAGGGATAGTTTTAGGGTTAGGTTTATAGCTAGATCTATTGTAAGGGTTAGGTTGAGTGTTAGGGTCAGCTTTACAGCTCGGGTATTATTAGGGTCGGAATCAGTGTGTGGGTATGTGTTAGGTTAAGGTTTAGGTTTAGGGCTCAAATTAGCATTAGGGTTAATGTTAGGGTTAGGGTAATGGATATGGTTAGGTTTAGGGTTAAGTTTATGTTTAGGGTAATGGACAGATTTAGGGTTTGGAATAGTGTTAAGGTTAAGCCTAGAGATAGAATTCAGTTATGGTTATGGTTAAGGTAATGGATAGGATTAGAGCTACAGTTAGGGCTTGGGTTATTGTTAGGTTAGGGCTATGGTTAGTTTTAGGCCTAGGGTTAGAATTTGGTTAGGGTTATGGTTAGGGTAATACATAATATTATAGCTAGGGTTAGGTCTAGGGTTATGGTTAGGATTAGGGCCATGGTTCAGGTTAGGTCAAGGTTTAGTTTTTGGGTTAGGTTTAGGTTAAGTGTTAGGGCTAGAGTTAGGGTTAGGAATAGAGTAAAAGCTAGGATTAGGGCTCAGATTAGGGTTAGGTTAGGGATAAGGTAGGACTATGGCTATTGTAAGAACTAGAGTTAAGATTAGGGCTAGTTTTAGAGTTAGCATTAGTTCTAGATCTAGTGTTTAGGTTTAGGTTTAAGGAGATGATTAGAGATAGGGTTAGTGTTAGGGTCAGATTCAGGATCAGTGATACTGATCAGGGTTAGGGATAGGACTCAAATTAGGGCTAGGATTATGGCTAGGGGTGGGATAGGGTTTGTGTTAGGTTTAGGATAAGAATTAGGGATAGGACTAATGTCAGGTCTAGAGTCACCGTTAGGCTAGGGTTAGGGTGAGAGCTATGGCTCAGTTTTGTTTTAGAGCTAGGGCTAGGGTTAGGGCTAGTTTTAGGATTAGTGATAGTGTTAGGGCTAGAGGTAGGATGAGGTTTAGGCTTAGATTTATTGTTATGGTTAGATCTAGGTTTAGGGCTAGGGTCTGCATTAGGGTTAAGATTAGATGAGAGTTAGGGTTACGGTAATGGATAGGGATAGAACAAGAAATAGGACTGAGGTGCTATTAGAATTATTCTTTGGGCTAGGGTTATGGGTAGGTTTAGGGTTAGGGCTAAATTAAGGCTAGGATAAGCACTAGTGTTAGTGTTAGGGTTAGGCCTAGGGTAAGGTCTAGGGTTATGGTTAGTGTTAGTTTTAGGGTTAGGGGAAGGGATGGGGTTATAGCTAGGTTTAGAGCTAGGGTTCGGGTTAGAATTTGATTTAGAGCTAAGTTTAGGGTTTGGTTTAGGATTAAGGCTATGTTTATTGCCAGGATGAGGGTATGTGTTAGGGCTAGGGCTAAGATTAGGGCTAGGGCTAATATCAGGTCTACTGTTATGGTTAGGGATAGTTTTAGGGTTAGGTTATGGCTAGGTCTAGTGTAAGAATTACGTTTAGGGTAAGTGTTTGGTTTAGAGCTATGTGTATTGTTAGAGTCAGGGTCTGGTAGGGTTTGGTTTAGTTTAAGGTTTAGAGTTAAGGGTTGAATTTGCATTAGGGTTAGGGTTAGAGTTGGGGTAATGTATAGGTTTAGGTTTAGGGTTAAGGTTAATTTTAGAGTAATGGATAGGGTTAGTGTTAGCAATAGGGTTGGCATTAGGCCTAGGGTTAGCATTTGAGTTAGGCTTATCTGTAGGTGAATGGATAAGGTTAGAGCTAAGTTTAGTGCTAGTGTTAAGGTTAGGATTATGGCTAGGGTTAGGTTTAGATCTAGGGTTAGTGTCAGGGTTAGGTTTAAGGTAAGTGTTAGGGTATGAGCTAGGGTTAGGGCTAGGGCGATGGATAGGCTTAGGGTTAGGCTAGGGTTATGGTTAGGGGTACAATTAGGGTTAGGTTTAGGGCTGGGATAAAGGCTAGGTTTGTGTGATGTTTATGGCTATCATTAGGGCTATGGGTAATTTAAGAGCTCGGGTTATGGTGATGGCTAGTTTTAGTGTAAGGGTTATGGATAAGTCTAGTGTTAGGGTTAGGTTTTGGGTTAGGATAAGGTTTAGAGCTAGGGTTTGTTTTAGGGTAAGCGTCAATGTTTGGGTTAGGGTTTGGGCTAGAATTAGGACTAGCGTTGGATCTAGAGATACGGTTAGTCTTTGTGTTAGGTTAAGGGTTATTGTTAGGGCTAGTTCAAGGTTTTTGTTTAGAACTAGGGCTAGATTTATGACTCTATTTAGGATTAGGTTTGGTCTAGTGCTAGTGTTACTGTTAGATTTGGGTATAGTTTTACTGGTAGGGGTATAGTTAGGGTCGGTTTAGGGTTAGTGTCAGGTTTAGATCTGGGGTTAGTGTTAGGGTCAGAATAAGGGTCAGGGTTTTGGTTAGGGCTAGAATTAGTATGAGGCCTAAGGTTAGGACTAGTAATAGAGTTAGGGTTTGGGATAGGCTAAGGATTAGTGTTGGGACTAGGGTAGCATTAGGGTGCGTGTTTGGATTTGGGTAAGGTGTAGGATTAGAGGTAGGGTTCGGATTAGGGATAGGGTTAGGTGTAGGGTTTGGGTTAGGATTAGTCTTAGAGTTAAACCTAAGGGTTCTATTTGTGGTAGTTTTAGGGATAACTCTAGCGATATGGTTAAGGTAAGGTATGATGTTACAGCTAAGTTTAGGTTTAGGGCAAGGGATAAAATTAAGGTTAGGGGCTAGGATTAAGATTAAGATTAGATTAGTCGTTTTAGGGATAGGGGTTTGGCTAGGTGTAGTGTTAGGTTTATATATTGGTTTAGGATCTGTTTTATAGCTAGTTTTATTGTTAGTGTCAGTGTCAGTGTTCAGGTTAGAGTTAGGGTTAGGGTGAAAACCAGAATTAGGACTAGGGTTAGGTCTAGGGTAGTGTTAGTGTTTGTTTTAGGTTAAGGGTTATTGTTAGGGCTAGAACTAAGTTTTTGTTTAAGTCTAGGGCTAGAATTATCACTAGATTTAGCATTAGGTTTACGTCTAGGGCTAGTATTAGGCTTAGGTTTAGGTAAAAGTTTACTGGTAGTGCTAGATTCAGAGTTTTGTTTAGGTTAAGGTCAGGTTTAGACCTAGAATTAGTGTTATGGTCAGAATAAGGGTGAAAGTTAGGGTTAGGTTTTGGGATAGTGTTAGAGCTAGAATGAGGGCTAGAGTTAGGACTAGTAATAGGGATAGTGTTTGGTTTAGGCTAAGAATTAGGATTAGTACTAGGATAAGCCTTATAGATAGGATTTGGCTTAAGGTAAAGGATAGGGTTAAAGCTAGGGTTAGGGCTAGTGTTATGGTTAGGTTTAGGGCTAGGGTTATGGTTAGGTTTAGAGTTAAATCTAGTGTTAGGGCTCAGATTAGGGCTATTTTTCATAAGGGTTAGAGCTAGAATTAGGGCTATGACTAATGTAAGAACTAGGGTTATGATTAGGGTTAGTTTTAGGGTTAGGGTTGGGCTAGGTCTAGGGTTAGCATTAGCTTTATGGTTAGGATGCTCTTTAGAGCTAGGTTTAGTGTTTGGATATGAGTATGGGTCACGGTTAGTTTTAGTCCTAGGACTCAGATTTGAGCTAGTGTTATGTCTAGTTGTAGGGTAAAGGTTTGATTTAGTTTATGGTTCAGGGTTAGAGCAATGGATCGGTTTGTTTTAGGGCTAGGGCTAAGGTTAGAACTAGCTGTAGGATTAGCAATAGTGTTCAGCTAGTGGTATGGTGAAGTTTAGACTTAAGGTCAGGGTTATATTTAGAGTTATGGTTAGATCTAGGTTTAGTGCTATTCTTGGGGTTAGGTTTATGTTTAGGGCTAATGTTATGGTTACGGTAATGGATATGGTTAGAAATAAAAATAAGGCTATGTTGAGAGTTACAGTCAGCCTTAGGGTTAGAAGTTCACTTAGGGTTAGTCTAAATTAGGGCTAGGATTAGTGTTAGGTTTAGTGTTAGGTTAGGCCTATGGTTAGGGCTATGGTTAGGGTTAATGTTAGTGTTAGGTTACGGTTAGTTTTAGGGGAAGTTATGGGGTTATAGCTAGGTTTTGGGCTAGGGTGAGTTAAAATTAGGGATAGGGTTCGGGTTCTGATTAGGATTAAGGCTAGGTTTAGGGCTAGGTTTACGGCTAGGGTTTGTGTTAGGGTTAGGCCTATATTAGGGCTAGGGTAATATGAGGTCTAGGGTTATTATGGTTAGGGATAGTTTCAGGTTTAGCTTTATGGCTAGGTATAGTGTAAGGATTAGGTTGAGGGATAGCGTCACTTTTAGAACTAGGGTATTGTTAGGGTCAGGGTCAGGGTTAGGGTTTGTTTAGGTTAAGGTTTAGTGTTAGGGCTCAAACTAGCTTTAGGGTTAGGTTTAGGGTTAGGGTAATGGATATGGTTAGGTTTAGGGTTAAGATTAGGTTTAGGGTAATGGATAGGGTTAGGTTTATAGATAGGATTAGGGTTATCCTAGAGTTAGCATTAGGGTTAGGGATGGGGTTAAGGTAATGGATAGGATTAGAGGTAGGTTTAGGGCTATGATTATGGTTAGGATTAAGGCTAGGTTTATGATTATGTTTATGGTTAGGGTTAAAGCTAATGTTAGGGCTCAGATTAGGGCTAAGATTTAGATTAGGTTAGGGCTAGGGTTAGGGCTATGGCTAATGTAAGATCTAGGGTTAGATTAGGGTTAAATTTAGGGTGAGTGTTTGGTCTAGGTCTAGTGTTAGCATTATCTTTAGGGTTAGTGTGATATTTATAGCTAGGGTTAGTGTTAGGATATAAGTCAGTGTCATGGTTAGTTTTAGACTTAGTACTCAAAAGAGGTTATGGCTAGGTGTAGGGTTATGGTTAGGTTAAGGTGTAGGGTTAGGGAAATGGCTTTGTTTTGTTTTAATGCTAAGGCTAGGGTTAGGGCTAGTTTTAGGATTAGCAATAGTGTTAGGTCTAGTGGTAGGGTGAGGTTCAGGCTTAGGGTTAGGGTTAGATTTAGAGTTATGGTTAGGTCTAGGGATTGGTCTAGGGCTAGGATTAGGGCTAAGGTTAGGGCTATGGTAGCTGATAGGTTTAGTACTAGAAATAGGGCAAGGGCGAGTGTTAGAGTTAGTTTTAGGCCTAGGGTTAGGTTTAAATTAGGGCTAGGATCAGTGTTAGGTTTAGTGTTAGGATTAGGCCTATGGTTAGGGGCTACAGTTAGGGTTAGTGTTAGGGTTAGAATTAGGTGAAGGATGGGATTATAACTAGATTCAGGACTAATGTGAGGGTTAAAATCAGAAGTAGGGCTAGGGTTAGGCTTCAGGATTAAGGCTAGGATGAGGGCTAGGCTTTGTATTAGGTTTAGGGCTTGTATCAAGGCTAGGGCTAATGTCAGGTCTAGGTATATGCTTAGGGTTAGTTTTTGGGTTAGGTTGGGGCTAGGTCTAGTGTAAGGGTTAGGTTTAGGATAAAGGTCAGGTTTAGAGCAAGGTATATTATTAGGGTCAGGGTCCGGGTAGAGTTTGTTTTATGTAAAGATTTAGGGTTAAGGCTTGATTTAATCTTAGGGTTAGGGTTTGGGTTAGGGTAATGGATAGGGTTAGATTTAGGGTTCAAGTTAGGTTAGAGTAATGAAAAAGTTTACAGTTAGGGATAGGGTTAGCATTATGCCTAGGGTTAGCATTTAAATTAGGCTTATCTTTAGGGCAATGGAAAGGGTTAGAGCTAAGGTTAGGGATAGGGTTAAGTTTAGGAATAGGGCTAGTTTAGTGTTATGCCTAGGGTTAATGTTAAGGTTAGGTTTAGGGTAAGTGTATCATTAGAACTAGGGTTAGGGCTAGGGCAAGTGTTAGGGTTAGGGTTAGGTCTAGGGTTACAGTTAGGGTTACAATTAAGTCTAGGTTTAGGGATAGGATAATGGCTAGGTATTGTGGGAGGTTTATGGCTAGCATTAGGGCTATGGGTAATATAAGAGCTAGGATTATGTTTATGACTAGTTGTATGCTTAGGGTTATAGATAAGTCTAGTGTTAGGGTTAGGTTTTGGGTTAGGATAAGGTATAGAGCTAAGGTTTGGTTTATGGTAAGGATCAATGTTTGGGTTAGAGGTAGGTTTAGGGTTAGGACTAGAAGTGGGTCTAGGGATAGAGTTAGACTTTGTATTAGTTTATGGGTTATTGTTAGGGCTAGTGCTAGGTTTTTGTTTAGGGCTAGGGTACCTCAGTCTGGCTGGGCACAATCAGGAGCCACTTGTCAAAAGAAACTAACTTTACTTTTAGAACCATACACGCCAAACAAAACAGCTCCTCAGGAAAAACCCTCAGAGCCCCAACTGCCACCACCGGCTTCCCACAAGCCTCTCACTCAACCACAAGCCTCACCACCTCCCCCCACCCTTCTGCTCTTGAGTCCGATTGGATGGGTCGCATGGGCGTAGCCAAAAAAGTCCCCCAATGAGCAGCTCTGTGGTCTGAAAGGGCATGGAAACAGCCCAATGAGCATCACTGCAGAGGAGCCAATCAGCTAGATGTTGCTGTGGCGGCTGTGAGCCGGCAGCTGGAAGTTTGCTCGCAGCTGGAAGTTTGCTGGGGCCCCTTCAGCTGTTGCTCTCAACATCTCCCCCTCTCTGTTTAAACAACAAGCATGTGGCTTAGGGACTGTGCCTGCCTTAGGTTGTCCAATAGTACATATGGTCCTTACCCGTTAGGTTGGTACCATTGCAATTGGATCTTACCCGTCACTGACTACCGGTCCAGTATACAGCCACACCTGTGGAGAGGTTTTTGTACCAGCAGGGGGGTGAGGTTCTTTGCCTCGCCTCTGTTGGCCCCCAAATTTTAGCTGAATGATCATGACAAGTAGAAGGGAGGAAGATACACCAAGCCAATTGACGGCTCCTTTTGGAAAAATTGTACCACCTATGACATCATCAGCAAAAATACCCCAACTCTACCACAAGTCGCTGCACCAACAGATAGTTCACAATGCATACAGGTGAGTTCACAATGCATACAAGTGATACATAGTCCAGGCAAGTTCTGCAAGCAGTTAAGTGATGGCTATTCCAGAAGCTGTAGATTGGTTTTATCTTTGTCTTCACCAACACTGGGATGAAGATAGGAATTCTGGCAATAATGGCTAAAGAAAAAATTATGTAACATTCCAGAAGGCACTAAAAGAAAACAATTTTCTTAACAATTTACATTATCTTGAACAGAATTATTAAATATAATGAAAAGGAAATGTGAAAGTAAACAAACAGATCTGTTAACCTCCATTTTGTTCACATATTAAAACAATCCTCAACAGCTGTTTACCCAACTTAAATTAAATTGTTTAAATCACGTGGGAAAAATATTTGGATCATTTTTCCATGAGCGCTCATCATATATGATATATGGACATATGTACATTCAAACATATAACACAAAACACAAGTGTGCACACATAATATAATACATACAACACATAACATAATAGTAAAGGCCTTATAACTTTTTACAGGTGAAATCTCCATTGCAATGTTTAAAAATTCTATAGTCAAAAATAGAACTGATCAGCAAAACATTAACCTAGGTATGTATGAGCTCAAAAAACAAAATAGAACTTCATGATGTGGGAAAGGGTAATAATAAAATAGATATTGAAAAAAAGCATCCTGGTTCTGTCGCAGATGTAAGGGTAGCCAAACTGGAGTTCTGGATATCAGCTGTTATGGATTTGAGCCAAATCATCTTCTTTTTGGTCTGTAGAAATTGCTTTAGTTAATCTTTCTGGAATCCAAATCGGCTGCTGTTCTCCCTGTGGAAACACACAAACAGACCCCTGAATCCAGACAATCACTGGGTCAAGACTTTAGTTAATCTCTCCGGAAACCAAATCAGCTGCTGTTCTTCCTGTGGAAACACACAAACAGACCCCTGACTCCAGACAATTACTGGGTCAGGACCTTTCCATTGTCCTGTTAGAATATCCTTCCAAAGTACCTTGGGCTTATACACATTTTTTGAACACATATGCCTTTCCACAGCACTAAGTCCTGATGAATCCAAATTTAAAAAGTTTAGAGTAAAAAGGGTTATTTTAAGTTTATCTTTGGGGAATATATACCCCTTCCCAATTCCATCTTTTTGCTTTAATAAGTACATTTTAATAGTTTGATGAGCTCTTTCAACTATGCCTTGTCCCTGTGGATTGCATGGGATTCCTGTTATATGAGTAATGCCAAATGATGAGCAAAACTGTTTAAAAGTGGTAGAAGTATAACAAGGGGCATTATCTGTTTTTAACTGTTTTGGAATGCCCACAGTGGCAAAATTTTGTAAGCAATGAGCTATAACATCTTTAGTTTTTTCTCTGGCATGAAGGGAGCCCATCAAAAATCCAGAAGAAGTATCAACTGTAACATGCAAATATTTTAATTTTCCAAATTTTGGCAAGTGTGTGACGTCCATCTGCCAAATATGGTTAGGTATCAATCCTCTAGGATTGACTCCAAGATTAAATTGTGGTAAAAACGTCACATAATTTTGAAATTGTTTTATTATTTGTCTAGCTTGTTCCTTAGTTATTTTAAAATGTTTTTGTAAAGTATTAGCATTGAAATGGAACTTTTTATGAAAATTTATAGCTTCTTCTAGTGTAGAATAAATATGTATGTCATGTGTAGTTTTATCTGCTAAATCATTGCCCAAACTAAGGGCTCCAGGCAATCCTGTATGTGGCCTGATATGTCCTATAAAGAATGGATCTTTTCTGTCCCAGATTAGACTTTGTATAGTGGAAAGCAAAGAGAAAACAGTAGAGGAAGGGGAAATCCTACCAGCATCTTCAAGGGATACTATAGGGTTAACTATATACTGACTATCGGAAAATAAATTAAACACAGAATATTTAAACATCACAAAAACTTGTAATACTGCATTAAGCTCTACCTTTTGAGCTGATTGTTTGGGTACTAAAATGTAAAAGTTTGATCAGGTGTAACTATTGCTGCTGTACCATTATTTGATCCATCAGTGAATATATTTGGAACATTCATGATAGGTGTTTTTCTTGTCATTTTTGGAAAAATTACAGGATGCGATGACCAAAGAAACAATAAAGGATTAGATGGTAAGTGATTATCAAATGAAACATTAGATTTGCACATGATTATTGCCCAAGTATTTAACTCATTAGCTAACTCATCAATTTGATTCATAGTATATGGAGTAATAATTTTATTGGGAGAAATTCCAAACACTCCCTTTGCTGCTTTTATTCCTTTGAGTATTAATTGTCCTACAGCCTCAGGATACCTAGTAAGAATAGTGTTAGGAGAATAAGATAAATGTATCCATAATAATGGACCTTCTTGCCAAAATACTCCTGTAGGAATATTTTTTGTTGGTAGTACAATAAATAATAAAGGCAAACTTATATAAATTCTATCCAAATGCATATTTTCCATATATGTTTCAATGATTTTTAATGCCTTTCTTGCTTAAGGCATTAACATGCGTGGTGAATTTGGATCTGATGGACCTTTTAGGATATCAAATAAAGGTCCCAACTCTCCTGTTGGTATACCTAGATAAGGCCTTATCCAATTAATGTCTCCTAATTACTTTTGAAAGTCGTTAAGTGATTTGAGTTGATCTACTAGTATTTGAATTTTTGGTGGATGGACCATGGTTGAGGATAATAGAACTCCTAAATAATTCATTGGAAAATTTAATTGTACTTTATTGCTATCTCTAGATTATAATTTTTAATAAGTTTGTAAGTGTGGCATAACATTCTAGCAATGTGTTTTTAGCTTTGTGTGCTAATAATATATCATCCATATAGTGAAATATTTGTAGTTCAGGATTTTGATTTCTAAGTGGCTGGATTACTTTGTTACCATAAATTTGACACATAGTTGGGCTGTTAGCCATCCCTTGAGGGAGTATTTTCCATTCATATCTCTGATCAGGACCTTCATGATTCAGTGCAGGGATAGTAAATGCAAAGCGTGGACTATCCTCAGGATGAATTGGAATTGAAAAAAAAAAAAAAACAATCTTTAATATCTATAACTAAAACATACCAGGTTTTTGGCAAAGCAGACAATTGAGGAATCCCTGATTGAGCAGGTCCCATATTAACCATCTCGTTATTAATGGCTCTTAAATCTTGCAAAAATCTCCATTTACCAGATTTCTTTTTGATGACAAAAATGGGAGTATTATGGGGAGATACAGAAGGTTGTATATGTCCTTCCGCTAATTGTTCTTTGACCAGGTCATGGGCTGCTTGTATCTTTTCTTTAGTCAGGGGCTACTGAGGAACCCATACTGGTCTTTCTGATTTCCAAGTAATTTTTATTGTCTCAGTGGCCCTTTCTGAAAATCCAACCCATGTCTCTCTGTTCCTTGATCTATTTGTATTGGTGCTGCTATACCTTGTTCTTATTTTTCTAATCTTTTTCCTTTCCTAAAACCTTGTCTAGTCATAATAGTGGGTGCATTTATGTTGATGTTATTTGTTAATGTCAAACCTAATTGATCTAGGACATCTCATCCCCATAAATCTATGGGAAGATGATCCAATACATATGGCTGTATAGTTCCTTCACATCCTTCAGGATCCTTCCAATCTAATACCATTAAACTTCTGTGGGGATTAGTCGCCACTCCTAGGTCTTGAAGCGTTTGAATGGCTTGTTGTAATGGCCAATGTTTTGGCCATTCTTGACGAGAGATGATGCTAAGGTCTGCACCTGTATCCAGTAGCCCATTAAATTCATGTCCTTGAATATTTAGTTTTAGCATGGGGCGAGAATCTAAATTTAAGGAAAGCATAGCCCAATCTAAACCTGTGGAGCCTAATCCCTTGGAACCTTTTTCTACAGTATGACTGGAAAATTTATCATGTAGGCTGGGTACTATTAGTAACTGTGCTATTCTATCTCCTGGTGAAATTACTGATATACCGTTTGGAGAACTGGCTGTAACTTTTATTTCACCTTCATAATTGGGATCAATTACCCCAGGACTTATCATAAGTCCTTTTAGAATAGAAGAGCTGCGTCCCAATAATAAGCCTACTGTTCCTTTGGGAAGATGTCCTTTTACCCCTGTGGGAATGATTTGAACTCCCATCTCTGGAGTTAGTACTGATCTGGCGGAGGCGCAGATGTCCAACCCTGCGCTCCATCTGGTTTGCCTGATGAGGTATCTGATGGACAAAGTGTCCTTGGCACTACCCTGATGGGGTTGCTGGGTTCCTCCAGTGCTCCGTATATTTGTGGTTTTGGGCCCCGGAGCAATGGGACCCCTGTCCATTTTTTGGCAATGGAGCCCGATGCCTTTCTCCATGATATTGTGGATAAACACCTGGTCCTTGTTCATTTTTTGATAATGTAGTACCATCTATGGTGGTTTGAGAATGGCATTCATTAGCCCAATATCTCCCTCTACGGCATCGTGGGCAAATACCCGGTATTCTATTCCATTGATACCTAGTTTTGTTAAACCCTCCTCCTATGGGGCAATTCCTTTTAAAATGTCCTGTTTGTTCACAATTGTAGCATGTTCTTGGCATGGCATCTAAATCCTGTTTTACTGTAGATTCCACGACTTGCTCTAGTTCATTAATGTCTCTACATAATTTAATATATGTGTTTAAATCTTCATGTTTCCATGGTGTAATGATTTCTCTGCACCAACGATTCGCTTGGTCATAAGTCAGTTGTTTTTTTTAATGGCATTGCTTGTTCTGTATTCCAAAAAACTCTGGTAGCTGTTTGAATAAGCCTATCTACAAATTCAGCATAAGTTTCATTCGCTCCTTGTATTACCTTAGATAATTGACCTTGTAAACCTCCATGTCCTTGTAAAGTCTTCCATGCCTTAATTGCATCTACAGCAATTTGTGCATATACACCAGGATCATATGCAATTTGTTGCTGCTGATCCTCATAAGGTCCCTTTCCTAACAACATATCTAAATTTCTATGAGGATAACCAGCTGCTGCATTTTGCCTAGCCGTCTCCTTGCAAAATTCCTCATTGGCAACCTTCCATAACAAGTATTGTCCTCCATTTAGCACAGCTTTACACATATTAGCCCAATCTGCTGGCATCATGTTCAAGTTGTTAATGGATTCGACCATGCTTACTGTGAAGGGTGCTTGAGGACCATAGGTTGTTACAGCCTCTTTTAGCTGCTTCACTGTTTGGAAATTTAAAGCATGGTAAACTTGCTGCCCTCCTGCCTCAAATACAGGGCATGTTAATATTTGAGGTCTTGTCTCAGGATCCCAATTATCAACTGCGGTGTTTGGGGGCCTCCCAGCATATTGAGGTGGCCTTGTTAGTTTGACACTTATGTCCTCTGGTGATAGAAAGGTGTTAGTAGCAGTCTCCTGTTGTAACTTTCCCCCTGATGGCTTTTTCTGTTTTACACTTTCTTTCTCTGTCTGACTAGCTTGAGAGGCCTTCTCTTTTACTTGAATTTTTTCCTCTGCCTGACTAGTTTGAGAGACCTTCTCTTTTACTTGAATTTTTTCCTCTGTCTGACTAGCTCGAGAGGCCTTCTCTTTTACTTGAATTTTTTCCTCTGTCTGACTAGCTCAAGAGACCTTCTCTTTTACTTGAATCTTTTCCTCTGTCTGACTAACTTTAGAGACCTTCTCTTTTACTTGAATCAATATGTCTTCTCCTTCCTCTACCATTGTCTGAACTGAAGGCTTTGGACTAAGCAAACAAGATAAGAACGTCCACAAAGGCAATGTGCCAACTGGCAGAGTCCCTGGGCTTTTCTTTCCTATTCTTTTGAAATCTTCACCAAGATGGTTCCATTGTGATATATTTAACAACTCCTCCTTAAAAAGCTATGGGCTACATTTTTGTATTGTATCAACATATGCCCTGACTGCTCTTGATTTTACTGGGATGCCTCCTTCCTCTAACAATTTACTTAACACTCTTGGCTGGGTCGCATGGGCGGATCCAAAAAAGTCCCCCAATGAGCAGCTCCATGGTCTGAAAGGGCAGGGAAACAGCCCAATGAGCATCACCGCAGAGGAGCCAATCAGCTAGATGTTGCTGGGACCGCTGTGAGCCGGCAGCTGGAAGTTTGCTGGCATCTGGAAGTTTGCTGGGGCCCCTTAGGCTGTGGCTCTCAATACTAGGGCTAGATTTATGACTCTATTTAGGATTAGGTTTGGTCCAGTGCTAGTTTTATGGTGAGGTTTAGGTATAGTTTTACCAGTAGGAGTACTGTTAGGGTTACATTTAGGATTGGGGTCAAGTTTAGACCTAGGGTTAGTGTTAGGGTCATAATAAGGGTCAGGGTAAGGGTTTGGGTTTGGGTTAGGGTTGGAGCTAGAATGAGGGCTAGAATTAAGACTAGTAGTAGAGTTAGTGTTTGGGGTTGGCTAAGGATTAGTGTTAGGACAAGGGTAGCATTAGGTTGAGGGTTTGGCTTAGGGTAAGGAATAGTTTTAGGGGTAGTGTTAGAGTTTGTCTTAGGATTAGGTTTGGGGTTAGGGTTTAAACTAGGGTTAAGGCGCAGATTAGTGCTAGGATTTGTGTTAGCATTAAGGCTATGGCTAACATAAAACTAGGTTTCCAATTAGAGCTAGTTTTAGGGTTAGCATTAGGACGATGTTTAGAGCTAGAGTTAGTGTTAGGGTCTGAGTCAGAGACAGGGTTATTTCTAGGGTTAGGGTTAGGGCTCAAATTTAAGCAAGGTTTAGGTCTAGGTGTACAGTTAGTGTTTGGTTTAGGTTAAGGTTTAGGGTTATGGTTATGGTTCAGTTTGTTTTAGGGCTAGGGTAGGGTTAGGGCTATTTTTCCAATTAGCATTTGGGTTAGGGCTAGTGTTAGGGTGAGGTTTACACTTAATCTATGGTGAGATGCATGTTTAGTTCTAGGGTGAAAGTTAGGGCAAGGGATTGGGCTAGAGATAAGGCTAAGTTTTGGTTTATGGTAAGGGATAGGTTTAGAACTAGGACTAGGGCTAGGGCGAGAATGAGACTTAGTCTTAGGGCTAGGGCTAGGGTTAGGATTAGGGTTAGGTTAAATTAGGGCTAGGATTAGAGCTAGGGTTATTGTTAGGTTTAGGGCTTGTGTTAGGGCTAGCAATAGAGTTAAGGGAAGGTATGATGTTACAGCTAGGTTTAGGGTTAGGGCAAGGAATAAAATTAAGATTAGGGTAGGGTTAAGATTAGGATTAGAATTAAGGCTAGGCTCAGAGCTAGGTTTAGAGCTAGGGTTTGTGTTAGGTTTAGGGCTAGGGCTAATGACAAGTCTAGGGTTATGTTTAGGAATAGTTTTACAGTTAGGTTTATGGTTAGGTCTATTTTAAGGTTGAAGTTGAGGGTTGGGGTCAGGTTTACAGCTAGCGTATTATTAGGGTCAGAGTCAGGGTTAGGGTATGGTTTAGGTTCATGTTTAGGTTTGGGGCTCAAATAAGCATTAGGGTTAGCATAATGGTTATGGTTAGGTTTAGGATTCAGGTTAGTTTTAGGGTGATGGATAGGGTTAGGGTTATTGATAGAGTTAGGGTTAGGACTAAGGATAGAATTCGGTTAGGGATATGGTTAGGATAATGGATAGGATTAGAGCTACAGTTAGGGCTAACATTATGGTTAGGTTATGGCTATGATTAGGGTTAGGCCTTGGGTTAGAATTTTGTTGGGATATGGTTAGGATAAAGGATAGTATTCAAGATAGGGTTAGGGCTAGGGTTATGGTTAAAATTAGGGCTATGATTCAGGTTAGGTAATGGTTAGGGTAATTAATAAGATTAGAAATGTGTTTAGGGGTAGGGTTATGGTTAGGTTAGGGCTATGCTTAGGGTTAGGCCTTGGGTTAGAATTTGGTTTGGGTTATGGTTAGGGTAATGGATAGGATTCGAGCTAGGGTTGGGGCTAGGGTTATGGTTAAGTTTAGGGCTATGGTTCAGGTTTGTTTTTAGATTAGGAGAGGTTTATTTTTAGGGTTAGGTTTAGGTTAAGTGTTAAGGACAGAGTTAGGGTTAGGTTAGTGTTAAAGCTAGGTTGAGGGCTTAGATAAGGGCTAGGTTTTGGGTTACATTAGGGCTATGGTAGCACTATGTCTAATGTAATATCTTGGGTTATAAATAGGGCTAGTTTTAGGGTTAGCATTAAGTCTTGGTCTAGTGTTAGGGTTAGGTTTAGGTTCAGGGTGATGATTAGAAATAGGGTTAGTGTTAGGGTCAGACACAGGATCAATGTTACCTTTAGGATTAGGGATAGGACTCGAATTAGGGCTAGGGTTAAGGCTAGGTGTAGGGTGAGGGTTTGTGTTAGGATTAGGGTAAGAATTAGGGATAGGGCTAATGTCAGGTCTAGGGTTAGCATTAGTACTATGGCTCAGTTTTGATTTAGAGTTAGGGCTAAGGTTAGGGCTAGCTTTAGGATTAGCAATAATGTTAGGGCTAGTGGTAGGGTGAGGTTTAGGCTTAGATTTTTTGTTATGGTTAGATCTAGGGGTTAAATCTAGGTTTAGGGCTAGGGCTAGGATTAGGGCTAAGGTTAAGGCTAGTGTTATTTTTACGGTAATGGATAGGGTTAGACCTAGAAATAGGGCTAGGGTGAAAGGTACTGTTATTCTTTGGGCTAGGTTAGGAGTAGGTTTAGGGTTAGGGCAAAATTAGGGCTAGGATTAGCCGTAGGGTAAGTGTTAGGTTTAGGCCTAGTGTTAGGGCTAGAGTTAGGGTTAGTGTTAGGGTAAGGGTTAGGGTTAGCGTTAGGGGGGCAAATGGAGTTACTGCTAGGTTTAGGGCTAGGGCGAGCATTATAATTAGGGTTAGGGCTAGTGTTAGTGTACAGTTTAGGATTAAGGCTAGGTTTAAGGCTAGGATGAGGATTTGTGTTTGGGATAGGGCTAGGATTAGGGCTAGGGCTAATGTCAGGTCTAGTATTATGGTTAATGATAGTTTTAGGGTTAGGTTATGGCTAGGTCTAATGTAAAATTTAGGTTTAGGGTAAAGGTCAGGTTCAGAGCTGGGTGTATTATTAGGGTCAGAGTCAGGGTTAGGGATTGGTTTAGGTTAAGGTCTAGGGTTAAGGCTTGAATTAACATTAGGTTTTGGGTAATGGATTGGGTTAGATTTAGGTTTCAGGTTAGGTTTAGGGTTTTGAATAGCTTTAGTGATAGTTATTCGGTTAGGTTTAATTCTATTGTTAGCATTTGGGTGAGGCTTATGTTTAGGGTAATGGAAAGGATTACAGCTAGGGTTGGTGCTAGGTTTATGGTTAGGATTAGGGCTAGAGTTAGAGTTAGGGTTAGGTTTAGGCTTAGGGTTAGGGGTAGGTTTAGTTCTAGGGAAGAGTTAGGGTTAGAGCAGGTATAGGGTAAAGGTTAAGGTTAGGGATATGGTTAGTATTAAGGTTAGGTTTAGGATTATTGTAATGGATAGAGTTAGAGCTAGTGTTTGGGCAATGACTACAGTTAAAATTAGAGTTAAAATTATAGTTAGGGGTATGGCTATGTTAATGCTTAGGGTTAGGATTAGGGCTAGGTTTAGAGATAGTGATAGGGTTAGAGATAGTTTATTCAAATTTTTTGATGCAATCCAGGATTCATCTTTAAATAACCTTACTCTGTTCCCCAGGTTTAGGACTTTTGGTCCAAATATTTGTTGTCAGGGACAGTTAATATTTTCATTTTACTTCATTTTGACCTATACAAGTAAATGGAAATACACCTGGAAATCAAACAGGGATTATGATAGTTGCATGACACTGCACACACACCCTCAATTCTTTGTGGGGACACTGTGGTATGGTCCATGTGAGTGTAGGCCTGAGCTGAAGCATGAAAAACAACTTTATCCAAGAGCCCTTTAGGAGAAATCAGGGAGATATGTATGCACTGAAATTCCTCCCATAATTATTTGGTCAGATTAGTTGGATACTGCATAACATTCATTATTTAGCTTGCCCCACAAAGCTCTCCAAGTGTGGTACTTCTAGGATCAATGGTTCCCTAATCCAGTTAGGGTTAGGGTTATATATAGTGTTAGGGTAAGAGTTAGTTTGCTTCAAACTTCTTTAATACTTGGAAGGAGTCATCTTTTACCTAGCCTTAACATGCTCCCCAGGTTTGGGCCTTCTTGTTTCTATGGTTCGCTATCAGGAGCACTCTGTATTTTAAGGTTTCACTTCATATTGACCTATATAGGAAAATGAAAATAGAGGTTGAAATCAAACCAGGTTGGTGCTAGGTGCTTAAAACTTCAGACACTGAATCAATTCTCTTGGGGAACTCTCTGGTTTGTCCCTTGGGAAAGTAGGCCTAAGATGAAGATAGCAAAAACAACCTTATCTGATAGCCCTTTAGCAGAAAACAGAGAAATATGCATGAACTGAAATACCACCCCAATTATTTGGTCATATTTCTTTGATAATGCATAGAATTCATCTGATAGCTAACCCCACAATGCTGCCCAAGTTTGGGAATTCTAAGTTCACCATTTTTTTAAACAGGTTAGGGTTTGTGTTAAGGTTAGTGTTAGGGCTAATGTTAGAGCTAGTATTAGGGTTAGAGATAGTTTTGTTCAAATTTCTTTGATACTGGGCAGGATTCATTTTTCTCCTGTGCTTACTATACTCCACACGTTTGGGATTCCTAGGTTCAATGCTTCACTGTAAGGAACAGTTTGTATTTCAAAGTTTCAATTCATTTTTTCCTATACAGGTAAAAGGAAATGTAGCTGGAAATTAAACAGCATTGGTGCTAGCTGCTTGAAACTTCACACTCCATCAATTTTCTGTGGGCAATCTCTGGTTTCTTCTTGTGAAAGTGGGCCTAAGTTGAAGCAGGTAAAAACAACTTTATCCAAGAGTCCTTTAGAAGATAACAGGAAAATATGCATGTACTTATATACTCCATCTATTATTTGGACAGATTTCTTTGATTCTGCATAGCATTCATCCCTTAGCTTGCCCTAATAGGCTGCCCATTTTGGGAACTTCTATGATCAAAGGTTCCATAAAAAAGTTAGGGTTAGGGGAATGGTTAGGGTTAGAGCTAGTGTTAGGGTTAGAGTTAGTTTTATCAAAATTCTTTGATACTTGGCAGGATTTTTCTTTTATCTAGATTTATTCTGTTCCCCAGGTTGAGGACTCCTCTGTTCACAGGTTTGCTGTCAGGAACAATTTGTATTTTAAGATTTCACTTCATTTTGTCCTATATGGGAAATTTAATAGAGCTGAAATTCAAACAGGGTTTGTGCTGCTTGAAACTTCACACACTCCATCAGTTCTCTGTGGGGACTCTGGTATGTTCCTTGTGAAAGTAGGCCTAAGCTTAAGCATGCAAAAAAAAATCTATATCAAAGGGCCCTTTAGGAGAAAACATGGACATATGCATGTACTAGTATATCTCTCATAATTATTTGGTCAAAATTTTTGATGCTGCGTAAGATTCATTACTTAGGCTTGCACCACAAGCCTCCCAATTATGGGACTTCTATGATCAATGGTTCTCTTATCAGGTTAAGATTAGGGTTAGGTTTAGGGTTAGGTCTAGGGCTAGGGTTAGAAGTAATGCTAAGGTGAGTGTTTGTTTTGTTTGAATTTCTTTGATACTGGGCCGAAGTCATCTTTTATCTAGCCTTAGTATGCTCCCAAGTTTTGGGCCTTCTCAAATCAATGGTTCGTTATCATGAACACATTTTATTTTAAGGTTTCACTTCATTTTGACCTATATGGGTAAAAAGAAATGGAGGTGGAAATCAAACAGGCATCCCTTCTCCTAACCCTAAAACTAAACCTAACCCTAACCCTAGCCCTAAGACTAACTCTAACTCTCGCCCTAGCCCTATTCCTAGTTCTAAACCTATGCCTGACAATAACCCAAACACTAATCCTAACTTTAGCTCTAACACTAGCCATAGCCGTAACCCTAGAATTAAATATAACTCTAAATCTACCCTTAAACTTAAACTTACACTATCACTAGAAATAACAAAAACACTATTTGTAAAACTACACTTTACTTTAGCCTTAGCCCTAAAACAAAACTGAGCCATAGCACTAACACTAACCTTAACTTAAACCAAATCCTTACCCAACATCTAGCCTAAGCCTATCCTTTATTTGAGTCCTATCCCTAACCCTAAAATGAACTCTGATCCTGAATCTGACCGTAACACTAATCCTAGTTCAAAACATCACTGTAAACCTAAATCTAATCTTAAAACTTGACTTATCCCTAATGCTAACTCTAAAACTAGCCTTCATCATAACCCTAGTTCTTACATAAGCCATGTCCCAAACACTAGCCCTAACATAAACCAAAAACTAGCCCTACTCTGAGACCCAACCATACCTTTAACCCTATAACTAACCCTAAATAGCCTAGAAACTTACCCTAAACCTAACCCTAACTTTAATCCTTGCACTATCTTTAAAAATAATCCTAAACGTAGCCCTAACCTTATCCATAATTCTAACCCTAACCCTAGCTCTAACCCTATGAATTAACTTAACCTTAACCATAACCCTAATGCTAACCCCTGGCCCAACTCTAGCACTATCCCTAACCCTAACCAATACATTAACTTAAAAATAATCTGAACCCTAAACCTAACCATATCCATTACCCTAACTATAACCTTAACCCTAATGCTAATTTGAGCCCTAACCCTCAACCTTAACCTAAACCAAACCCTAACCATGACCCTGACCCTAATAATACCCTTAACTCTAAAGCTGAACCTAACCCTCATCCTAACCCTTACACTATACCTAGCCATAAACATATCCCTAAAACTTTCCCTAACCATAACCCTAGAACTGATATTAAACCTAGTCCTAATGATAGCCCTAACCCTAACATAAACTGTAGCCCTAATCCTAGGCCTAACACTAGCTTTAATCCTAACCCTAAACTTAACCCTACCCATAACCCTAATATTAACACTCGCCTTAGCCCTAAACCTAGCTGTAACATCATACCTTACCCTACCCTAATCCTAATGCTAATCCAAGACCTAAATCTAGGCCTATCCATAACACTAAGCGTAGCACTAATCCTAGCCCTAATTTAGCCCTAACCTTAACTGTAACCCTAAATCTAGCCCTAAAACTAACTTTAACTCTCACTTTAGTTCTATTAATAGTTCTAAACCTATCACTTATCATAACCCAAAACCTAGCTTTAACCCTGGACTAAACTCGAGACCTAACATTCACCCTAGCACTAACCCTAGATCTAAACCTAACTCTAAATCTAACCCCAACCCTAAGCCTAAGCCTCACCCTAATACTGGCCATAAACCTAATACTAATCATAAAACTAGCCCTATCCCTTCACTTAATGCTAACCCTAGGCCAAACCCTAAACCTATCGCAATCCCTAAACCTATCCATTACCCTAACCTTAACACTAACCCTAACCTAATCGTAGGTCAAACCATAACCACTACCTTAAACTAACCCTCATCCTAACCCTAACCTAATCTGACATTTAACCCTATCCAATACCCTGAACCTAATGATAACCCTAGCCCTAACACTAACAGTATCCAGACACTAACTCTATCTCTAACTCTAACATAGGCATAATCCTAAATCTAACCCTCACCCCAGTGTGAACTAAAACTAGCTCAATCTCTAAACCACACCCTAAGCCTAAACCTAACCCTAACTCTAGGCATAATAGTAACCATAACCCTAGCCCAACCCTAGCTCTAACCCTATTCATTACCCTAATCAAAACCCTTACCTAATGCTTACCCTAGGCCTAAACCTGACCCTATTGCTAACTCTAAATGTATCAATTACCCTAAACCTAACCTAAACCCCAAACCTAACAGTCTCATTACCTTAATCTTAACCTAATACTAATTCAAGCCCTAAACTAAATCCTAACCTAAAACTAAACCCTAAACTTGACCCTAACCCTAATAATACACTTGTCTCTAAAGCTGACCCTAACCCTAACCCTAATTCTTACACTAGACCTAGAAATAAACCTAACCCTAAATCTGTCCCTAACCATTACCCTAGACCAGACACTAGCCCTAGCTCCAATTCTTGCCATAACCCTAAAACAATCCCTAGCCCTCAACCTAGCCCTAAACCTAGCCTTATTAATTACAAAAACCATAACTCTAGCCCTAACCATAATTCTAATTTTCTATCTAGCCCTAAACCTATCTATAATTTTATCCCTTCCCCTAAACCTAAACCTATCCCTAAACCTAAAGCTAAGCCTAACACTAGGCCTAACCCTAACACAGACCCTAGACCTAATCCTAGCCCTCATTTAGCCCAAAACAAGCACTAATCAGAGACTTAACACTACCTTTAACCATAACCCTAACCCTAACCCTAGCCCTAACCCTTACCCTAAACCTAACCCTAACCTCAAAACTTGCCCTAACCCTAAACCTTACACTACCCCTAATCCTAAACATAACCCTGTATCTAACCATAGCGGTAACCCTATCCATTACCTTAACCCTAACCATAGCCTAATGATAACCTTAGGATAACCTTAAACCTATTCCAAACCCTAAACCTATCTGTTAACCTAAACATAACCTGAACCCTAAACCTAACCATATCCATAACAATAACTGTAAAACTAAAGCTAATTTGAGCCCTAAACTTAATCATTAACCTAACACAAACCATAGCCCTGAATCTGTCACTAATAATATCCCTAGCTCTAAACCATACCCTAAACCTTAACCTAACCCTTACACTATACCTAGCCATAATCATAACACTAAATCTATCCCTAAATCTAAGCCTATACCTGAAATTAGTCCTAGCCCTAATGCTAGACCTGAAACTAACAAAAAGCCTAGCCAAAATTCTAGCCCTAAACTTAGCCTTACCTAACCCTAACCCTAGCCCTAAGCCTTGCCCTATCACTGGTTTTAGCCCTAGCTCTAACCCTATCCCTTACACTAAGTCAAACCTTCACCCTATTGCTACCCTAGTCCTAACCCTAATGTTTAGTATACCCCCAAACCCTAACTCTATTACTAGTCCTAACCCTAGCCCTCATTCTAGCTATAAACTTAACCCAACTCTAACCCTAACCATGAACCTTATTCTGACCTTAACACTAAACCTTGGTTTAAACCTGACCCTACCCCTAAACTGAAATCTAACACTAGCCCTACTGGTAAACCTATACCTAAATCTACACTAACACTAGCCCTAGACCTAAATCTAATCCTAAATATAGCCATAACTCTAGCCCTAGAACAAACAATAACTCTTAACATAACCCAAACACTAACTCACCCTAGACTTAACTCTAGTCCTAATTATAGCCGTAAGCCTAAAACTAACCCTAACTTGAACACTGACACTTACCCTAAAAAAAACCCTAAACTCTAAATCTTATCCTACCTCAAACTAACCCTAACACTAGACTAACCCTAAAACTAGCCATAACCATAACCCTAGCTCTTAGATTACCCATAAACCTACACTAGCCCTAAACTTCATACAAAACCTAGTCCTAATTGTAGTCCTAAAACTAACCCTAAGCATAACCCTAAACTTAAACCTAGCCCTAACCCTAAACATAACCTTTGCCCTAGCCATAACCCAAGCTCAAACCCTAAACCTTACCCTAAACATAACCCTAGCCCAAACCCTAAATGTCACCATAACCCTAGCTCTAACTCTATCCATCACCCTAACCATAACCCTAAACCTAATGCTAACCCTAGCCCATCCCTAACCTTAACTGTACCCTAGCCCTGACTTTAACCTAATACTCACAGTAGCCATAACCATTGATTGATCCATAATCTTCACCCTTAACCTAACCATAACTCTAACCCAAGGCGTAATTCTAACCCTAAACCTAGCAATAACACTAAACTTAACCCTAGCCCTAACACTAGATTGAACCCTACACATTACCCTAACCCTAACCCTAATGATAAACCTAGACCTAAACCTAAACCCACACTAACCCTAAACATAAACATAACCCTAGAAATAACCAAAAAACCTCACCCTAAACCTAACCCAAACCGTAGCTCAAATCCTAACCCTTATCCTAAACCTAACCCTTACCTAAACCTAAAACTAACCCTAACTCTAACCTGACACTTAACTCTATCAATTACCCTAAAAAGTAATGTTAACCCAAGCCCTAACTCTAACACTAACCTTAACCATAACCCTAAACCTAACACTAGTCCTAGAACTAACCCTAGCTCAAACGCTAAACCGTACCCTTATCCTAATCCTAACCCTAACCCTAGCCCTAATCTTGAAAAAAAACCTAACTCTAGCCTAATCTTAATCATAACCCTAGCCCTAACACTAGCTCTAATTCTATAAATTACCCTTAGTGATAACCTTAAATCTAATGCTAACCCTCGGCCTAACCCTAAACCTATCACAAAACCTAAACATATCCATTACCCTAAACTTAACCTGAACCCTATTCCTAACCCCATCCATTACCCTAACGCTAACTATAACCTTAATGTTAACTTGAGCCCTTAACCTAAACCTTAACCTAACTCAAACCCCAAACCTGACCCTCACTCTAATAATACTCCTAGCTCTAAACCAGACCCTTTTTCTAAACCTAACACTAAAACTATCCCTAACTGTAACCATAGACCGGATATTACCCATGCCCTAATTCTTGCCCTAAACCTCACACAAAACCCAGACCTAATCCTAACCTTAAACCTAGCCTTAGTCCTAACCCAAAACATAGCCCTAGCCCTAACCCTAATGCTAATCATAAAACTAGTCCTAACCCTAACTGTAGCACTAAAACAAAACCAAGCAAGAGGGCAAAACCTAAACCTGAACTTAAACCAAATTCTAACACTACACCTAGACCAAACCCTAGCCCTAATTCGAGTCCTAATTCTAAACTTAAAAATAACACTGATTCTGACTATTATCCTAACATTCACCCTACCTCTACACAACTCTAAATTTAAACTAAACCCTAAACATAAACCTAGCCCTAATTCGAGTCATAAACCTAACCCTAAAACTAACCTTGACAATGACTCATATTTAACACTAACCATACCTATAAATATTACCCTAACCCTAACACTAGAAATACCCCTACCCCTAACCCTAAAACTAACCATAATTGTAACCCTAGTTCTTATATTAGCCATTTCCCTAACCTTAGCCTTTACTCTAACACAAAAACTAGCCCTATTTCAAGACCTAAAACTAGCTAAACCCTAACCAAAACCCTAAACCTAACCCTAACAATTGTTCAAACCTAACCCTTACCCTAAACATTGACCGAGATCTGTACCTAACTCTAACCCTAACCTTAGCCCTAACCCTATACTTAAACTTATCCCTAAACCTAGCTCTAAACCTACCCATTACCCTAACCCTAACACTAAACCTATTGATAATCCTAGCCCGAACCCTAACGCTAACACTAACCCTAACTGGAAAACTACCTCCAGACATAACCCTAAATGTAACACTCGCCATAGCCCTAACACTAACTCAAACCCTAACCCTTACCATAAACCTAAACATAACCATAGCCCTAACCCTAACTTAAACCAAAATATAACCCTAAACCTAATCCTATATCTATCTGTATTCATTACTCGAATCCCTAACCCATTACCCTAAACCTAGGCCTAACAATAACACTAAGCCAAGCACTAATCCTAGCCCTAATTTAGTCTTATCCAAATCCTAAACTTAGCCCTAAAACTAACTCTTGCCCTAGCTCTATCCCTAGTTCTATCGTTAGTCCTAGCTCTAATCCTAACTCTAAATATAAACCTAACTCTAAATTTAACCATAACCATAAGCCTAAACCAAACTAACATAGCCCTAACAATAATGTTAATCCTAAATCTTGAACTACCCCTAGCCCTACTCATAAAACCAAACCAAACCATAGCCCTAACACTGACCCTTATTCTAAACCAAACTCTAAACCTACAATTAGCCCTAGTCCTAACTCTAAAACTAACCCTGAACCTGACACTGACTATAACACTAATCCTAGCTCCAAACATTACCCTAACCTTAAATTAAGCCTAGCACTAGACCTAGCTTTAACCCTAACCATAAAACTAGCCCTAATCATAACCCTAGTTCATACATTAGTCATTGTCCTAACCCTACCCCTAACCGTGACACAAATCCTACCCGTAATCTAAGCCCTAACCCTAGATTTAACCCAAATCGTAACCACCACACTAGCCTTAACCCTAAACCTAGCCCTAATCCTAGCTCTAACCCTATCCCTTACCCAAAGCCAAACCCTAACCCAAATGCTAACCCTAGTACTAACCCTAATCCTTAGCCAAATTTATACTCTAACCATACTACTAGTCCTAACCCTAGCCCTAATTCAAGCTCTAACCCTAACACTGACCATTATTCTGACCCTAACACTAACCCTGGGTCTAAACCTGACCCTATCCCTAAACCAAACTCTAACACTAGCCCTAATGGTAACCCTATATTTGTACTTAACCAGAACACTAGCGCGAGACCTAAAGCTAATCCTAAAAATAGCTATAACTCTATCCCTATACCTAAACAAAAACCTTGCCATAGCCCTCACAATAACCCTTAACCTAAACCAAACAATTAGCCCTATGCCTAGACCTAAACCTAGTCATAATTCTGGCTATATCCATAAACCTAACACTCTCCCAAACACTGACCCTTACCCTAACACAAAACCTAGCTCGAAACTTGACCCTACCCCAAAACCTAGACCTAAAACCAGACCTGGCAATCATACTAACCCTAAAACTAGCCCTGAACATAACCCTAGCTCTTACATTACCCATAGTTCTAACCCTAGCCCTAAAACTAACATAAAACCTAGCACTAATCCTAGGCCTAAACTTAGTCCTATACATAATCCTAACCCTAATCATAGCCCTAACACTAACCCTAACCCTAACTCATGCTTTAGACCTAACCCTAGTTAAAAAAAAAAAAAACTCTTTCACTAAACATAACAATAGCCCCATTCTGAACACTAACCTAATCCTAACTTTAATCCTAGCCCAAAATTTAGCTCTAACCCTATCCATTACCCTTACACGAACCCTAATTATAACACTATCCCTAACATTAAACCTAACCTTCAACATAAATATAACCCTAGACCTAACCTGAAACATAACCCTTGCAATAGCCCTAACCTTAGCTGAGACATTAAACCTTACACTAAACCTAATCCTAAACTAGCCCTAACCCTAACCCTAACCCTAATCCTAACCCTCCCTCTAATATTATCCATTACCCTAAACCTAACCCTAACTCTAATTAAAACCCAAGCCATAACCCTAACCCTAAACCAAATTATAACCTTAAACATAAACCTAGACTTAAATTTAAACCTAACCCTTGCCCTAGCTCTAACCCTAGCTCAAACACTAACCTTTACTCTACCTAACCCTAACCCTAGCACTAACCCTAACACTTACCCTAACCCTAATACTAACCTTAAACCTAACCCTACCCTATTTCTAAACCTAACCCTAATCCTAGACTTAATCCAAACCATAACCTAGCCCTAACCCGAGTTCTAAACCTATCCATTACACTAAACATAACCCTAACACTAATGCTAACCCTAACCTTATTAATAAACCAAACCCATTCTTTATCCTAAACCTTAACCGAAATCTAAACCTAACCATATCCATTACCCTAATCCTAAACCCAAACCTACCATTAACTCAACCCTTAACCATAAACCAAATGCCAACTCTGACCCTAACCCTAATAAAACCCATAGCTCTAAACCTGTCGCTTTCACTAAACATAACTCTTACACTAGAACTAGGCATAACCTAATCCCAAAACCATCCCTAACCATAAGCATAGTCCTGACATTAGTCCTAGTCCTAGTTTTAGCGCTAAACCTAACAGAAACCCTAGCCATCATTCTAGCCCTAAATTACCTTAATCCTACCCTGTACATTAACCCTAAACCTAATCCTAATTCTAACCCTCCTCTTAGACCTAAAGCTATCTATAATGCCACCCATTCCCCTAAACATAAATTTGACCACAATGCTAAGCCTAACTTAGCCCTACCCCTAGGCCTAACCCTAACACTTGCCCTAATCCTAGCCTTAATTTAGCTGCAACCCTAACCCTAACCTAAGCCTGGCACTAAGTCTAAAACTAACTCTATTCCTAGCTGTATCCCTAGTTCTAACCCAAACCCTTCTGGAACCAGAACCTAGAACTAACCCTAGTACTAGATCTAAACCTAAGTCTAAATCTAACGCTAACCCTAATCCTAAACCTCATCCTAACACCAGCTCTAACTGTAACACTTATCCAAAATCTAGCCCTAGCCCTAAAACAAAACCGAGCAATAGCCCTAACCCTAAACCTTAACTTCAACCAAACCTTAACCCTACATCTAGCTCTAACTTTAGCCCTAATTCGAGTCCTAACCCTAACCCTAAAACTATCCCTTACCCTGACTTTGACCCTAACACTAAACCTATCCCTATACATCACCCTCACCCTAAACCTATGCTTTGCATGCTTCAACATAGGGTTACATTCACAAGGAACAAAACAGAGAGTGCCCACAGAGAACTGATTGTGTGAAGTTTCAAGCAGCTAACACTCAACCTGTTTGTTATCCATCTCCATTTCCAATTACACATATAAGTCAAGATGAAGTGAAACCTTAAAACACAAACTGTTCCTGACAGAGAACCATGAACAGAGAAGGCCCAAAATTGGGGAATAGAGTAAGGCTAGGTAAAAGATGAATCCTACCAGGTATTAAAGAATTTTGAACAAAACTAACTCTAAACCCAACACTAATTCTAAACCTAGCCCTAACCCTAAACCTAACCCTAACCCTAACCTGTTTAGAGAACCTTTGATCATAGAAGGTTCAAACTTGGGGTGCCTAGTAGGGTAAGGTAACAGATGAATCCTGCCCAGTATAAAAATAATCTGACAAAATAATTGGGGGAGGTGTTTCTGTACATGCCTATTTCCCCTGTTTTTTTTTTTTCCTAAAGTGCTCATGAATAATGTTCTTTTCATTGCCATAGCTTTGGAAAATTTTCACTAGGAAGAAACCAGAGAGTGCACACAGAGAACTGATTGAGTGTGTGAAGTTTCAAGCAGCTAGTAGTAACCCTGATTGATTTACAGCTCCATTTTCATTCACATCTATAGACCATAATAAAGTGAAGCCTAAAAATTTTAACTGTTTCTGACAGTGAACCTGCAAACCTTGAATGTCCAAACCTGGGGATCCTTCTAAGGCTAGGAAAAGGATGAATCCTGTACAGTATCAAAGCAAGTAAGCAAAAAAATTCGAAGCTTGCTCTTATAGTGCTCAAAGATAAAGCTGTTTCTTTCTACCTCAGCTTTGGGCTACTTCCACAAGAATCAAACAAGAGAATGTGCTCTGAGAACTGATTGAGTGTGTGAAGTTTAAAGCAGCTAGCACAAACCCTGTTTGAGTTCCAGCTCCATTTCCATTCACCCTTATAAGGCAAAATGAAATGAAACATGAAAATTTAAACTGCTCCTGAGAGCAACTCCTTTTACCTAGAAGGCCCAAACATGGGGAGTATACTAAGAAGAGGAAAAAGATAGGGTTAGAGCTAGTGTTAGGGATAGAGTTATGGTTAGGATTACACCTAGAGTTAGGGTCGGCATTAGGGTTAAGGCTAGGGTGCCGGGGTCCTTCCCTAGCAGTGTCCAGGGAGTCCTGAAGGATGAGTTGCATTGGCAAAAAGATGAGACAAGAGTCGTTCTGTTGGAGCAATCTCCAGAGAGAGAGCTAATGCAGCTTTCTCTGGGTCATCTTTTATTACAATTTTTCTCATCATTATAGATTCAGAATATGTCAATGATTATATAATTTAAAACTGTTGCCAAGACATGACATTTCCTTAACCATGATTGGGGGTACAAAAAAATGTAACATTAATTTACATTTTTCCAGGATATGACCTTCAGTTATGTAATTATTAAAAGTACAGAATCATTAATAAAATACGTCACTAATTTACATTTTTTAGATTTTCCCAAGATTTAATATTTTCCCCAAGATATGCTATTTTCTTATTAACTAATGCCAAACTACGTAACCAGACTCTAAGTCTCCTAACCAATCATTAACCTAAAGTACACTTGTACTTTAGTTCTAATCTAAAATTCCCATCTAAAAAAGTCCCCTTAAATCTTATATTTAAAACATCCTAAAGTTTATAAATCATTCTTAAAACATATCAGAAACCTATACAACTAAAAACTTAAGAATTTCTAAACTTAAGAATCTAAATAAAATAATATTTCTAACATTATTCTAAAACTGTGTCTTATAAAGCTATTTTAATTAATTCCTAAATTTATTCTCATAAAACTGGTTGAGCTGCTTTCTCAAAGAGTTTCTTTTTTTCTCAGTCAAGGTGCACTAGTTCTCATATCTTTATAATCTTTCTCAATAGAAAGTAAGTTCTAAACATCAATCCACTTTCCACTATGCTCCTCATATATCGCTATGTAAAGTAAGAAAGTGTTTATAAAAAGAATATATCTTTATATGTTTTAACTTTCCTAAGTGTATAATATAACTTTCCTTAATCAAAAAATGAGACTGCATGTGGTGAACTTTATAAAATAAGCATAGTGATTAGATTTTCTAAGAGGCTGGAAATATGGGCTTGGGTTCCTGTTGATATAATCAATGTGGTGCCTAAAATTCTCATGACCTTTCAAAGGATAATTGTTGTCCATTATCAGTTTTGTCCACAATGTACTGAGTTAGAAGAACAGTCTTCTACTTTGTCCTTGATATGCTGAGGGGTAGTAGAACAGCCTCCAAGGCATGAACTACCTGTTATGTTCTAGCCATCTGAAATTTAATTTGTTTGGCATTTAACATACTCATGCCTCCTGTGAAAAACATCAGCATTAAAATGCAAAGTCCCAATTACATAAAAAAAGGGTCTCATGGTTACGTTTTCCCACCAAGCCAGCATTCATCTTCACTGTGACCCTGTCAAGACAGTGGGAGAGCGGCTTTGCCAACACTTTTTCTCACTGTGACCCTGTCAAGACAGTGAGTGGGGGATGGACTTCACCACTAGGTTTAGGGTTAGGTTTAGGGTACCCTTTAGGGTTTGAGCTAGGGTTAGTGCTAAGGCTAGGGTTAGGTTTAGGGTTAGGACTAGGGTTAAGGTATGTTAGGGTTAGGGTTAATATTTTGGTTAGGTCTAGGGTTATCATTAGGTTTAGGGTAATGATCAGGGTTAGATGTCAGGTTAGGGTTAGGTTTAGGATTAGGGTTAGGGTTAGATTTAGAGTATGGTTAGGGTTTGAGCTAAGGTTAGAACTATGGCAAGGATTATGTTTAAACTTAGGTCTAGGGTTAGGTTTATGGTTAGAATTAGAATAGGTTTTGGGTTAGACTATGGTTATCATGAGATTTATGGTTAGGGTTAGGGTAATGAGTGAGGTGAGAGCTAGGATTAAGGCTAGGGTTCAGTTTAGGATTAGGGATAGGGTTAGGGTTAGGCTTCAGCTTCGGATAAGTCTTATGGTTAGGTTAAGGGTAAGGGTCAGGGATTGAGTAAGGGTTAGGGCTAGGTTGAGGGTTCGGGTTAGAGTCCGGGCTAGGGATAGAATTAGGGTAAGAGTTAGGGCTAGGATTAGCATTAGGTTTAGGATTGCAGTTAGGGTAATGGATACAGTTAGAGCTAGGTTTTGGGCAATAGTTATGGTTAGGATTAGGGCTACGATTTGGGTTAGGGTTTGGGTTATGATGATGTTTAGGGTAAGGTTGAGGTTTTGAGCTAGAGTTAAGTCTAGGGCTAGGTCGAGGGTTAGGTTCAGCATTAGGTATAGGAATAGAATTATGGTTAACGTTAGGGTTGGGGTTATGGCTAGGGTTATCATTAGGTACAGGGTTAGCATTAGATTTAGTTTTAGGGTTAGGGTTAAGGCAATGATTATGTTTAGAATTATGGTATGGGTTAGGGTTTGAGGTAGCATTAGGGCTATGGTGAGTTTTAGTTTTAGGGTTAGGACCAGTATTAGTTTTTTTGTTAGGGTTAGGTTTAGGGTTACAGCTAGGGTTATCAATAGGGTTAGGATTAGCATTAGGGTAATGAGTGGTTTAGAGGTAGGATTAAGGCTAGGATTAAGGTTAGGATTAGAGCTAGGGTTAGTTTTAGAGTTAGGGATAGGTCTAAGTTTATATTTAGGGTAAGGGTTAGGCTTCAATCTATGTTTAGGACTAAGGCTAGGGTTAGGATTAGGGTTAGGGCTAGAGTTAGGGTTAGGGCAGTCTTAGGGCTAGGTTTAGGCCTAGGATTTGCTCTAGGTTTTGTGTTAGGTTAAGGCAAAAGGATAGGGCTTTAGATAATGTAAGAGCTAGGGTTATGATTAGGGCTAGTTATAGGGTTAGGGTTATAACTAGGTCTAGTGTTAGGTTTATATTTTCGGTTAGGGTCAGGTTTAGAGGTAGATTTACAGTTAAAGGCAGGGTCAGTGCTTGGGTTAGATTTAGAATTAGATTTAGAGCCAGAATTAGGACTGTGTCTAGGAGTAGATTGAGTGTTTGCATTAGGTTAAGGTTTATTGTTAGGGTTAGGTTTTTTTTCTTAGGTCTAGGGCTAGAGTTAAGGCTAGATTTAGATTTAGGTTTAGGTCTAGAGTTAGTGTTAGGGTTTGGTCTAGATTTAGGGTCAGATTTAGACCTAGGGTTAGTGTTAGGGTCAGAATAAGCGTCAGGGTTAGCATTAGGTTTTGGGATAGAGTTAGATCTAGAGTGAGGTCTACAGTTAAGACTATTAATGGGGTTAGGTTTAGGGTTATTGTAATGGGTAGGTTTAGAACTAGGTTTAGGGCTAGGGTTAAGGATAGAAATAGGGCTAGGGTTCGCTTCAAAGTTAGGGATATGTCTAAGTTTATATTTAGGTTAAGTATTATGCTTTGAGCTAGGGTTAGGAGTAAGGCTAGGGTTAGGATTAGAGTTAGGGTTAGGGCTAGGGTTAGGGTTACGGTTATGCTTAGGGCTAGGTTTAGGACTAGGATTCGCTCTACATTTTGTGTTAGGTTAAGGCATAAGGTTAAGGCTGTGGGTAATGTAAGAGTTAGGGTTATAATTAGGGCTAGTTGTAGGGTTAGGGTTATAGCTAGGTGTAGAGTTAGGTTTAGGTTTTCATTTAGGGTCAGGTTTAGAGAGGTTTAGTGTTAAAGGGGGGGTCATTGTTCATCAGAGATAGAGTTAAGGTTAAAGCAAGAATTAGGATTAGGTTTATGTCTAGGATTAGGTTTAGTCTTTGCTTTAGGTTAAAGGTTATTTTTAGGCCTAAGGCTAGGTTATTTTCTTAGTTCTAGGGATAGATGTAAGGCTAGATTTAGAATTATGTTTAGGTCTAGGGCTTGTGATAGTGTTAGTCTTAGGTGTAAGTATTGGTAGGGCTAGTGTTAGGGTTTGGTCTAGGTTTAGGGTCAGGTTTAAACCTAGGGGTTATGTTATGGTCAGAATAAGGGTCAGGGTAAGGGATAGGTTTGGATTTGGGATAGGGTTAGAGCTAGAATGAGGGCTAGGTTTAGGACTATTAATTGACTTAGGGTTTTTGTTAACCTTAGGATTAGGGATAGGTGTAGGGTTACCATTAGGGTTAGCATTTTGCTTTCAGTTAGAGATAGGATTAGAGCTTGTTTGGGTAGGGTTTGGGGTAGGGTTAACGCTAGGTTTAGGGCTCAGTTAGGGATGTTTTTTTTCTGTTAGGGTTAGGGCTAAGGTTAGGGCAATGGCTAATATAAGAATGAGGGTTAAAATTAGGGTTTTATTTAGGGTTAGTTTTAGGGGTTAGACCTCTAGTGTTAGGGTTAGTTTTAAGGTTATGTTGATATTTAGAGCTAGGATTAGTATTAGAATAGGAGTCATGGTCAGAGTTAGTTTTAGAGTTAGGGTTAGGGCTCAAATAAGGGCTATGGTTACTGTTAGGTTTCAGTTTAAGTTTAGAGTGGTATTTAGAGCCTGGGTGAGTTTTAGGATATGAGTCATGGTCAGAGTTAGTTTAAGGTTATGGTTAGGACTCTAATTAGGGCTAAGGTTATGTCTAGATGTAGTGTTAGGGTTTGGTTTAAGTTAAGGTTTAGGTTGGGGCTACTGCTCAGTTTTGTTTTATTCCTAGTGTTAGGGTTAGGGCTACTTTTATGATTAGCATTAGGGTTAGGTCTAGTTATAGTGTTGGGCTTAGGCTTAGTGTTAGGGTTACATTTAGAGTTAGGATTATACCTAGGGTTAGGGCTAGGACTAAGGATAGGGCAAGGGTTAGGGCTAGGGTTAGGGTTATGGTATGGAATAGGGTTAGATCTAGGGATAGAGTTAGTGTAAAAATTAGAGTTAGTCTTAGGGCTAGGGTTAGGGTTAGGAATATAGGTAAAAATTAGGGGTAGGATTAGGGCTAGGATTAGTGTTCAGCTTAGGCCTATCATTAGGGTTAGGGTTAGGGTTAGGTTTAAGTTTAGGATAAGGGATGGTGTTGTAGCTACTTTTAGAGGTAGGTTGGGGGTTAGAGTTAAGGTTAAGGGTAGGGTTAATATTAAGGTTATGATTAAGGATAGGTTAGAGCTAGGATGAGGGCTAGTGTTTGTTTTAGTATTAGGGCTAGGATTAGGGCTAGGGCTAACATCAGGTCTAGGGGTATGGTTAAAGATAGTTTTAGGGTTAGGTTTATGGCTATGTCTAATGTAAGTGTTAGGTTTAGAGTAAGGTCAAGTTTAGAGCTAGGGGAATTAGGGTCAGGGTTAGGCTTTGGTTTAGGTTGGGATTTAGGTTTAGGGCTCAAACTAGCATTAGGGTTATGGTAAGGGTAATGATAGGGTTTGGTTTAGGGTTCAGGTTAGGTTTAGGGTAATTCATAGGGTTTGGCTTAGCGATAGTGTTAGGGTTAGGCCTAGGGTTCACATTTGGGTAAGAGTTATGTTTAGGGTAATAGATAGGGTTAGAGCTAAGTTTAGAGCTAGAGTTTTGCTTCAGAATAGGTCTTGAGTTAGGGTTAGTGTCAGTGTTAGAAGTGGAGTAGGTTTAGGGTTATGTTTAGCATAAGGGTTAGGTATTGAGCTACAGATAGGGCTAGTGTGTGGGTTAGGTTTAGGGTTAGGTCTAGGGATAAGATTATGGTAGCTTTAGAGTTAGGGTTAGGGTTAGGATTATCACTAATTTTAGGTTTCGAGTAATGAATACAGATCTTAGTTAGATATAGGATTAGGGTTAGGGTTATATTTAGGGCTATGGTTAGGGTTTAGGTTTATGGTAAGGGTTAGGGTTTGAGCTAGTGTTAGGGTTATGGCGAGTGTTACATTTAGGGTTATATCTAGGGGTAGTTTTCCCGTTAGGGTTAGGTTAGTTTTAGGGTTCAGGCTACAATTTTCAATAGGTTTAGTGTTAGGGTTAGGGTAATGGGTAGATTTAGAGCTAGATTTAGGGATAAGGGTAAGTATAGGATTAGGGCTAAGGTTAGGGTTAGAGTTTGGTATAGTTCTAGGTCTATGTTTAGGGTAAGGTTCAGGCTTTGAACTATGGTTAGGTTTAGGTTTAGGTTTAGGGTTAGGGTTTAGTTCCTTTTAGTTCTCGGAATAGGGCTAGTTTTTGTGTTAGAGTGAAGGCTAAGGTTAGGAAAATGGCTAATATAAACTAGGGTTACAATTATGGGTAGTTTTAGGGTTAGGGGTAGGGGTATTTCTAGTGTTAGAGTTAGGGTGATATTTATAGCTAGGGTTAGTGTTAGAATATGAGTCATGGTCAAGGTTAGTTTTAGGGTTAGGTTTAGGAGTTGAATTAGGGCTAGGTTTATTTTTAGGGTTTGGTTTAAATTTAGGGTTTTGTAGAGATATGGTGAGTGTTACGATATGAATCAGAATCAGTCTTATTTTTAAGGTTAGAATTAGGACTCAAATTAAGGCTAAGTTTTAGTCTAGGTGTAGTGTTAGAATTTGGTTTAAGTTCAGGTTTAGGTTTTGGCCTCTTGCTTGGTTTTGTTTTAGTGCTACAGTTAGGGTTAGGACTAGTTTTATGATTAGCATTAGGGTTAGGGCTAGGGCTATGGTGTGGGTTAGGATTAAGGCTAGGTTTAAGGTTAGGATTAGGTCTGGATTTTGTGTTAGGTTTAGGGCAAGAATTAGGGCTAGGGCTAATATCTTGTCTAGGGTTATGGTTAGGGATAGTTTTAGTGTTAGGTTTAGAAAAAGGGTCTGGTTTAGAGCTAGGAGTATTATTAGAGTGAGGGTCAGGTTTGGGGTTTGGGTTAGGTTAAGGATTAGGTTAAGGGCTCAAGTTAACATTAAGGTTATAGTTAGCGTTAGGGTAATGGATGGGGTTAGGAATAGGGTTCAGGTTAGGTTTAGGGTAATGGATATATTTAGGTTGTGCGATAGGTTTAGGGTTAGGCCAAGGGTAAGTATTAGGTTTAAGGTTATCATTAAGGTTAATTTATAGAGTTAGAGCTACTGTTAGGGCTAGGGTTATGATTAGGGCTAGAGTTAGGGTTAGGGTTAAGCTTAGGGCTGGGGTTAGGGTTAGGATTAATATAAGGGTACGCTTTAGGGTTTGAGCTAGGTTTAGTTCTAGGGCTAGGGTTAGGTTTAGGGTTATGGTTATGGTTAGTGTTAGAGTTAGGGCAAGGTTTAACATTAGTTTATAGCGTAATTGATAGGGTTAAGTGTCAGGTTAGAGTTAGGTTTAGTTTTAGGTTTAGGGAAGGTTTAGATTTAGGATAATGGTTAGGATTTGTGCTACGGTTAGGGTTAGGTTTCGGATTAGTTCTAGGGTTAAGTTTATGTTTAGGGTTAGTGTAAGTTTAGGTTTAGGTCTAGGTTTATCATTAGGGTTAGGGTTAGGGTTTTGGTAATATGTAGGGTTCAATCTAGTGTTAGGGCTAGGGTTAAGTTTAGGATTAGGGCTAGGTTTAGGGTTAGAATTAGTCGTTGGTTTAGTGTTATAGTTAGTTTAAGGGTAAAGATTAGGGATCAAGCAAGGGTTATGGCTAGTGTGAGTGTTAAGTTAAAGTCAGGGCTAGGTATGTTTAAGGTTAGGTATAGGGATAGTGTTAGCATTAGGTTTAGGGTTATGGTTAGGGTGATGGATAGAGTTAGAGCTAGGGTTATGGTGACATTTAGGGTTTGGGCTAGGGTTATGTTTAGGGTAAGGTTTAGGGTTTGAACTTAAGTTAGGGCTAGGGCGAAGGTTATGGTTAGGGTTAGGGCTAGGTTTAAGTTTAGAGTTATGCTTAGGGTTAGGTTTAGGGCTACAATTAGGGCTAGGTTTTGTGTGAAGTTTAGGGCTAGTGTTAGGTTTATGGGTAATCTAAGAGCTAGGGTTATGGTTATGGCTAGTTTTAGGGTTAGTCTAGTGTTAGGGTTAGTTCTGAGGTTAGGATAAGATTTAGAGTTAGGGTTTGTGTTAGGGTAAGGGTCAGTGTTCGAGTTAGGGTTAGTTTTAGGTTTGCAGCAATAATTAGGACTAGGGTTAAGTCTACGATGATTTAGTGTTTGGGTTAGGTTAAGGGTTATTGTTAGTTCGAGGGCTAGAGTTATGCTATATTTAGGATTAGATTTAGGTCTAGGGCTAGTGTTAGTGTAGATTTAGGTATAGGTTTACCAGTAGGGCTAGTGTTAGTTTTCGGTTTAGGGATAGGGTCAAGTTTAAACCAAGGTTTAGTGTTAGGGTCAGAATAAGGTTCATGGTTAGGGTTAGAGTTGGGTTAAGTTCATAGCTAGAATGAGGGCTAGGGTTAGGGCTAGTAATAGATTTAGGGTTTGGGGTATACTAAACATTAGGGTTAGGACTAAGGTAGCAATAGGGTGAAGTTTTGACTTAGTATACGGGATAGGTCTAGAGCTAGGGCTAAGAACAGGGATAGGGTGAGGCTTAGGGCTAGGGTTAGGTTTAGGGTTAGGATTAAGGCTAAGTTTAGGGCTAGAATTAGGGCTAGGTTTTGTGTTAGGGTCAGGGCTAGCATAAGGGCTAGGACTAATGTCAGGTGTAGGCTTAGATTTAGGGATAGATTTAGGGTTATGATTATGGCTAGGTATAGTGTAAGGGTTAAGTTAAGGTTTAGGGTATGATTTAGAGCTAGGGATATTATTAGGGACAGATTCAGGGCTATGGTTTGAGTTAGGTTAGTTATTAAGTTTAGGGCTCAAATTAGCTTTAGTTTTACCGTTAGTGTTATGCATATGGTTGGGTTTAGGGTTCAGATTAGGTTCAGGTTAATAGATAGGTTTAGGGTTAGGAATAGGTTTAGGGTTATCCTAAGGTTATCATTAGGGTATGGTTAGGGTAATGGATAGGGTTACCACTAGGGTTAGATATAGGGTTACAGTTAGGATTAGGAGTAGGGTAAGGTAAGGGTTAGAGCAAGTTTTGAGGTTAGGGTTAGGTTTAGGGTAAAGTTTGGGGCTAGGGTTTGGGTTATGGTTACAGTTAAAGATAGTGTTAAGTCTCTGATTAGTGCTAGTTTTGGGCTAAATGAGGGGTAGGATTAGGTCTAGGGTCTGTGTTAGGGTTAGTCCTAGTGTTAGGTTTAGGTTTAGGGATAAGGTTAGGTTTAGGGGAAGGGATAAAATTATAGATAGGTTTAGGGCTAGATAGAAAATTAGAATTATGTTTAGGGCTACGGTTATGGTTTTGGTTATTAATAAGGCTAAGTTTAGGGCTAGGTTGAGGGCTAGGTTGAGGGCTAGTGTTTGTTTTAGGGTTATGTCAAGAATTGGAGCTAGGGCTAGTGTCTGGTCTAGGGTTATGGTTAGGGACAGATTTAGGGTTAGGTTTATTGCTAGGTCTAGTGTAAGAATTAGGTTTAGTGTAAGGGTCAGTTTTAGAGCTAAATGTATTTTTAGGGTTAGGGTCAGGTTTAGGGTTTAGTTTAGTTTAGGATTCAGGGTTAGGGCTTGAAATAGAATTAGGTTAAGGTAAACGTAATGAGACTGTTAGGTTTAGGGTTTAGGTTAGGTTTAGGGTAATTGATAGCGTTAGAGTTAGTGATAGGGTCAGGGTTAGGCCTAGGGTTAGCATTAGGGTAAGGGTTATGATTAGGGTAATGGATAGGGTTAGAGCTAGTGTTAGGGCTAGGGTTATGGTTACTATTAGGCCTAGATTTACAGTTAGGGTTAGGCTTAGGGTGTGGTTTAGGGATTGAGCTAGTGTTAGTTCACACTAGGGCAAGGGTTAGGTTTAGGATTATGCCTATGTTAGAGTTAGAGTTAGAGATAGGGTCTGGATACTGTTAGTGTTAGGGCTAGTATTATCATTAGGTTCAGGGTATTGGATAGGGTTAAATGTCCGGTTAGGTTAGGGTTAGGATGAGGGTTAATTTTAAGGTAATGGTTAGGGTTTGAGCTACGATTAGGTTAGGGTTAGGGTTAGAATTAGGGTAATGCATAGGTTTATGGATTGCGATAGGTTTAGGGTTTGGCCTAGGGTTAGCATTAAGTGTAGGGATAGGGCTAGTTTTATTATTAGTGTTAGGGTTATGGCCAGTGTTAGGGTGACGTTTAGGCTTAGGGTTAGGGTTAGATTTAGAGTTAGGTTTAGATCTAGGGTTAGGCCTAGGGTGAAGGTTAGGTCTCAGGTTTCCCTAGGGTTAGGGCTAGGTTTTGGGTTATGATAAGTGATAGGTTTAGAACTATTAATAGAAATAGGGTGAGAGTTAAAGTTAGTCATAGGGCTAGATTTAGGGTTACAGTTAAGGTTATGGCTAAATTAGGGCTGGGATTAGGACTAGGGTTAGTGTTATGGTTAGGCCCAAGTTTCTTTCTAGGATTAGCATTAGGATTAGGGTAGGGTAAGGTATGATGTTACAGCTAGGTTTAGGGCTAAGGCGAGTGTTAAAATTAGGGTTACTGCTGGGTTAAGTTTAGGGTTAGGATTAAAGCTAGTGTTAGGCCTAGGATTAGGGCTACAGTTTGTGTTAGGGTTAGGACAATCATTAGGACTAGGTTTAATATCAGGTCTAGGATTATGGTTAGGGAAAGTTTTAGGGATATGTTTATGGCTAGGTATAGTGTAAGGGTTAGGATGAGGGTTAGGGTCTGCTTTAGAGCTAAGGATATTATTAGGGTCAGGGTCATGTTTAGGGTTATGTTTAGGTTAAGGTTGAGAGTTAGGGCTCAAATTAGCATTATTGTTAAGGTTATACTTATGGTAATAGATATGGTTAGGTTTAGGGTTCAAGTTACTTTTATGTAATGGATTGGTTAGGGTTAGGGATAGTGCTAGAGTTGGGCCAGGGGTTAGCATTTGGGTTAGGGTTAAGGTTAAGGTAATGGATAGGGTTAGAACTAGGGTAGGGTTAGGATTATGGTTAAGGTTAGGGCTAGGTTTAGGATTAGGTTTAAAGATAGTGCAAGGATTAAAGTTAGGGTTAGGTTTAGGGTAAGGTTTAAGGCTAAGTTTAGGGTTAGTGTTAGGGTTAAAGGTATGGTTGGGTCTCAGAGTAGGGCTAGTTTTTGGTTTATGTTAGAGCTAGTGTTAGGGACAAGGCTAATATAAGAACTAGGGTTACGATTAGGGCTAGTTTTAGAGTTAGCATTAGGGATAAGTCAAGTTTTAGGATTAGATTTAGGTTTACTGTGATGTTTTGAACTAGGGTTAGTATTAGTGTCAGAGTCAGGATCAGAGTTCAGTTTAGGGTTAGGGATAGGACTCAAATTAGGGGTAGGCTTAGGGCTAGATGTTGGGTACGGATTTGGTTTAGGTTAAGGGTTAGGTTTAGTGCTATGGCTCGGTTTTGTTTTAGGGCTAAGTCTAAAGTAAAGGGTAGTTTTACAATTTGTGTTAGTGTTTTTACTAGTGATAGTGTAAGTTTAGGCTTAAGGGTAGATTTAGAGTTATGGTTTATTCTAGGGTTATGGCTATGGCTAGGGTTAGAGCTAAGGTTAGGGTTAGTGTTTTGGTTATGGTCAGGCATAGGTTTAGAACTAGGAAGATGGTTAGGGCGAGAGTTAGTGTTAGTCTTAGGACTAGGGTTAGGGTTAGATTTAGGGTTAGGTTTAGGGGAAGGGATGCCTGTTTGATTTTCACCTCCATTTCTTTTTACCCATATAGGTCAAAATGAAGTGAAACCTTAAAATAAAATGTTTTCATGATAACGAACCATTGATTCGAGAAGGCCCAAAACTTGGGAGCACACTAAGGCTAGATAAAAGATGACTCCTGCCCAGTATCAAAGAAATTTGAACAAAACTAACTCTCACCCTAACATTACTTCTAACCCTATCCCTAGCCCTAACCCTAAACCTAACCCTAAAATTAACCTGATAAGAGAACCATTGATCCTAGAAGTCCCGCAATTGGGAGGCTTGTGGTGCAAGACTAAGTAATGAATCCTACGCAGCATCAAAAAAAATCTGACCAAATAATTATAGGACGTATTTTAGTACATGCATATTTCCCTGTTTTTTTTTTTTTTTTTTTTTTTTTTTCGCATGCTTAAGCTTAAGCCTACTTTTGCAAGGAACATACCAGAGTCCCCACAGAGAACTGATGGAATGTGTGAATTTTCAAGAAGCTAGCACAAACCCTGTTTGATTTTAAGCTCTATTAAATTTCCCATATAGGTCCAAATGAAGTGAAATCTTAAAATACAAATTGTTCCTGACAGCAAACCTGTGAACGGAGAAGTCCTAAACCTGGGGAACAGAGTAAATCTAGATAAAAGAAAAATCCTGCCAAGTATCAAGGAATTTTGATAAAATTAACTCTAACCCTAACACTATCTCTAACCCTAACCATTCCCCTAACCCTAACTTTTTTATGGAACCTTTGACCATAGAAGTTCCCAAACTCGGCAGCCTAGTGTTACCGCTGTTGACCGGTGATGAGTTCTTGCTTCCCCAATGTTGAAGAATAACACCAAAAAAGCACGCCGAGGCAAGGTCAGAGTAGAAATTAGAAGTTTATTAAAGGACAGCAGAAAAGACTTCTCCCGGAGGAAGAAGGGGACCCAAGAGGTGGAATCCGTGGAAGGGATGTTGTCTCCCCTTTTTATAGTTCTTTCAGTGATGGAATGTAGGTGGGAAGGACCGAGGGGTGGGACACAGGTGGGCCAAAGAAGTAATCTGGTCAGGAAGGACTTCTGAGTCAGCACCTTTTTGCTGGGGGCTGTTCATTAACCTTTCTTTGAGGTGGACTTTGGCCTAGGGCCTTTTCGGGACTTCATTAACATTCCATGAGTTGTCCTGTGTTTTCCCTGAGTCATTCTCCGCACGGCCTCCATTTTAGATTTCACTCGATATTAGACCCGATTTATCTAACTACACTGACTACCTAACTTTAAATTTGGCTTCATTCCCCCCTCTAAGTTGGGAACTCCTTACTGCTGTAAGGAAGGGGGGCGAAGAAGATCTTTCTGGCTTCTTCAGGCTGAAAAGGGACGATGTGGGGCAAGCAGTTTGGAGTCCCCCTTTAAAACTCAGGTCTATCGAGTGGTCCATGATAGAAGTCTGATTGAGAAGTAATAGGCTGGAGGGCCATTTGAGTGATGGATGGTCTATAAGAGAAACAAGAATTCATTAGTACTGGAACCATATTGATGCAGCAATAAATGCCATAGCACAGGAATATGCCAATGAGTATGATGGCAAAGACAAAGACTAACAATGTTTTCCACCAGGAAGTACCAAGAACCAGGAGCTAAGATATTGTTTCCACGACAAAGTTGCTGAGGACATGGCTTCTATCTGAGCATGTAAATCTTTAAGGATATTTGTTACATTGCCAGAATTGTCAGGAATGTAAACACAACATTTAACTTTTAGGGTTACAGATGTCCTTTCCCTTAAGATATAGTTTAATAATTTAATGTCATCTGATCTTGCAAAATCCTTTTACTAGTATGACCTCTGTGTCTAATAGAGAAATCTTTAATTCTGTTACTTAGGGCTGGATAACCATACTTGCAAACACTAAGCCTACCTGTATAAGTTAGAGATAAAGGCCTAAAACTAAAAACTACTCTGGCAGTTCCTTTTGATAGTTATCAGGCATTCCTGTCTGAGAATCTCTTTTGTAGCCTCCAGTTTACTTATTTTTGGAAATTACATTTAACTATTATTATTATTATTTAAAATGTCCAGGAACAGCTGTGCTTTGGCTTTGGCTGTCTTTGCTAAGTGTTTAAGATGAAGCAAGTCAAACTGACTTTTGTTTTTATCTATTGTTAACAGTCAGCTGAGCTTCCCTGGGAGTCCTCGGGGAACTTCACAGCAGCTTCTCAGTTCTGCTAGTGCCATTGCGCTAGGATGGGTCCAGGCCTTGCTTGACCATGTGGCTTCCCTTGGAAGCATCAGGGATGTCTCCCTTTTCTGATGACCCTCCTCTTCACAGCAAATGCACTGATTGGCTTTCTTTCCTCCACTGGTCTCATTAATCTCCCTGCTCAGGAGGTTATGTGGCCTAGAGTTGCAGAGCCCTTTGGAGAAGTCCCCTATTCCCTGATTCAGACTGACTCAGAGGGCAAGAGCAAAATTTTTAATTTTAAAACTTAATCTTAAACATCCAGCAAATAAGTTAACAACCTTATATTAAGAGCACTGGGCTTTAATGTCTATCTCTCTATCCTGTAGGTGATAACTCCTTATCTTATGTTGACCCAGATTGTGTTCTTAAAGAGTACCTCTTTAAAACATTAACAGGCAATCCTTAAACCATCTATAAGCAAACTACAAAATAAAATTATCAAGGGTAAAAACATATTTAGTTCATGTAATAGCTACCTTGAATTCTGGCAGGGTTATACATCATAATTCCCTGTTTGAGATCCTAGTAATCTTGGCAAAAAACTACTTTTGGACACAACTTTAACTGTACTGAAATCTGGCCTACTTCTTTTTTCATAGTCATTTCACATGTAGTGAGATGGGACAGAGCCTTATCTCAAGTAAGGCAGGGCTGTTCATAAATCTTAAGTACTGTAGTTCTGAAACTGATCTTTGCTTTTTAAACATCATTTTACAAAGCCTACATAAATTGTTGCTCAAGTTTACATGGATATTAGCTAACACAATATAATATCACACCTAAAACATGAATTAAAGAAAAGCTGAAAGCTTTTAACCTTTTGTAGAAAAGTAGTAATGTACTTTTGTGTTTTGCAATAAAACCTTCACACAGATTAGGCTCTCATTAACTTAAAAATACATTTAAATTGTATCTCAGTGTAAAAAGTAACATAGAACTTTACATATCTTATGGATAACAAGTCCAGTTATAGAACACAAATGATATAAATAAATCAACATATTTTTCTTTTTAAATCTAAAATTACCATACAATTTTAGAACACCAGCTTGATATAATGCTCTTTCTAAAGCTTCTACCTTACAGACTTGTATACCTGGAAGATATGGACACATTAACACCACAATTACATTGATGTTTTTATATTAACCAAGTTTAGCTTTTAAAGAAATAACATAGCACAATTCTCTAAAACAACTGCACTTGTTTGACCAGCTGTTTAATTTCTTTAAGATTACTTGCTCAAAAACTTACACTTATAAGCAACTTACACAGACCTTTTTTATATCAATTACTTAAACCCTCTTAATCATATAGACTCTTATCCAGAAACACATTTTCCCTCTATTAAATCCATATCTAGAACCTTCTAGTTTTTCTTTTTCATCTGTTAACCTCCTTCTGTTCACATTTTGAAACAATACTTGTAAATTTTTTGAATTTAAGCAGATTTAACATTTTATTAGGGCCTTTTTGAACATCTAGAAAAACTTATAAGCTTAATTTTAAAGACATCTTTACTTTCATCTGTTTACCCAATTTAAATTGAACCATTTGAATCACGTGAATGAAAGATATTTGGATCCATTTTTTAAAAATTTTTCATGAGCGCTCGTCATCTGTCAATTGTCATATCACTGCACGATATATGGACATACACACAGACATACCGACATACAACACGTAACACAAGTGTAACACAACACAATAGTAAAGGCCTTGTAGCTTTCTCAGGTGAAATCTCATTGCAATGTTTAAAAAAATTCCAGTTGATAAAAAATAGAACTTATCAGAAAAACATTAACTTGTCTGTAGGATCAAAATCACGAGCTCAAAAAAAATCTAAGAAAAAAGTAAAAGTCCTAGAAAAAATTGACCGGCCAGTAATTAGTAAATGCCATACAATTTACTCTTTGGTTTAATCTAGTTTGAGTTCCCATAAAAAGACACTTTACTCTTTTTTTTTTTCTTGGGCCTCAGATCTGTCTCATACTGAGTGCTCTAGGCTTCTTCTATTTGCATATCAACTTAAGTCCTGGCTGAGGTCTGGAAGGAACTGGGAAAACTGGAATTCTGAGCAGAAAACTCATGCCTAAGGCATTTTAACCATAAGTCACAATTTTCAGGTTTGGATGTTGAAAATTATGATACAAGTTTAAGATACAATTTATAAAATTTCACACCTTTACATTTTCCTACACTAGAAAAACTTGCTCACACAAAACTGAAAATAGGATCTCTACCATCAGAAGAAATTTCTTTAGGATCATTAAGTCACTTCCTTTGTTCTGAAGTTCCTAAAGTAGTATTAAGTTACATTAAATCACCTGAAAAAAATCTTAAAAGAGAACCACACTACCATGTATATCCAAAATTAAGCTTTAAAAATTTAAGACTGTTGCTATTCAATGTTATTTCAATAAGCCAGACCAACGTTCCAATTCAACATTTTTCCTAAATCTTACACACTGAGGGGAACAGATACCATATCATAATTTACTATCCTTGCCCAAGTTAATGCACTGGTACACCTAGTGAAATCTTCTCAGGCTACCCAGTTCAAAATAAAACTAAATGATTGGGAGTTACTTGCCAACTTGGAAGTAGAGTTCTTTTAATTTTCTATCCTAAGTATTTAAGTTCTCCAGCATGAATTATCTGAAATCAAAAACTAAACAATTACCTAACCCCAACTTTTAACTGCAAGATTATGCAATGCTTCAAACTCATTTAGATACCAGGTTGTTACAATAAAAAAATCATCTTTTAGACACACATTTAGCCAAGATCATCCCCAAGAAACAACCTATAATAACCTTTAAAATAGAGTGACCAGATAAGAGAAAAAAATCTCTCCAGGTTTTGAACTTCCATTTAATTATGACTCTTATCAGTGGCACCATAAATTTCCCCATGAGTGGACCAGATGTTTTCACAGAGGGGCAACTATAAGTGTAAAATCAAGGGTCTCAGTGTGACTGACTTTACTGCATTCAGTGTCCCTTCTTTTTAAGTGGACAGAGATGGAGTAATCCTTACAGTGCAGGGAAGAATGAGGAAATTCCCCAAAGCAAAAATGGCTCTGGCAGCTGCTGGGAATCCTCAGTTTCCCTTTTACTTACAGGATTAGCTCCTTTGGATAGATCCAATCCCAGGCAATCTGGCATATCTCCTAACTTTCCAGTAGAGTCAGTTTTTATCTGCCTTAGGTCTTGAAGGGGGAAGCGGGTATGTACTTTGATCGGCCCAAATTTTTCTCTTGATTCTTTTTCCTCAGTGAGTCCAAGATTTTTTCTCTTCATGGCAGATATCATAGCTAAGTCTACTTTACACTGTTGGCATAATTTAGGATTTTCCCTTAGAGCAAAGAAAATCTGAACATACAGCACCTCACACCATTTCCTTTTTTGTAAATTTTATCAAACTGTAAAATTGTATTAAAATTGATATTTCCCTCTGGTGGCCAGGTTTCTCCATCAGAGAGTTTGTATTGAGGCCAGGCCAAGAAAATGAGGCGCTTTTTCTTGAGCGTCTGAGGTTCAAATTTATCCCAATTTTTCAATACGCAGGCTAGTGGTGCACCTGGCGTATTGGAGAGAGAGAAGCTCCCGTCTGAGTGAGAAGAAAACAGGACTCAGGTGCCCACGCCGCGCCAGAGAAAACTGTTCTCATTAGGGACGTCTCCCTAAGTTTGAGCTTCCTAAATGGTCCAGAAAACCCGTCTCTCACCTTGCTTTGCCAAGGGGTTTCTGGTCCCCTTTAGCAAAGTGCTAGGGTCTCAGTTTGCCCTGTGCCAGAGACCCTGGGAGGATTCAGACTTAAGGGCATTACTGCTTATCCTCCCGGCCACTAAAAACCCATTGCAAAAGAGAAACATGCGCTCTTTGTTGCCTTTGCTCTGTAGACTAAAGGAGCCGCCTAAGTGTTAAGGGATATCTACTGGTTGTAAGATAGCAGATTACCAGAGGAGTTGATTCTAAAAATGCCTCTCTAGCAGCTTAAGGAACACAACACATTTTAAACATTGGGGCGGTAAAACAGACTAGTGAATTTTACCTATGCATCTTAGAGAACCTGGGCAGATTTTACTAATTATCTCATGCCTTTCTCAGTCCTACAACCTGAATTGCTAACATTTCTGACCTGAGAAGGAAGGGGAGCATCCAGGAGGAATGGATGCGAGGTTGGGAGTGTTGCATGGCCCATATGGAGGCAAATGTGATTGGGGCTTTCCCTCAGTGCCATTCATCTACCGATCACCCTAGATACCCCTGAGGGCTGTCGGGAGGGGGCTCAAGAGAAAGGAACCTTAGGAATCATCTGAGTGTAGCCCAGACCGGAATTCCGCAGTTGTTCCAAACTCCTTCCTCAACGCATCCGAGGCAGATCGGGATTCGGGACACTGTGTACTCACGCCAATTGCTCTCCAGGCCCAGACAGAAAAGTTGGAAGCGGCTTTGGCAGAACCCAACATGCCTGCTCTGTATTGAACAGGTGATTGAGAGCTGCCTAGGCCGGGAAACCTCTCACCCGAGTCTTGAAGACTGGCGGCTGCACTAATTGTGTTTAAGTAGCCGTCGGGTGCCCACCTTACCCTCCAGAAAGAAAGAGAAAGATGCACCTCAAACAGACATGGGGTGCGTGCACTTACCTCGGTGTAGAATCTCGATCTGGGACCTCCAATATGTTACCACTGTTGACCGGTGACGAGTTCTTGCTTCCCTAATGTTGAAGAATAACACCAAAGAAGCACGCCGAGGCAAGGTCAGAGTAGAAATTAGAAGTTTATTAAAGGACAGCAGAAAAGACTTCTCCCGGAGGAAGAAGGGGACCCAAGAGGTGGAATCCGTGGAAGGGATGTTGTCTCCCCTTTTTATAGTTCTTTCAGTGATGGAATGTAGGTGGGAAGGACCGAGGGGTGGGACACAGGTGGGCCAAAGAAGTAATCTGGTCAGGAAGGACTTCTGAGTCAGCACCTTTTTGCTGGGGGCTGTTCATTAACCTTTCTTTGAGGTGGACTTTGGCCTAGGGCCTTTTCGGGACTTCACTAACATTCCATGAGTTGTCCTGTGTTTTCCCTGAGTCATTCTCCGCACGGCCTCCATTTTAGATTTCACTCGATATTAGACCCGATTTATCTAACTACACTGACTACCTAACTTTAAATCTGGCTTCACTTGTAGGGCAAGCTAAGGGATGAATGTTGTGCACTATCAAAGAAATCTGTCCAAATAATTGATGGAGTATATCAGTACATGCATATTTCCCTGTTATCTTCTAAAGGACTCTTTGATAAAGTTGTTTTTACATGCTTCAGCTTAGACCCACTTTCACAAGAACAAACCAGAGACTGCCCACAGACAATAGATGGAGTGTGAAGTTTCAAGCAGCTAGCACCAATGCTGTTTAATTTCCAGCTACATTTCCTTTTACCTGTATAGGACAAAATGAACTGAATCTGTAAAATACAAACTGTTCCTTATGGAGAACCATTGAACCTAGGAGACCCAAACATGTAGAGTATAGTAAGGACAGGAGAAAAATGAATCCTGCCCAGTATCAAAGAAATTTGAACAAAACTAACTCTAACCCTAATACTAGCTCTAACACTAGCCCTAACACTTACCTTAACACAAACCCTAACCTGTTTAAAAAAAATGGTGATCCTAGAAGTCCCAAACTTGGGTAGCCTAGTGGGGTTAGCTACCAGATGAATTCCATGCAGTATCAAAGAAATATGAACAAATAATGGGGTGGTATTTCAATTCATGCATATTTCTCTGTTTTCTGCTAAAGGGCTCTCAGATAAAGTTGTTTTTGCCATCTTCATCTTAAGGCTACATTCCCAAGGAACAAACCAGAAAGTCCCCACAGAGAATTGATTCAGTGTCTGAAGTTTTAAGCACCTAGCACCAACCTGGTTTGATTTCAACCTCCATTTTCATTTACCTATATAGGTCAATATGAAGTGAAACCTTAAAATACAGAGTGTTCCTGATAGCGAACCATAGAAACAAGAAGGCCCAAACCTGGGGAGCATGTTAAGGCTAGGTAAAAGATGACTCCTTCCAAGTATTAAAGAAGTTTGAACAAAACTAACTCTCACCCTAACACTGTATCTAACCCTAACCCTAACTGGATTAGGGAACCATTGATCCTAGAAGTCCCACACTTGGAGAGATTTGTGGGGCAAGCTAAATAATAAATCTTATGCAGTATCAAACTAATCTGACCAAATAATTATGGGAGGAATTTCAGTGCATGCATATCTCCCTGCTTTCTCCTAAAGGGCTCTTGGATAAAGTTGTTTTTTCATGCTTCAGTTCAGGCCTACACTCACAAGGAACATACCACAGTGTCCCCACAAAGAATTGAGGGTGTGTGTGCAGTGTCATGCAACTGTCATGAACCCTGTTTGAATTTCAGGTCTATTTCCATTCACTTGTATAGGTAAAAATGAAGTAAAATGAAAATTTTAACATTCCTGACACCAAATATTTGGACCAAAAGACCTAAACCTGGGGAACAGAGTAAGGTTAGTTAAAGATGAATCCTGTACTGTATCAAAAAAAAAAATTGAATAAAGTAACTCTAACACTATCACTACCTCTAAACCTAGCCCTAATCCTAACTCTAAACATAAACATAGCCCTATCCCTTATGATAACTTTAACCCTAATTTTAACTGTAATCATTGCCCAAACCCTAGCTCTAACTCTTTCCATTACCATAATGCTAAACCTAACCCTAATGCTCACCATAGCTCTAACCTTAACCTTTAGCCTATACCTGATCTAACCCTAAATCTGCCCTAGACCTAAACCTAGCTCAAATTCTAACACTTACCCTAAACCTACCCCTAACCCTAAGCCTAACCCTAACCCTAACTCTAACTCTAGCCATAATTCTAACCATAAACCTCGCCCCAACCCTAGCTGTAATCCTATCCATTACCCTAAACATAAGCCTCACCCAATGCTAACAATAGAACTAAACCTAACCGAATAGCTAACCCTAACCCTAACCCTAACCCTAACCCTAACGAAACCTAACCGAATAGCTATCCCTAAATCTATTCAAACCTTAAACCTAACCTGAAACCTAAATATAATCTGATCCATTACCCAAAATCTAATGTTAACTCAAGCCTTAACCCTAGACTTTAATCTAGACAATTCCCTAACCCTGACTCTGACCCTAATAATACACCAGGCTCTGAACCTGACCTTTACCCTAAACCTAATTTTTACATTAGACCTAGCCATAACCTAACCCTAAAACTATAATTAACCATAATACTAGACCTGACATTAGCCCTAGCCCTAAATCTAGCCCTATCCCTAACACAAATCCTCATCCTAGCCTTAAACCTTTTAACATTAATCCTAAACTGTACCCTAACACTAGCCCTAACCCTAAGTATAATCCTCACCCTAGCCCTAAACCTAGCTGTAATCCCATTTCCCCCCCTAACTCTAACCCTAACCCTTACCCTAACACTAACCCTAACTCTAGCCCTAACACTAGGCCTAAACCTAACACTTATCCTAGGGCTAATCCTAGCCCTAATTTTGCCCTAACCCTAAACCTACTCCTAACCGTAGCCCAAAGAATAACACTACCTTTCACCCTAGCCCTATTTCTAGGTCTATCCCTATCCGTTACAATAACCCTAACACTAGCCTTAACCTTAGCCCTAATCTTAGCCCTAGCCCTAATCCTAGAACTTAACCTGAATCATAGCCCTAAATTTAACCATAACCCTAGCCCTAACCCTAGCTTGAATATTATCCATTACCCTAACCATAACCCCAACAAAATTCTAACCCAAGGCCTAACCCTAATCATAGCCATAACCTAACCATAATGCTAGCCCTAACTGTAGCTCTAATCCTATCCATTAGCCTAACCATAACCCTAACCAATTTCTATCCCTAGACCTAACCCTAACTCTATCACTAACCCTAACCGTATCTATCACCCTAAAACTAAATGAATCCTAAATCTAACCATAACCATTACACTAACCCTAATCCTAACCTTAATGCTAATTGGAGCCCTAAACCTAAATGTGAACCTAAACCATACCCTAACCCTGGCTCTGACCCTAATAATATGCTAGCTGTAAACCTGACCCCAACCCTCAACCTCAGTCTTAAAATAGACCTAGCCATATACCTTACCTTAACCCTATCAGTAGGGTTATCCCTAAAACTACCACAATTAGAACCCTAGATCTTTCATTACCCATAGCACTAAGCTTAGGCCTAAACCTAACACAAAATCTAGTCCTAATCAGAGGTCTAAACCTACCCTAAGCATAACCCTAACTCTAACTCTAGACCTACCTTAACCCTAACCCTCACCTTTGTCCTAAACGTAGCTCAAATCCTAAACTGTAACCTAACAAATCCCTAGCCCTATCACTAAAAATAATCCTAACCCTAGTCCTAATCCTAATTTTAACCCTGGCCCTAACTCTAACAATTACCCTAACTCTAACCCTAACCCTAATGATAACCCTAGCCCTAAACCTAAACGAAACCGTAACTCAAACCATAAACCTAACATTAGACCTAAACCTAAACCTAATCCTTGCCATAACCCTCACCCTAACTCAAACCTTAACCCTTACCTTAAACCCAATAATAAACCTAGCCCTAAATCTAAACTTAACACTAAAGTTAACCTTACATCTAATACAATCTATTACCCTAAACCTAAACCTAACTCTAATGAAAAACCTAGCCCTAACTTTAAACCTAAACTTGACCATTACTATAACCCTAACCCTAGACCTAACAATAAACCTAACCCTCACCCTAGAACTAACCCTAGCTCAAAACCTTACCTTTACCATAAAACTAATTATAACCCTACTCTAAGCTAATGATAACCCTACTCTAAATTAATGATAATCCTAGCCCTATTCCAATCACTAACCTTAACTCTAACCCTAATCCTAACCATAACCCTAGCTCTAACCGTATACATTACCTCCCCATATGATAACCCTATTCCTAATGCTAACCCTAGGCCTAACCCTAACCCTATCGCAAACCCTAATTCTCTCCATTACCCTAAACCGACACTGAATTTTAAACCAAACCCTATCCATTAACCTAAACCTAACTTTAACCCTAGATCTAACCCTTACTCCAATTCTTAACCTAAGCCTAAGCCTAAGCCTAATACAAACACTAGCCCTAACCCTAACACTAATCATATAACTAGACCTAACCCTAACCTAGGACTAAAACAACATTGAGAAATAGACCTAACCTTAAACCTTAACTTAATCTAAATCCTAACACACAACTAGACCTAACCCCAGCTCTAATTGGAGTCATAACCCTAACCTTAAAACTAACCCTGACCCAACCCATATCCTAATAGTAACCCTTGCTCTAAACACTGCCCTCAACTTAAACTGAAACCTAACAGTCATCCTAGCCCTTGATTGAGTCCTAACCCTAACCCTAAAACTAACACTGTCCCTGACTCATATCCTAACACTATCGCTAGCTGTAAATATCACCTGAACTTTAAACTTAACCATAACACTAGACGTACCCTTAACCCTAATTCTGATTGTAACCCTAGTTCTTACAGTAGCCATTGCCCTAACCCTAGTGCTAACCCTAACACAAAAACTAGCCCTAATTCAAGACCTAAACCTAGATTTAACCCTAACCTTAATCTTAACTCTTGCCCTAAACCTAGCTCTAAGCCTATCCCTTATCATAAGCAAAACCCTAAACCTAATGGTAACCCTAGACCTATCCCTAATCCTTAGGGCAACCAAAACCCTAACCCTATTAATAGTCCTAAACCTAGCCCTCACTCTAGCTCTAACCCTATGCCAAACCCTAATTCTAACCCTGACCCTTATTCTGACCCTAACACTAATCCTAGGTCTAAAGCTGACCCTAACCCTAGACAAAACCCTAACACTAGCCCTAGACCCAAACGAAAACCTAGTCTAAGCCATTGCAATAAACATTAACCTAAAACAAACACTAACCATACCCCTAAACCTAAACCTAGTCCTAATTCTGGCTGTAACCCTAACTCTAAATTTAAACTGAACACTGACCATGTCTTTAAAAGTAAACCTACCTCTAAACCTGACCCTAACTGACTATCTAAACCTAACACTAGACCTAGCCATAACCCTAACCCTAAAACTAGCCATAATCATTACCCTAGCTCTTACATACCCACAGCCCTAACCCTATGCCTAAACCTAACAAAACATCTAGAGCTAATCCTAGGCCTAATCCCAGCCCTAACCCTAACCCTAACCCTAACCCTAACCTAACAATAGATTAGTCTTAACCCTAGCTCAAAGCCTAACCCTTATCATAAACATAAACCTACACCTATCCCTAAATATACCCTTAACACTAGCCCTAATCCTAAACATAATCCTAGCCCTAAACCTAGCTTTAAACCTACCCATTACCAAAAAGCTAACCCTAAACATATTGATAACACTAGGCATGACAATAACTCTAAATATAACTGGAAAACTAATCGTAGGTCTAACCCTAATCCTCAGACTCGATATAGACCTAAGATGAGCTCACACCCGAACCCTTTTCATCAACCTAAATACAACCATAGCCCTAACCCTAAACCTAAAATTAAATCTAACACTAACCATAACCCTATACCTACATCTAGCCATATCCATTACTCTAACCCTAACCATACCCCTAAGGAAGAAACTAGCCCTAATCCTAACTCTAACCCTAACTGTACTGTAATCTTATCCCTAGACCTAACTCTAGACCTAACCCTCGACCTAGGCCTAACCCTAGCTCAAAACCTAACCCTTATGCTAAACATAACACTAACATTAATCTTTAGTTCTAACCCTAACCTTAAACCTAACTCAAGAACTATTCCTAACCATAACCCTAGCCCTAAACTTAGCTGTAACCCTATCCATTATCCTAACAATTACACCAACCCTAATGCTAACCCTAGGTCTAACACTAAACCTATCGCTAAACCTAACCCTATCAATTACCCTAAACCTATCCTAAACCCTAAACAAAACTCTATCATTACCCTAACCCAGACACTAATGCTAATTGAAGCCCTAAACCATAAACCCTAAGCTCAACCAAACTCTAACCCTGACTCTGACCCTAATAATTCCCCTAGCTCTAAACCTGAACCTTACCCTAACCTAACCCTTATATTAGACCTAGCAACAAACATAAACCTAAAACTATCCTCAAATCTAACCCTAGACCTGACATTAGCCCTATCCCTAATCCAAGCTCTAACCCTAAAAACTCCAGTCCTTATTCTAGCCCTAAACCTAGCTTTAATCCTAACTCTAACCCTATCAATAACCCTAATACTAACCCTAGCCCAAATCTTAGCCCTAATCCGGCACTATCCCTAACCCTATCCCTAGACCTAAGACTCCTTCTAACTCTCACATTATCCTATCACTAGTTCTAAACCTACCCTTACCATAACCCTAAACTTAGCCCTAAACCTAGTCCTAACCCTTGCTCTATACATAGCCCAGGAACTAATCTGAGATCAAAATCTAACTCTAAATCTAACCCTAACCTGAAGCCTAAGCCTAACCCTAACACTCGCCCTAAGCCAAACACTAATCCTTAAAGTAGCCCTAACCCTAGCCCTAGCCCTAAAACAAAACCAAGCCATAGCTCTAACACTAACCCTTAAACTTAAACAAACCAAAGCATACACCTACCTCTAACCCTAGCCCTAATTCGAGTTTTAAGCCAAACCCTAAAACTAACCCTGACTCTGACTCTGACACTAACACTAACCCTAGCTCTAAACATCATCCTAACCCTAAACCTAACCCTGACACTAAACCTAGCCCTAATCTCAACCCAAAAATTAGCCCTAATCATAACGCTGGTACTTACATTATTCATAACCCTAACCCTAGCACAAACTTAACACAAAACCTAGCGCTAATCTGAGCCCTAAAACGAGCTTTAAACCTAACCCTAATTCTAACCCTAACCCTAGCCCTAATCATAAAAATAAGCCTAGCCCTAACACTAGCTCTAACTCTATCCATTATAATAACCCTAACCCTAACCCTAATGATAACCCTAGACCTAAACTTAAACCTATCTCTAAACCTATCCCTATCCATTTCCCTAAACTTAACATGAATCCTAATATTTAGCATAACATTATCCTAACCTTAACCCTATAGCTAATTCTATCCCTAACTTTAAGCCTTAACCTATCCCAAACCCTAACCCAGGCCTTGACCTTAATAATATGCCTATCCCTAAAGCTGATCCTAACCTAAACCTTACACTAGATGTAGCCATAATCCTAATCTCAAACTATCTTTAAACAATTTTAGACCTGAAATTAGCTATACTTCTAAACCTAGGCCTGACCGTAAAACAAACCCTAGCCATTATATTGCCCTAAACCTAACCTTAATCAATACACTAAACCTAACCATAGCCCTAAGCCTAATTCTAAAGATCACCCTGCCTCTCAACCTAGGTGTAACACCATCCCTTACCCTAAACTTAATTCTACATCTAACTCTAACTCTATGCTTAAGCTGAACACTAACACTAACCCTAATCCTAGCCCTAATTCTAGCCCTGTCACTAACCCTAACCCTAACTTTAGCCCAAAGACTAACTCTAATTCTCACACTAGCCCTATTGCTAGTTCTAACTCTATCTCTTACCATAACTTGAACCCTAGCACTAACCCTAGCCCTTTCCTTAATCCTAGCCCTAACATGAGATCTAACCCTAACTCTAAATCTAACCTTAATCCTAAGCCTAAGCCTAACACTAATAGTAACACTAACCCTAATGCTAATTGTAAAAATAGCCCTAACCCTAACCCTATCAGTAAAACAAAACCAAGCAATAGCACTAACCCTAAACCTTAACTTAAACCAAACACTAACACTACACCTAGACCTAACCCTAGCCTTAATTTGAGTCCTAACAGTAACCTTAAAACAAACCACCTGACCATGACTAATATCTTAAAATCACCCTAGCTCTAAACACCATCCTAACATTAAACCAAAACCTAACAGTAACCGTACCCTTTATTTGAGTCCTAACCCTAACCCTACCTGACTCACATCCTAACACTAACCCTAGCTCTAATTATCACCTTTAACCTAACCCTAACACTATACCTACCCTAACCCTAACCCTAAAACTAACCCTGATTGTAACCCTAGTTCTTATATTAGCAATTGCCCTAACCCTTGCCCTAACTCTAACACAAAAACTAGCTCTAATCTGAGCCCCAAACCTAGTTTAAACATAACCCTAGCCCTAGTCCTAACCCTAGCTCTAAACACATCCTTTACCAAAGTGAAACCCTAAACTTAATGGTAACCATAGACCTATCCCTAATCCTTAGGCTAACCAAAATCCTAACCATATTAATAGTCCTGACCCTAGCCCTCATTCTAGGTCTAATACTATCCCAAACCCTATGGCTAATCCTGACCCTTATTCTGACTCTCACACAAACCCTAGGTCTAAACCTGACCATAACCCTAGAGTAAACCCTAACACTGGCCCTACAGATAACCTTATACCTAAACCAAACCATAACCCTAGCTTTAAGACTAACTCTAATTCTCACAATAGCTTTTACCTTAGTTCTAAACCTATATTACCATAACCCTAAACCTAGCCCTAATCCTAGCCCTAACCTATGCCCTATCCTTAGCCTAGCCCTAACCTTAGATCTAAACCTAACTCTAAATCTAACCCTAAACCTAAGACTAAGCCTAACACTAACATTAGCCCTAAACCTAATGCTAATCATAAAAGTAGCCCTAACCTTCACCCCAGCAGTAAAACTAAACTGAGAAATAGCCCTAACCCTAAACCTTAACTTAAACCAAACCCTATTGCTACACCAAGTCCTAACCATAGCCTTAATTCGAGTCTTTACTATAACGTTAAAACTAACTCTGACCCTGACTCATATCCTAACACTCACACTAGCTCTAAACACACTCCTAACATTAACCTTATCCCTAATTTAATTCCTAATCCTATAATTGACCGAGACTCATATTCTAAAACTAACCCTAGCTCTAAATATCACCCTAACCTTAAACACTAACACTAGAACTACCCCTAACCTAACCCGAAAACTAACCCTAATTGTAACCCTAGATCTTATATTAGCCATTGTCATAATCATAGCCCTAAATATAACACAACAACGAGCCCTAATCTGACTCTAAACCTAGCTTTAACCCTAAAACTAACAATATCTCTAGCCCTAAACCTATCTCTAACCCTATTCCTTAACCTAAGTGAAACCCTAATCCTAATGGTAACCCTAAACCCATCTCTAATCCTTAGGGTAACCAAAATCATAACCCATTAATAGTCCTGACTCTAGCCCTCATTCTAGCTCTAAACCTATGCCAAACATTAATGATAACCTGACCCTTATTCTAATCCTAACAATAACCCTGGGTCTAAACCTGACCTAACACTACAACAAAGCCTAACACTGACCCTACTGGTAACCTTATACCTAAACCTAACAATAAAACTAGTCCTATATCTAAACCTAATCCTAAATCTAGCCTAAACTCTAGCCCTAGACTAAAAAAAAAAAAAAAAAAAAAAAAAAAAAAAAAAAAAAAAAACATAGTCCTAGCCCTAACAATAATTCTTACCAAAACCCAAACACTATCCCTACTCCTAGTCCTAATCCTAGTCCTAATTCTGACTGTAACCCTAACTCTAACTCTAGTTTGAACAATGACCCTGACTTTAAAGGTAAACCTGCCTCTAATCCTGAACCTAACTGAAAATATAAACCTAAGACTAGACCTAGATATAAACCTAATTCTAAACCTAGCCCTAATCATAACCCTAGCTCTTACATTACCCAAAGCCCTAACCGTAGGCCTAAACATAACAAAAAACCTAGAGCTAATCCTAGGCCTTACCCTAGCCCTAAGTGTAACCCTAACCCTAACCCTAGCCCTAAGCCAAACCTAATTCTTGACTTAGTCCTAATCCTAACACAAAGCCTTACACTTACCATAAACATAAACCTAGAACTGTCTGTAAATCTAACTCTAACCCTATAACTAATCCTAATCCTAAGCTTAACCCTAGCCCTAACCCTAACCCTAAAACTAGCCCTAAGACTAACTCTAACTCTCACATTAGCCCTATCCCTAGTTCTAACCCTATGCTTTACTGTAACCCTAACCCTAGCACTAACCCTAGCCCTATCCTAATTACTAGCCCTAATCCTAGATCTAAACCTAACTCTAAATCTACCCTAAACCTAAGCCTAACCCTAACACTAACACTAGCCCTAACCCTAACGCTAGTCATAAAATTAGATCTAACCATAACCCTAACAGTAAAACAAAACCGAGAAATAGCCCTAACTCTAAACCTTAACTTAAACCAAACCCTAACACTACACCAAGACCTAACCATAGCCTTAATTCGAGTCCTAAACCTAACCTTAAAACTAACTCTGCCATTAACATTTACGGTTACTATTGAGATATGGTTTGTATTTCCAGCCATATTTGATTACGTATGTTACTTAACATGATTTGTTTTTCCTCTATGGTTAGTTTTTCCTTTACTGTACTACCTCCCGCTGTTGGTTTTCATTGTTATTTTTCATTTCCTCCTCCCGTAATGTTTTGCCAAGGATGTTTTGAAGAACTGGTTTTCTAGCTGCAAATTCTTTTAACTTTTGTTTATCATGGAAGATTTTTATTTCATCTTCAATCCTGAAGCTTAATTTGTCTGGATACATGATTCTTAGTTGGAACCCTTTTTCTTTCAGCATTTGAAATATGTTCTTCCAGGATCTTCTAGCTTTCAGAGTCTGTGTTGAAAGACCAGCAGTTATCCTGATTGGTTTACCCCTAAATGTAATCTGCTTCCTCTCTCTTGTGGCTTTTAAGATTCTCTCCTTATTCTGTATGTTGGGCATCTTCATTATTATGTGTCTTGGTGTGGATCTCTTATGATTTTGTACATTCGGTGTCCTCTAGGCTTCTAGTATTTGGATTTCTTTTTCATTCTTGAAGTCTAGGAAGTTTTCTAGTATTATTTCATTGAATAGATTGCTCATTCCCTTGGTTTGGACCTCTATGCCCTCTTGTATCCCAATAACTCTTAGGTTTGGTTTCTTGATGTTATCCCATAATTCTTGGATGTTCTGCTCATGATTTCTTAACATTCTCTCTGAGCTGTCTATGTTCTTTTCAAGTTGAAAAACTTTGTCTTCGTTGTCTGACGTTATATCTTCTAAGTGTTCTACTCTGCTGGTAATACTCTCATTTGAGTTTTTAATTTGGTTTATTGTTTCCTGCATTTCCAGGATTTCTGTTTGTTTGTTTTTTATATCCTCTATCTCCCTATAGAGTTGATCTTTAACTTCTTGGATTTGTTTATGTAATTCATTGTCAAAGTGATTTTTCATTGTCTGAATTTGCTGTATAATGTCTTCCTTGACCTTTGTAATGTTTTGAACAATGAATAAAAATAAATAAATAAAATTAAATAAAAAATAAATTAAAAAATTTTAAAAAACTAACTCTGACCCTGACTCATATCATAACACTCACCCTAGCTCTAAACACCCTCCTAAGCATAAACGGAAATCTAACAATCTAACAGCAAATGTTTTTTCACCCAATCTTGAGGCCAATTGCCGGTAATGGTCAGGTCGCACTTGGCTCCCCAAATTTCGTTCTTCTACGTTGACACGTTCGTTTGCAGGAACAGTTTGAAATTTTAGGTTTAACTTCCATTTCCCGTATAGTGATAGAGGCATTTGGAAGTTTAAATCAAACACGATTTGTGCTGGCTACATGAAACTGGAAAAACTGAATTAGGTCTCAGTTTGTTCTCTAAGTTTTGTTGTCTCTTGAAGTAGCCAGAAGGAAAGGCTCGGAATAAGCAATTTCATTTGAAAGTGTTTGCCAAGCTTCCACAGAAATCCGAGTTTCCTGAAATAACAGCGAATATTTTTTCACCGAATCTTGATGATACTTGGCAGTATGGATCAATACTCCAGTCGCACTTTGCCCACCAAATTATGTTCTTCTAGGTTGAAGCGTTCGTTTTCAGGAACACTGAACTTTTAGGTTTCTCTTTGATTTCCCTTATAGGGAGAGAAGCAGTTGGAAATCTAAATCAAACCGTGTTTGTACTACCCGCTTGAATCTTGAAAAACTGATTTATTTCACAGTGTACTCTCTAAGCTTTGTTGAATCTTGAAGTAGCGTGAAGGAAAGGCAGGGAAAAACCAATTTCATTGGAAAGCGTTTGCCAAGCTTCCACGGAACTCCAAGTTTCCTGAAAACCAAGCAAATATTGTTCCACTTAATGTTGATGATACTTGGCAGTAAGGATCAGGACTCCAGTTGCACTTGGCCACACAAATTTCGTTCTTCTTGGTTGAAGTGTTTGTTTTCAGGAACATGTTGAAATTTTAGGTTTCACTTCATTTTTCCTATAGTCATAGAGGCAGTTGGAACTCTAAATCAAACATGATCTGTGATAGCTGCTTGAACCTTGACACACTTCATCAGTTCTCAGAGCTCTCTCTATGGATTGTTCCCTCTTAAAGTAGCCCTAAGCGGAGACTGGGGAAAAATGCTTTCACTTGAAACTGTTTGCCAAGCTTGCACAGAACTCTGAGTTTCCTGAAATCCCAGCAAATTTATTTTTACCCAATCTTGAGGACACTTGGCGGTAATGATCAGTACTCCAGTTGCACTTGGGAACCAAATTTCGTTTTTCTAGGTTGAAGCGTTCATTTGCAGGAACTCTTTGAAATTTTAGGTTTCACTTTGTTTTCCCCTATACTAATAGAGGCACTTAGAACTGTTAATCAAACACGATCTGTGGTAGCTGCTTGAACCTTGACACATTTCATCATTTCTCAGAGCTCTCTATGGATTGTTCCCACTTTAAGTAGCCTTAAGCAGAGAGTGTGGAAAACACTTTCATTTGAAAGAGTTTGCAAAGCTTCCTCATAACTCCAAGTTTTCTGAAATCCCAACAAATAATTTTTTCACCCAAATTTGATGATCCTTGCTGGTAATGATCAGTACTCCAGTCGAACTTGGCTCTCCAAATTTCGTTCTTCTAGGCTGAAGCGTTCATTTGCAGGAACAATTTGAATTTTAGGTTTCACTTTGTTTTATCGTATAGTGATAGACGCAGTTGGAACGCTAAATCAAGCATGCTTTGTGCTAGCTGCTTGAGACTTGACACACTAAATCAGTTTTCAGTGCTATCTGGGTGGTTTGTTCCCTCTTGAATTAGCCCTTACCAGAAACTGTGGAAAAACACTTTCATTTGAAAGTGTTTTCCAAGCTTTCACCGAACTCTGAGTTTCCTGAAACACCAGCAAATATTTTTTCACCCAATCTTGAGGTCACTTGCCGGTAATGATCAGTACTACGGTCGCACTTGGTCCCCAATATTTCATTTTTCTAGGTTGAAGCGTTCGTTTGCAGGAACACTTTAAAGTTTTAGGTTTCACTTCGTTTTCTACTATAGTGATAGAGGCATTTGGAACTCTAAAGCAAACACGATTTGTGCTAGCTACTTGAAACTGGAAAAACTGAATTAGGTCTCAGTTTGCTCTCTAAGCTTTGATATCTCTTGAAGTAGCCAGAAGGAAAGGCTGGGAATAAGCAATTTCATTTGAAAGCTTTTGCCAAGCTTACACAGAACTCCGAGTTTCCTGAAATCCCAGCAAATATTTTTTCACCCAATCTTGATGATACTTGACATAAGGATCATTACTCCAGTTGCACTTGGCCCACCAAATTTCATTCTTCTAGGTTGAGTCATTCATTAACCCTAACACTGGACTTCTCCATAACCCTAAAACTTTCCATAACCATTTCTCTAGCTCTTAAATTTCCCATAGCCCTAATGCTATCCCTAAACCTCACACAAAACTAGGCCTTATCCTAGCCCTAAACCTAGCCCTTATTGTAACCCTAACCATAAACCTAGACCTAAACCTAACCCTCCCCTTGCTCTGTCCCTAATTGTAGCTCAGGCTCTAACCCTTACCCTAAACATAACCCTAAAACTATCCCTGATACTTACCCTATGCCTAACCCTAACCCTAAACTTAACCTTATCCCTAGCCCTTATTTAATTTCTAACCCTATCCATAAACCTAAATATAAGGCTAACTGAAATGCTAATCCTAGGCCTAATGCTAAACCTATTGCTAACATTAACCCTATCCATTACTCTAAATCTATCCTTAACCCTAAACCTAACCCTATCCATTACCCTAACCCTAACCCTAACACTAATTCAATTCTTAACCATAATCCTTAACCTACACCAAACTCTACCTGGACTCTGACCCTAATAATACACCTAGCTTTAAACCTGACCCTTACCTAAACCTAACCCTAAACCTAGCTATAACCCCATCCCTTCCCCTAACCCTAACTGTAACCCTAAATCTAACACTAACCCTAACCCTAGCCCTAACCCTAGCCCTAACACTAACATTCACCCTAGCCCTTAATCTAGACCTAATTAAGCCCTAACCCTAAACCGAACCCTAACCTTAGCCCTAAGACTAATTCTAACTCTTGCCCTAGCTGTATTTCTAGTTCTAAATCTATACATTACCATAACCCTAACACTAGCCCTAACCTTAGCCCTAAACCTAGATCTAACCATAACAATAAATCTAAGGCTAAACCTCACCATACCACTACCCCTAACACTATCGCTAATCCTAAAAGTAGCCCTAATCCTAGCCATAGCTGTAAAACAAAACTTAGTCAAAACCCTAAACCTAACCCCAACAAAAACATAATCCTAGATATGGCATTAGCCCTATCAGTTAGGGTCAGGTTTAGAGGCATGTTTACCCTTAAAGTCAAGGTCAGTGTCCAAATTAGAATAAGAGTTAGGGTTACAGTCAGAATTAGGACTAGGATTAGATCTAGGGGTAGGGTTATGGTTTGGGTTTTGGTAAGGATTATTGTTAGGGCTAGGACTATGTTTTTTTTTTTTTTTTTAGTCTTGGGCTAGAGTTTAGGCTAGATTTAGGATTAGGTTTAGATGTAGGACTAGTTTTAGGGTTAGGTTTAGTTATAAGGCTACTGGTAGGGCCATTGTTAGGCTTTGTTCTAGGGTTAGGGTCAGATTTAGACATAGGGTTATTGTTAGGGTCAGAATAAGGGTCAGGTTATCATTATGGTTTGGGATAAGTTTAGAGCTAGAATGAGGGTTAGGGTCAGGACTATGAATGGGTTATGATTTTGGTTACCATAAGGATTAGAGATGGGTTTAGGGTTACCATTAGGATTAGGGTTTCACTTAGGTTAAGGAATAGACTTAGAGCTAGGTTTAGGGCTAGAGTTATTGTTAGTGTTAGGGTTAAAGCTAGGTTTAGAGTCTGATTAGGGCTCGTTTTTGTGTAAGATTTAGGGCTATGATTATGACAATGGCTAATATAAGATCTAGGGTTACAATTAGGGTTAGTTTTCGGGTTAGGTTAGGGGTAGTTCTAGTGTTAGTGTTAGGTTTAAGGTTAGGGTGATATTTAGAGCTAGGGTTAGTTTTAGAATATGAGTTTTGGTCAGGTATAGGATTAGGACTTAAATTAGGGATAAGGTTAATGTCAGGTTTTTGTTTAATGTTAGGAGGGTGTTTAGAGCTAGGGTGAATGTTAGGATATGAGTCAGGGTCAGAGTTAGTTTTAAGGTTAGGGTTAGGACTCGAATTAAAGCTATGGTTAGGTGTAGGTGTAGTGTTAGGGTTTGGTTTATGTTAAGGTTTAGTCTTAGGGTTACTTCTTGGTTTAGTTTTACTGGTAGGGTTATGGTTAGGGCTACTTTTATGATTAGCATTAGGGTTAGGGCTAATGTTAGTGTTAGGGTTAGTCTTAGGATTAGGGTTAGATTTAGAGTTAGGTTTAGATCTAGGGTTAGGGCTAGGACTAAGGATAGGGCATGGGTTAGGGCTAGGGTTAGGGCTAGGTTTAGGGTTATGTTAAGTATAGGGTTAGAACTAAGGATAAGGCTACTGTGAGAATTAGAGTTAGTCTTAGGACTAGGGGTAGGGTTTGGTTTAGGTATAAGTTTATCTGTAGGGCCATTGTTAAGGTTTACTCTAGGGTTATGGTCAGGTTTAGACCTAGGGTTTGTGTGAGAGTCAGAATAAGGGTCAGGATTAGCCTTACGGTTTGGGATAGGATTAGACCTAGAATGAGGACTAGGGTCAGGACTATTAATATGGTTAGGATTTTGGTTAGCCTAAGGATTAGGGATAGGTCTATGGTTACCATTAAGGTTAGGGTTTCACTTAGGTAAAGGATGTGTTTAGAGTTAGGGTTAAGGCTAGGGCTAGGTTTAAGTTTAAATCTAGGTTTAGGGTTCAGATTAGAGCTAGTTTTGGTGTTAGAGTTAGGGTGAGGGTTAGGGCAATCGCTAATATAAGAACTAGGGTTACAATTAGGGTTAGTTTTAGGATTAGGGTTAGGGTATGTATACTGTTAAGGTTAGGTTTAACGTTAGGGTGATAATTAGAGCTAGGGTTAGAGTTAGGATATGAGTCAGGTTCAGGGTTAGGGTTAGGACACAAATAAAGGCTAGGGTTATTGTTAGGTTTTGGTTTAAGGTTAGGATGGTGTTTAGAGCTAGGGTGAGTTTAAGATATTAGTCAGGGTCAGTTGGTTAGTTTTAAGGTTACTGTTAGGACTCTAATTAAGTCTAGGGTTAGGTGTAGGTGTAGTGTTAGTGTTTGTTTTATGTTAAGGTTTAGGGTTAGGGCTATTGCTCGATTTTGTTTTACTGATAGGATTAGGGTTAGGGCTATTTTGACAATTAGCATTAGGATTAGTGTTAGTGTTAGTGTTAGGCTTAGGCTTAGGTTTAAGTTTAGATTTATAGTTAGGGTTAGATCTAGGGTTAGGGCTAGGATTAAGGATAGGGCTAGGGTTAGGGCTAGGGTTATAATTATGGTAAGAGTAGGGTTAGAACTAGCAATAGGGCTAGTGTGAAATTTAGAGTTAGTCTTCGGGCTAAAGTTAGGGTTAGGATTAGTGACAGGGCTACTATTAGGGTTAGTGTTAGTGTTCAGCTTAAGCATAGAGTTAGATGTAGGATTAAGTTTAGGGTAAGGGATGGTGTTACACCTAGGTTAAGAGGTAGGGTGTTACTTAGAATTAGGGTTAGGGCTATGGTTAGGGTTAGAGTATTGATTAAGGTTAGGTTTAGGGCAATATAATGGCTAGGGTTTGTTTTACGGTTAGGCCTAGGATTAGAAGTATAGCTAATTTCAGGTCTAAAATTGTTTAAAGATAGTTTGAGATTAGGATTATGGCTACATCTAGTGTAAGGTTTAGGTTAGGGTCAGGTTTAGGGATAGGCATATTATTAAGGTCAAGGCCTGGGTTAGGGTTTGGGATAGGTTAGGGCTTAAAGTTAGGCATAGAATTAGCTATAGGGTTAAGGTTAGGATAATGTTATGCTTAATATTAGGATTCATGTTAAGTTTAGGGACATGGATAGGGATAGGTTTAGAGATAGGGTTAAGTTTAGGTCTAGGGTTATCATTAGGGTTAGGGTTATGGTTATTATAATGGATAGAGTTAGAGCTAGTGTTAGGGCTAGGCTCATGGTTATGATTAGGGCTAGGGTTAGGGTTAGGGTTAGGTTCAAAGCTCAGTTTAGGTCTCAGATTAGGGCTAGGTTTTGTGTTAGGTTAGTGCTAGTGTTAGGGTTATGACTAATGTAAGTACCTGTGTTATGATTAGGGCTAACTTTAGGGTTGAGATTAAGGCTAGGTTTAGTGTCAGGGTTACGTTTAGGGTTAGGATGATGTTTAGAGCTAGGGTTAGTGTTAGTGTCAGAGTCAGAGTCAGGGTTAGTTTTAGGGTTTGGCTTAAAACTCGAATTAGGGCTAGGGTTAGGGGTAGGTGTATGCTTAGGGTTTGGTTAAGTTTAAGGGTTAGTGTTAGAGCTATGGCTCGGTTGTGTTTAAGGGCTAGGGCTAGGGTTAGAGCTACTTTTAGGATTAGTGTTAGGCTTAGGGCTAGTGTTAGAGTTAGGCTTAGGCTTTGGGTAAGGGTTAGATTTAGAGTTAGATTTTGATCTCAGGTTAGTTCTAGGGCTATGTATAGAGCAAGGGTTAGGACTAGGTTTAGGGCTAGGTTTGGGGTTATGGTAAGGGTAGGTTTGGAACTAGTGATAGGATAATGTGAGAGTTAGAAGTAGTCTTAGGTCTAGGGTTAGGGTTAGTGATAGTGCAAAATTAGGGCTAATATTAGGTTTAGGGATAGGATAAGGACTGGAGATTTTTAGGGTTAGAGCTTGGATTAAGGATAGGACTAATGTTAGGTCTGGGTTACAGTTGAGGATAGATTTAGGGTTATGTTTGTGGCTAGGTCTAACGTAAGGGTTAGGTTAGGGTAAGGTTCAGGTTTAGAGCTAGGGGAATTATTAGGGTCATAGTCAGGGTTAGAGTTTGGCTGAGTTTAGGTTTTAGGCTTAGGGCTTCAATTAGAATTAGTGTCAGGGTTAGGGTAATGATAGGGTTTTGTTTAGGGTTCAGGTTAGGTTTAGGGTAATTGATAGGGATAGATTTTGTGATAGGGTTAGTGTTAGGCCTAGGGTAAGCATTAGGATAGGGGTAATGGTTAGGATAATGGATAGGGTTACAGCTAAGGTTAGGGCTAGGTTTATGGTTAGGAATAGGTCTTGAATTAGGTTTAGGGTTAGGGTTAGAACTAAAGGTTAGTGTTAGTCTTATGTTTAGCATAAGGTTTAGGTTTTGAGCTACAGTTAGGCCTAGGGCGAGGGTTAGGTCTAGGGATAAGATTACAGTACAGTTAGGGTTACAGGTAGGATTAGGGCTAGTGTCATCATTAGGGGTATGGTTAGGGTTAGAGTAATGAATATGGCTAGATGTAGGTTTAGGGTAATGGTTAGTGTTAGATTGAGGTTTAGATTTAGTGTTAGGGCTATGGTTATGTTTACGTTTATGGAAAGTTTTAGGGTTCGAGCTAGAGTTAGCTCTATGTCGAGTGTGAGGTTTAGGGTTAGGTCTAGGTTTAGTTTTCCAGTTAGGTTTAGAGTTATGGTTAGGCCTAGGGTTATCAATAGGTTTAGGCTTAGGCTTAGGGTAATGGGTAGGTTTAGAGGTAGGTTTAGGGTTAGGATTATGTTTAAGATTAGGGCTAGTGTTAGGGGTATATTTAGGGATAGGTGTAGGCTTATGTTTGGGTAAGGGTTAGGCTTTGAGCTAGGGTTAGGACTAATCAATTGTTAGGTTAGGGTTAGGGTTAGGGTTAGGATTAGGCCTAGGTTTAGGTCTAGGATCAGCTCTAGGTTTTTTGTTAGGTTTAGGCCTAGGGTTAGGGCTGTGGGTATATAAGAGCTAGGGTAATGATTATGGCTAGTTTTAGGGTTAGGGTTATGGCTAGGTCTAGTGTTAGGTTTAGATAGTCAGTTAGGGTCAGGTTTAGAGGTAGGTTTACTTTTAAAGGCATGGTCAGTGTTCAGGTTAAATTTAGAGTTAGGGTTACAGCTAGAATTAGGACTAGAATTAGGTCTAGAGGTATGGTTAGTGTTTGTTTTAGATTAAGGTTTATTGCAAGGGCTTCAACTAGGTTTCTGTTTAGGTCTAGGGCTAGTGTTAGGGTTTTGTCTAGGGTTAGGGTCAGGTTTAGACCTAGGATTAGTGTTAGGGTCAGAATAAGGGTCAGGATTAGAATTAGGATTTGGCATAGGACTCCAGGACTCCAGTCGCACTTGGCCCCACAAATTTCATTCTTATTGGTTGAAGTTTTCGTTTGCAGGAACACTTTGAAATTTTAGGTTTCACTTCATTTTTCCTATAGTCATAGAGGCAGTTGGAACTCTAAATCAAACATGATCTGTGATAGCTGCTTGAACCTTGACACACTTCATCAGTTCTCAGAGCTCTCTCTATGGATTGTTCCCTCTTAAAGTAGCCCTAAGCGGAGACTGGGGAAAAATGCTTTCACTTGAAACTGTTTGCCAAGCTTGCACAGAACTCTGAGTTTCCTGAAATCCCAGCAAATTTATTTTTACCCAATCTTGAGGACACTTGGCGGTAATGATCAGTACTCCAGTTGCACTTGGGAACCAAATTTCGTTTTTCTAGGTTGAAGCGTTCATTTGCAGGAACTCTTTGAAATTTTAGGTTTCACTTTGTTTTCCCCTATACTAATAGAGGCACTTAGAACTGTTAATCAAACACGATCTGTGGTAGCTGCTTGAACCTTGACACATTTCATCATTTCTCAGAGCTCTCTATGGATTGTTCCCACTTTAAGTAGCCCTAAGCAGAGAGTGTGGAAAAACACTTTCATTTGAAAGCATTTGCCAAGCTTCCACATAACTCTGAGATTCCTGAAATCCCAACAAATACTTTTTTCACCCAAACTTGATGATACTTGGTGGTAATGATCAGTACTCCAGTCGAACTTGGCTCTCCAAATTTCGTTCTTCTAGGCTGAAGCGTTCATTTGCAGGAACAATTTGAATTTTAGGTTTCACTTTGTTTTATCATATAGTGATAGACGCAGTTGGAACGCTAAATCAAGCATGCTTTGTGCTAGCTGCTTGAGACTTGACACACTAAATCAGATTTCAGTGCTATCTGGGTGGTTTGTTCCCTCTTGAATTAGCCCTTACCAGAAACTGTGGAAAAACACTTTCATTTGAAAGCGTTTTCCAAGCTTTCACCGAACTCTGAGTTTCCTGAAACACCAGCAAATATTTTTTCACCCAATCTTGAGGTCACTTGCCGGTAATGATCAGTACTACGGTCGCACTTGGTCCCCAATATTTCATTTTTCTAGGTTGAAGCGTTCGTTTGCAGGAACACTTTAAAGTTTTAGGTTTCACTTCGTTTTCTACTATAGTGATAGAGGCATTTGGAACTCTAAAGCAAACACGATTTGTGCTAGCTACTTGAAACTGGAAAAACTGAATTAGGTCTCAGTTTGCTCTCTAAGCTTTGATATCTCTTGAAGTAGCCAGAAGGAAAGGCTGGGAATAAGCAATTTCATTTGAAAGCTTTTGCCAAGCTTACACAGAACTCCGAGTTTCCTGAAATCCCAGCAAATATTTTTTCACCCAATCTTGATGATACTTGACATAAGGATCATTACTCCAGTTGCACTTGGCCCACCAAATTTCATTCTTCTAGGTTGAGTCATTCATTAACCCTAACACTGGACTTCTCCATAACCCTAAAACTTTCCATAACCATTTCTCTAGCTCTTACATTTTCCATAGCCCTAATGCTAGCCCTAACCCTCACACAAAACCTAGGCCTTATCCTAGCCCTAACAGTAGCCTTTATTGTAACCCTAACCATAAACCTAGACCTAAACCTAACCCTACCCTTGCTCTGGCCCTAATTGTAGATCAAGCTCTAACCCTTACCCTAAACATAACCCTAAAACTATCCCTGATACAAACCCTAGGCTTAACCCTAACCCTAAACTTAACCTTATCCCTAACCCTTATTTAATTTCTAACCCTATCCATAAACCTAAATATAAGGCTAACTGAAATGCTAATCCTAGGCCTAATGCTAAACCTATCGCTAACATTAACCCTATTCAATACTCTAAATCTATCCTTAACCCTAAACCTAACCCTATCCATTAACCTAAACCTAACCCTAACACTAATTCAATTCTTAACCATAATCCTTAACCTAAACCAAACTCTACCCGGACTCTGACCCTAATAATACACCTAGCTTTAAACCTGACCCTTACCTAAACCTAACCCTTACACTAGACCTACCCATAACTTAATTCTAAAACTAACACTAACCATAAATCCAGACCTGACATTAGCCCTAGTCCTAATCCTAGACCTAGCCCTAACACAAATCCTCATCCTAATCCTAGACCTAGCCCTAACACAAATCATCATCCCTAAACCTAGCCTTAATCCTAACCCTAGCCCTAACCCTAATTCTAACCATTGCCCTAGCCCTAAACCTAGCGATAACCCCATCCCTTCCCCTATCCCTAACTGTAACCCTAAATCTAACACTAACCCTAACCCTAGCCCTAACCCTAGCCCTAACACTAACATTCACCCTAGCCCTTAATCTAGACCTAATTAAGCCCTAACCCTAAACCGAACCCTAACCCTAGCCCTAAGACTAATTCTAACTCTCGCCCGAACCGTATTTCTTGATCTAACTCTATCCATTACCATAACCCTAACACTAGCCCTAACCTTAGCCCTAAACCTAGATCTAACCATAACAATAAATCTAAGGCTAAACCTCACCATACCACTAGCCCTAACACTATTGCTAATCCTAAAAGTAGCCCTAATCCTAGCCATAGCTGTAAAACAAAACTGAGTCAAAACCCTAACCCTAACCCCAACCAAACCATAATCCTAGACATGACATTAGCCCTATCCCAAATTCTTACCCAAAGCCATACACAAACTCTAACCCTATACCTAGCCTTAACCCTAGCCCTAACTGAGTCTATCCCTAACTCTGATCAGTAACACTGATCCTGACTCTGATGGTAACACTAAATCTATCTCTAATCATCACCCTGAACCAAAACCTAATGTAAACACTAGATTTAGGCATAATGCTAAACTTAACACTAGCCCTAATCATAACCCTAATTCTACCATTAGCAGTAGTCCTACATAGCCCTAACCTAACCCAAAACCTAGCCCTAATCAGAGCCCTAACCCTAGATTTAATCCTAGCACTAACCCTAACTCTAGCCCTAACACTTAACCTAAACCTAACCATAAACCTAAACCTTGTCCTAACCTGAAATCTAACCCAAACCATTGCCCTAATCCTAACCATAATCCTAGCCCTATCTCTAGCTCTAATCTTATCCATTACCCTAACCATAACCCTAACCGAATTCTAACCCTAGGCCTAACCATAACCATAGCCTTAACCTAACCATAATCCTAACCTTAACTGTAGCTCTAATCCAATATATTACCCTAACCATAACCCTAACCGAATTCTATCCCTAGTCCTCTACCTAACCCTATCCCTAAACCTAAACCTGTCCATTACTCTAAGTCTAATCTTAACCCTAAACCTAACCATATCCATTATTCTAACCCTAACACTAACCCTAATGCTAACTTGAGCCCTAAGCCTAAACCTTAACCTAACCCATACCCTAACCCTGACTCCGATCCTAATAATACCCCTAGCTGTAAACCAGACCCTAAACCACAACCTATCACTTACAATAGACTTGGCCATAATCCTTACCCTAAAACTATCCCTAAACATAACACTAGACCTGACATTAGCCCTATCCCTAATCCTAGTCCTAACCCTAACAAACTCCTAGTCCTAATCCTATCCCTAAGCCTAACCTTAATCCTAACCTTAACATTAACATGAGCCCTAACTGTAATTTTATGCCTTGCCCTAGCCCTAAATGTAGCTGTAACATCATACCTCACCCTAACCCTAACACTAAACCTAACCCTAGCCCTAAACCTAGGCCTAAAACTACCACTAACCATAGCTCTAATCTAGCTCTAATTTAGCCCTAACCCTAAACCTAACACTATCCCTAGCCCTAAGACTAAATCTTACTCTCGCCCTAGTGCTATCCCTAGTTCTAAAACTATACATTACCATAATCCAAACCCTATCCCTATCTCTAGCCCCAATCTTAACGCTAAACCTGGTTCTAACCCTAAAGCTCACTCTTACACTAGCCCTAATACTAATGATAATTGGAAAACTAGAACTAACACTATCCAAGCCCTAAAACCAAACCAAGCCAGAACCCTAACCCTAACTCTTAAACTAAACCAAACCCTAACACTACACATAGTCCTAAACATAGCCCTAATTTGAGTCCTAAACCTAACCCTAGAAATAACCCTGACCCTGACTCAGACCCTACCAGTGACCCTAGCTCTAAACATTGACTAATGCTAAACTTAAAACTAGCCCTAATTGGAATCCTATTCTTTCATTAGCTGTAACCCTCATGCTGACACAAATCCTAGCCTTATTCTGAGCCCTAATCCTAGGTTTAACCCTAAACCTAACACTAATCCTAACCCTAACCTTAACCCTAACCCTACCTCTAACCCTATCCCTTACCCTAAGCAAAACCCTCACCCTAATGCTACCCTAGTCCTAAACATGATTCTCAGCCTACCCCAAACCCTAACTCTATTCCTAGTCCTAAACCTAGCCCTCATTCTAGCTCTAACCTTAACCTTAACCCTGACCCTTTTCCGACCCTAACACTAGCCTTAGATCTAAACCTGACCCTAACCCTAAACTGAACCCTGACACTACCTCTACTGGTAAACCTATACCTAAACCTAACAGTAACACTAGCAACAGACCAAACCTAATCCTAAATAGAGTCATAAATCTAGCCCTAGACCTAAACAAAAACCTAGCACTAGCCCTAACAATAACCCTTAACCTAACGTAAAGACTAAAGCTATCAATAGATACTAATTGTGGCCCTAACCCTAAAACTAACCCTAACTCAACAATGACCCTTAATCTAATAGAAACCCTAGCTCTAAACCTTATCCTAAACCAAAACCTAACCCTAACACTAGTCTTATCCATAACTCGGACCCTAAAACTAGCCACAACCATATCCCTCATTCTTACATTACCCAAAGCCCTAACGTTAGCCCTAAACATCACACAAAAAATAGCCCTTATCTAAGCTCTAAACCTAGACCTAATCATAACCCTAAACATAACCTTAGACCTAACCTTAATGCTAACCCTCAACCTAGCCCTGACCCTAGCTCAAACTCTAATCCCTAGCCTAAACATAACCCTAAACCTATACCTAACCCTAGCCCTGACTCAAAACCTAACCCTCACCCTAGCCCTAACCCTAGCTCAAATGCCTACACTTACCCTAAACCTAACCGAAAAATTAATCCTAGGCCTAACTCTATCCCTAACCCTAATCCTAACTTTAACCCTAGCCCTAACCTTAGTGCTAACCCTATCCATTACCCTAAAGAAAAGCCTAACTGAAATGCTAACCCTCGGCCTTACGATAACCCTATCGTTAACATTAACCCTATCCATTACTCTAAACCTAACACTATCCATTACCATAACCCTAACCCTAACCCACCATTAATTCAAGCATTAATCCTATATCTTAACCTAAACCAAACTCTACCCGGACTCTGACCCTAATAATACACCTAGCTCTAAACTTGACCCTTACCCTATACCAAAACCTTACACTAGACATAGCCATAACCTAACACTAAAACTAATACTATCCATAACTAGACCTGACATTAGCCCTAGCCCTAACCCTAGCAGTAGCCCTAACACAAACCCACAGCCTAGACCTATACCTAGTCTTACTCCTAACCCAAACCCTAACCTTAATCCTAACTCTAATTCTAACCATCATTTTAGCCCTAAACCTAGCTATAACCCCATCCCTTCCCCTAAACCTAATCATAACCCTAACACTAACACTAACCCTAACCCTAGACCTAACCCTAACACTAACACTAGCACTTATCCTAGCCCTAATTTAGCCCTATCCCTAAATCTACCCCTAACCTTAGCCCAAAGACTACCTCAAACTCTCACCCTAGCCCTATTTCTAGTTCTAACCCTATCTGTTACCATATCCCAACACTAGGCCTAAACATAGCCCTAACTCTAGCCACAGCCCTAAACCTAGATCTAACCATAACAATAAATCTAAGCCTAATCTTCACTCTACCACTAGCCCTGACACTATTGCTAATCATAAAACGAGCCCTAACCTTAGGCCTAGTTCTAGAAAAAAACACTGAGCCATAGTCCTATCCCTAACCCTAGCCTAACTTTAAGCCTAGATCTGACATTAGCCCTATCCCTAGCCCTAATCCTAGTTCAAAGCCTAGCTTTCATCCTAACCCTGATCTTATCCCTAGCTCTAACACTAATTTTATCACTTGTCCTAGCACAAAACATAGCCATAACATTATACCTTACCCTAACCCTAACACTATCCTTAACCCTAACCCTAAACCTAGGCCTAAACCTAACACTAACCCTGGCACTAATCCTAACACCAATGCAAATTTGTAAACTAGCCCTAAACCTACCCTAGCTCTAAAACAAAACTGAACCATAACCCTAACTTTTAACAACACTACACCTAGCCCTAAACCTAGCCCTAATTTGAGTCCTAACACTAACTCTAGAAATGACCCTGACTCTGACTCGGACCTTAACACTAACCTAGCTCTAAACATTCCTTAATGCTAAATCAAGAACTAGCCCTAATCAGAAACCAAGTTCTTTCATTTGCCATAGCCCTAATGCTAACACATATCCTAGCACTGATACGAGCCCTAACCCTAGGTTTAAATCTAAGAATAACCCTAACCCAAACCCTACCCCTAACCCTATCCCTAATCCGAACCCTACCTCTAATCCTACACCTTACCCAAATCCAAACACGCACCCTAATGCTACCCTAGTCCCAACACTAATCCTTAGCCTATCCCAAACCCTAACTCTATTACTAGTCCTAACCTTAGGCCTCATACTAATTCTAGCTCTAACCCAAACTCTGACCCTTATTCTGACCCTAACACTAACCCTAGATCTAAACCTGACACTAACCTTAAACCGACCCTAACTATACCCCTACCAGTAAAACTATACCCAAATCTAACAGTAACACTAGCACTAGACCAAACCTAATTCTAAATAGAGTCATAAATCTAGCCCTAGTTCTAAACAAAAACCTTGAACTAGCCCTAACAATAACCCTTAACCTAACACAAAGACTAACCGTATCTCTAGATCCAACGCTAGTCCTAATTCTAGCCCCAAAACTAAGCCAAACATTGACGCTTACCCTAACACAAACCCTAGCTCTAAACCTTATCCTAACCCAAAACCTAACCCTAACACTAGACTTATCCATAACCTTTACTCTAAAACTAGCCATAACCATAACCCAAGCTCTTACATTACCCAGAGCCCTAATGCTAGCCATAAACATCACACAAACCTAGCCTTTATCCCAGCCCTAAACCTAACCCTGAATGTAGCCCTAACCATAACCCTAGCCTAACCCTAAGCCTAACTATCGCCCTAGCCCTAACCCTAGCTCATACCCTAACACTTACCTTAAACCTAACCCTGACACTAACCCTAGATCTAAACCTAACCCTAGCCCTAATCCTAACCTTAACACTAGCACTAACCTTACCTCTAACCTTATCCATTCACCTACAGATAAGCCTAAATCAAATGCTAACCCTAGGCCTAATGCTAACCCTATTGCTAACACTATCACTATCCATTACTCTAAAATTAACCTTAACCCTAAACCTAACCCTATACATTACCCCAACTCTAACCCTAACCCTAATGCAAATTCAACCCTTAACTCTAAACCTTAAACTAAACCAAACCCTACCAGACCCTGACTCTAACAATACACCTAGCTCTAACCCTGACACTTACCCTAAACATAATTCTTACACTAGACCTAGCCATAACCTAACCCTAAAACTATCCCTAACCATAACAGTAGACCTGATATTAGCCCTAGCCCTAATCTTAGCCCTAGCCCTAACACATACCCTCATCCTGGCACTAAACATAGCCTTAATCCTAAACCAAACCCTAAACTTAGCTCTAAATCAAATTCTAACCCGAACCCTAGCTCTAAATCCAGCTATAACCCCATCCTTTCCCCTAACCCTAACACTAACACTAACCATAACCGTAGGCCTAACCCTAGGCCTAACCCTAACACTAACCCTAGCTCTTATCCTAGCCCCAATTTAGCCCTAACCCTAAACCTACTCATAACCCTAGCCCAAAGAATAATTCTAATAGCACCTCAGTCCTATTTCTTGTTCTATCCCTATCCGTTACCGTAACCCTAACTCTCACCTAACCTTAACCCTAATGCAGGCCCTAGCCCTAAACCTAGATCTAACCATAACAATAAATCTAAACCTAAACCTCATCCTACCACTAGCCCTAACACTATCACTAATCCTAAAACTAGCCCTAACCCTAGCCCTAGCTCTAAAACAAAACTGAGCCATAGCTCTCACCCTAACCCTAGCCTAACGGTGACTCTAGACCTGACATTAGTCCTATCCCTAATTCTTTTCCTAAACCTAACACAAAACCTATCCCTACCCCTAGCCATAATCCTAGCCCTAATTTGAGTCCTATCCCTAATCCTGATCAGTATCACTGATCCTGAATCTGACCCTAACACTAACCCTATCTCTAATCATGTCCCTAAACCTAAACCTAAACACTAGATCTAGAACTAATTCTAACTCTAAAACTAGCCCTAATCTTAACTCTAGTTTTACAATAGACATAGTCCTACCTTATCCCTAACCTAACCCTAATCTGAGCCCTAATCCTAGCTTTTACTCTATTCCTAACCCTAACTCTAGCCCTAACACTTAACCTAAACCTAACCCAAATACTAAATCTTAACTTAACCTGAACCATGGCCCTAATCCTAACCATAACCCTAGACCTAACTCTAGCTCTAATATTATGTATTACCCTAACCATAACCCTAACTGAATTCTAACCCTAGGCCTAAAACTAACCATAGTCCTAACCTAACAATAACCCAAGCCCTAACTGTAGCTCTAATCCTATCCATTACCTTAACCATAACCATAACTGAATTCTATTTCTAGGCTTAATTTTAACACTATTCCTAACCCTATGGCTGTCCATTACCCTAAACCTAAACTTAACCCTAAACCTAACCATATCCATTACCCTAACCCTAACAATAATCCTAATGCTAATTTGAGCCCTAAACCTAAACATTAACCTAACACATACCCACACACTGATTCCGACCCTAATAATACCCGAGCTGTAAAGCTGACCCTAACACTAAACCTAACCCTTATAATAGATCTGGCTGTAATCCTAACCCTAAAACTATCCCTAATCATAACCCTAGACCTGACATTAGCCCTATCCCTAATCCTAGCCCTAACCCTAACTCAAACCTAGTGCTAATACTAGCACTAAGCCTAGCCTTAAACCTAACCATAACCTCAACCCTAGCCCTATCCCTAATTTTATCCCTTGACGTAGCCCAAAATTTAGCTGTAACATTATACCTTTCCCTAACCTTAGCACTAAACCTAGGCCTAAATGTAAAACTAACCCTAGCACTAATCCTTGCCCTAATTTAGCTCTAACCCTAGACCTAACCCTATCCCTAGCCCTAAGACTAACTCTAACTCTCACCCTAGCCCTATCCCTAGATCTAAACCTATTCCTTATCATAACCCAAACTCTATCCCTATCCCTATCCCCAACCTTAGCCCTAAACTTTGCTCTAGTCCTAAACGTGGATCTAAACCTAACCTTAAGCCTAAAGCTCACCCTAACACTAGCCCTGAACCTAATGCTAATTGGAAAACTAGCCCAAACCCTACAGTAGCCCTAAAACAAAACTGAGCCATAACCCTAACCCTAACCCTTAACCTAAATCAAACACTAACCCTAAACTTACCCTAAACCTTACCATTATTTGAGTGCTAAACCTAACTCTAGAAGTAACCCTGACCCTGAATCGGATCCTAACACTAATCCTAGCTCTATACATTGCCCTAATGCTAACCCTAGAACTAGCCCTAATCAGAAACCAAGTTTTTTCATTAGCCGTAGCCCTAAAGCTAACACAAATCCTAGCACTAATCCAAGCTTTAAACCAATGTTTAACCCTAAGACTAACCCTAACCGTAACCCTAAACCTATCCCTAACCCTAATCCTACCTAGAGTTAGTGCTAGGACTAAGGATACTACAAGGGTTATGACTAGGGTTAGGGTTAGGGTTAGGGTTATGGTAAGAGATAGGGTTAGAAGTAGGAATAAGTCTTGTTCGGGTATTATATTTAGTCTTAAATCTAGGGTTAGGGTTAGGGTTAGGAATAGGGCTAAATTAGGGCTAGGATTAGGGCTAGGTTTAGTGTTAGGGTTAGGGATAGAGTTAGCGTTATGTTTAAGGCTAGGGCTAGTGTTAGAGTTAGGGTAAGGGTTAGGATTTAAGCTACAGATAGGGCTGGGGGACTGTTAGGTTTAGTGTTAGGTCTGGGTTATGGTTATTTTTATGGTTATGGTTAGGATTGGGGTTAGTGCTAGTGTTTTCATTAGGGTTAGGGTTAGATTTAGATTAATGTATTGGATTAGATGTAAGATTAGGTTTAGCGTTAAGTTTAGGTTACGGTTAAATTTAGGTTTAGGGATAGGTTTAGTTTTAATTTATGGTAAAGTTTAGGGTTAAGTTTATGGCAAGGGTTAGGTTTAGGGTTAGGTCGAGGGTTAGGTTTATGATTAGGTTTAGGGCTAGGGTTAGGTTTAGGGCTGGGGTTAATATTATGGTTAGGGATAGGGTTAGGGCAATGTTAGGGTTAGAGCTAGTGTTAGTTCTGGGGTTAAGGTTAGGATTAGGGCTAAGGTTAGGTTTATATTTAGGAATAGGTCTAGGGTTATGTTTAGGCTAAGGGTTACACTTCAAGCTAGGGTTATGTGTAAGGCGAGGGTTAGGGTTAGTGTTACATTTAGGATTATGGTTATGCTTAGGGTAGGTATAGGCCTCGGGTTAGGGCTAGGTTTTTTGTTAGGTTTAGGCCCAGGGTTAAGGCTATGTGTAATGTAAGATCTAGGGTTCTGATTAGAGCTAGTTTTAGGGTTAGGGTTATGGGTATGTCTAGTGTTAGGTTTAGGTTTTGGGTTAGGTTCAGGTTTAGAGCTAGGTTTAGTGTTAGTGTTAGGGTCTGTGTTCAGGTTAGAGTTAGGTTTAAGGTGAAATCCAGAATTACGACTAAAGTTAGGTCTAGGGATTGGGTTAGTTTTGTTTTAGGTTAAGGATGATGTTAGGGCTAGAGCTCAGGGTTTTTTAGGTCTAGGTCTAGAGTTATGGCTATATTTAGGATTAGGCTTAGGTCTAGGGCTATTTTTAGGGTTAGGTTTAGGTATAAGTTTACCCATAGGGCTAGTTTTAGGGTTTGACTTAGGGTTAGGGTTAGATACAGACTGAGGGTTTGTGTTAGGGTAATGATTTGATTTAGGGTTTGAGCTAGAATGAGGACTAGTGTTAGGACTAGTAATAGGGTTAGGGTTTGGGTAAGGCTATGGATTAGGATTAGGACAAAGGTTAGCATTATGGATAGGGTTTGGCTTAGGGTAAGTGAAAGAGTTAGTTCTAGGGTTAATGTTAGGTCTAGGGCTAGGTTTAGGTTTAGATTTAGGTTTACATAGGGTTAGGGCTCTGATTAGGGCTAGTTTTTCTGTTAGGTTTAGGGCTAGTGTTAGGGCTATGGCTAACATAAGAACTAAGGTTATGATTAGAGTTAGTATTCTGTCTAGGTCTAGTGTTAGTGCTATCTTTAAGATTAGTGTGATATTTAGAACTAAAATTAGTGTTAGAATACAAGTCAGATTCAGGGTTAATTTTAGGATTAGTACATGAATTAGGGCTAAAAGGTTATGGCTAGGTTTAGGGTTAGGGTTTGGTTTAGGTTAACATTTAGGGTTAGGACAATGGCTCGGTTTTGTTTAAGGGATACAGCTAGGGTTATGGCTAGTTTTATAATTAGTGATAGTGTTTGGTCTAGTGGTAGGTTGAGGATTAGGCTTAGGGTTAGGGTCAAATGGACAGTTATGGTTAGATCTAGGTTAAGGTCTAGGGCTAGAGTTAAGGCTAAGATTAGGGCTTGTGTTAGGTTTATTGTAATGGATATGGTTAGAACTAGAAATAGGGCTAGGGGGAAAGTTAGAGTTAATCTTAGGCCAAGGTTAGGGGTAGAGTTAGGGTTAGGGATAAATTAGGGCTAGGATTAGTGCTAGGGTTAGTGTTAGAGTTAGGCCTATGGTTAGGGCTAGATATATGGTTAGTGTTAGGGTTAGGGTTAGTGATAGGTTAGGGGAAAGAATGGAGTTATACCAAAGTTTAGGTCTAGGGCGAGGGTTAAAATTAGAGATAGGTCTAGAGTTAGGATTTGGGTTAGGATTAAAGCTAGGTATAGGCCTAAGTTGAAGACTAGTGTTTGTGTTAGGGTTAGGGCTAGGATTAGGGCTGGGGTTAATATCAGGTCTGGGTTTATGGTTATGGTTAGTTTTAGGGTTAGGTTATGGTTAGGTCTAGTGTAAGGGTTAGGTTTAGCTTAAGGGTCAGGTTTAAATCTAGGTGTATTATTAGGATCAGGGTTCGAGTAGGGTTTGGTTTATGTTAAGATTTAGGGTTAATGCTTGAATTAGTGTTAGGGATAGTGTTAGGGTCCAGGTTAGGATAATTGAGAGGGTTAGGTTTAGGGTTCAGGTTAGCTTTGCAGTAATGAATAGGGTTAGTGTTAGGATTAGTGTTAGCATTAGGCCTAGGGTTAGCATTTGGGTTAGGCTTCTCTTTAGGTTACGGGATAGGGTTAGAGCTAAGGTTAGGGCTAGGGTTAAGGTTAGAATTAGGACTAGGGTTAGGATTCAGCCTAGGGTTAGTGTCAGGTTTAGGTTTGGGGTAGGTGTTAGCGTTTGAGCTAGGATTAGGTCTAGCATGAGGGTTAGGGTTAGAGTCAGGGCTAATGTTAGGGTTAGGATTAGGGTTATGTTTAGATTAAGGTTAGAGTTTGAGCTAGAATTAGGGTTAGGGTTAGGGTTAGGTCTAGGCTTATGGTTAGGATTACAATAAGGGCTAGGTTTAGGGATAGCATAAGGGCTTTGTTTGTGTGAGGTTTACGGCTAGCATTAGGGCTATGGGTAATGTAAGAGCTAGGGATATGGTTATGGCTAGTTTTAGGGTTAGTGTTATGGATAAGTCTAGTATTCTAGTTAGGTTTTGGGTTTGGATAAGATTTAGAGCTAGGGTTTGTTTTAGGGTAATGGTCATTGTTGGGGTTAGGGTTAGGTTTAGGGTGAGGGCCAGATTTAGGACTAGTGTTGGGTCTAGGGATAGAGTTAGTCTTTAAATTAAGTTAATGGTTATTGTTAGGGCCTAGTTCTAGGTTTTTGTTTAGGGCTAAGGCTAGATTTATAACTCTATTTAGAATAAGGATTGGTCTAGTGCTAGTGTTACTGTTAGGTTTAGGTATAGGTTTACCAGTAGAGGTAGTGTTAGGGTTCAGTTTAGGGTTAGGGTCAGGTTTAGACCTAGGGTTAGTGTTAGGGTCAGAATAAGTGTCAGGATTAGAGTTAAGGTTACAGCTAGATTGATGGCTAGGGTTAGGACTAATAATAGAGATAGGGTTTGAGGTAGTCTAAGGATTATGGTTAGGACTAGGGTAGCATTAGGGTGAGTGTTTGGCTTAGGGTAAGGGATAGGGTGAGAGGTAGGGTTAGGGTTAGGGTTAGAGTTAGGGTTAGGGTTAGGGTTAGGGTTAAGCCTAGGTTTATGGCTTGGTATAGAGCAATGATTTGGGTTAGCACTAGGGTTACAGCTAATGAAAGAACTAGGATTCCGATTAGGGCTAGTTCTAGGGTTAGCATTAGGTCAATATTTAGAGCTAAGTTTAATGTTAGGGTCCGAGTAAGGGACACGATTACTTCTAGGGTTATTGTTAAGACTCAAATTAGTTCTACATTTAGGGCTAGGTGTAGGGTTAGGGTTTGGTTTAGGTTAAGGTTTAGGATTAGGGTTATGGCTCGATTTTGTTTTGGGGCAAGGGTACTCTTAGGGCTAGATTTCCAATTAACATTAGGGTAAATGTTAGGGTTAGGGCCAGGGTTAGAGTGAGCTTTAGACTTAAGGTTAGGGTTTGATCCAGGTTTAGGGCTAGGGTAAATGTTAGGGCTAGGGTTGGAGCTAGGGATAGGGAAAGGTTATGGGTTATGGTACATAATAAGTTTAGAACTAGGGAGCGGGCTAGGGTGAGAGTTAGAGTTAGTCTTAGGGCTAGGGATAGTTTTAGGTTTTGGGATAGGGCTAGATTAGAGCTAGATTAGAGCTACATTTAGGGCTAGAGCAAAGCATAAAATTAGGTTTAAGGCTAGGGTTAATGTTAGGGTTAGGATTAATGCTAAGCATAGGGATATGATTATGGCTAGGATTTGTGTTAGGGTTAGGGCTAGGATTAGGGATAGGGCTAATGTCAGGTCTAGGGTTATGGTTAGGAATAATTTTAGGGTAAGGATTATGGCCAGGTCTATTGTATGTGTTAGGTTGAAAGTTAGGTTCAGGTTTAGAGCTAGGGGTATTATTAGGATCAGAGTCAGGGTTAAAAGTATGGGTTAGGTTAAGGATTAGGCTTAGGGCTCAAATTATCATTAGGGTTAATGTTAGGGTTAGGGTAATGGGTATGGTTAAGTTTAGGGTTAAGGTTAGATTTAGAGTAATGGACAGGTTAAGGGTAAGGAATAAGGTTAGGTTTAGGCCTAGGGATAGAATTTGGTTAGGGTTATGGTTAGGTTAATAGATTGGATTAGAGCTACATTTAGGACTAGGGTTATGGTTAGGTTAGATCAATGGTTAGGTTTAGGCCTAGGGTCAGAATTTGGTTAGGGTTATGGTTAGGGTAATGGATAAGATTAGAGCTAAGGATAGGGTTAGGATCATGGTTAGGATTAGGGCTAGGGTTTGGGTTAGACTTTGGGTTAGGAAAAGTTTACGGTTAGGTTTAGGTTAAGTGTTACTGCTAGGGTTAGGGTTAGGGCTAGGGTTAAATCTAGGGTTAGAGCTCTGATTAGGTCTAGGTTTTGAGTTAGGTTAGGGCTATTTAGGACTCAGGCTAATGTTAGAACTAGGGTAATGATTAGGGCTAGTGTTAAGTTTAGCATTATGTCTAAATCTAGTGTGTATATTTAGGATTGAAGTGATGATTATATATAGGGTTAGTGTTACTGTCAGAGTCAGGATCAGTTACTGATCAGAGTTAGGGATAGACTCGAATTAGGGCTAGGGTTAAGGCTAGGTGTAGGTTTTGGGTTTGTGTAAGGGTTAGTGTAAAAATTAGGGACAGGTCTAATGTCAAGTCTAGGATTATGGTTTGGTTAGGGTTAGGATTAGGGCTTTGTCACAGTTTTGTTTTACAGCTACGGCTACTTTTAGGATTAGCGATAGTGTTAGTGCTAGTGGTATGGTGAGGTTTAGGCTTAGATTTATTGTTATGGTTAGATTTAGGTTTAGGGCTATGGCTGGGTTTAGGGCTAAGTTTATGGCTAGTGTTAGGATTATTAACGGATAGAGTTAGAACTAGAAATAGGGCTAGGGCGAGTGTTAGAGTTAGTCTTTGGGCTAGATTTATGGCTAGGGTTAGTGTTAGGGTTAGGCCTAGGTTTAGGGTTAGTGTTAGGGGAAGGGATGGGGTTATAACTAGGTTTAAGGCTTGGGTGAGTGTTAGAATTAGGGTTAGGGCTAGGGTTAGTATTAAGGCTATATTTAGTGTTAGGATGAAGGTTTGTGTTAGGGCTAGGGCTAGGATTAGGGATAGGGCTAATGTCAGGTCTAGATTTGTGGTTACTGTTAGTTTTATGTTAGGTTATGGCTAGGTCTAGTGTAAGGGTTAGGTTTAGTTAAGGGTCAGGTTTAAAGCTAGGTGTATTATTGGGGTTAGGGGTCTGGGTAATGTTTGGTTTAGATTAAGTTTTAGGGTTAAGGATTGAATTAGCTTTAGGGTTAGGATTATGGATAGGGTAAAGGATAGGTTTTTTTTTTTTAATTTTTAGGGTTCAGTTTAGATTTAGAGTAATGGATAGGGTTAGTGTTCACCATAGGGTTAGCATTACGCCTAGGGTTAGAATATGAGTTTGGCTCATCTTTAGGATAATGGATAGTGTTAGAGTTAAGATTAGGGCTAGGAATAAGGTTACAATTAGGGCTAGGGTTAGGGTTAGGCCTAGGGTTAGTGTCAGTGATAGTTTTAGTTTAAGTATTAGCATTTGAGCTAGGGTTAGGTCTTGGGTGAGGGTTAGGGTTAGAGTCAGTTCTAGGGTTAGGGTTAGGGTTATGTTTAGTTAAGTGTTAGAGTTTGAGCCAGGTTTAGGGCTTGGTCAAGCATAGGCTTAGGCTTAGGTCTATGGTTATGTTTAGGGTTTTGATTAGGGCTAGGTTTAAGGCTAGGATAAGGACTAGATTTTGTATGAGGTTTAGGGCTAACATTAGGGCTATGGGAATTATAAGAGCTAGGAATATGTTTATGGCTAGTTTTAGGGTCAGGGTTATGGATATGTCTAGTGTTAGGGTTTGGTTTTGGGTTAGGAATAGGTTTAGAGCTAGAGTTTGTTCAGGCTTAAGGGTCATTGTTCAGGATATTGTTAGATTTAGGGTGAGTGCCAGAATTATGACTAGCGTTGGGTCTAGGGATAGGGCTAGTCTTTAATTTTGGTTAACGGTTATTGTTAGGGCTAGTGCTCGGTTTTTGTTTAAGGTTAGGGATAGATTTATGACTATATTTAGGATTAGGTTTCATCTCGTGCTAGTGTTTCTGTTAGGTTTAAGTACAGATTTACCTGTATGGGAAGTGTTAGGGTTCGGTTTAGTGTTAGGGTCAGGTTTAGACTTAGGGTTAGTGTTAGGGTCAGGATAAGGGTTAGGGTCAGGGTTAGGTTTAGAGCTAGAATGAGGGCTAGAATAGGACTAGTAATAGAGTTATTGTTTGGGGTAGGCTTAGGATTAAGTTTAGGACTAGGGTAGCATTAGGGTGAGGGTTTGGCTTAAGAAAAGAGGGTTTATGGTAGGGTTAGGGTTAGGGTTAGGTTTAGGGCTAGGGTTAGGGTTAGGATTAGTGTTAAAAAATAGAGTTAGGTCTCGGATTTGGGCTAGGATTTGTGTTATCATTACTGCTATGGCTAATGAAAGAACTAGATTTCTTTTTACGGTTAGTTCTAGGGTTAGCATTAGGGCAATGTTTAGAGCTAGGGTTAGTGTTAGGGGCCGAGTCAGGGTCAGGGTTACTTCTAGGTTTAGGGTTAGGACTCAAATGAGGGCTAGGTTTAGAGCTAGGTGTAGCTTTAAGGTTTGGTTTAGGTTAAGGGTTAGGGTTATGGCTCGGTTTTGTTTTAGGTTTAGGGTAGCTTTAGGGCTAGTTTTCCAATTAGTATTAGGGTTAAAGCTACTGTTAGGGTGAGGTTTATACTTAATTTTAGGTTTAGATCCAGGTTTAAGCTTTGGGCAAAGGTTAGGGCTAAGTTTGGGGCTAGGGATAGGGCTAGCATATGGATTATGCTTAGGAATAGGTATAGAACTAGGGATAGAGCTAGGGCGAAAGTTAGAGTTACTCTTAGGGATAGGGATTGGGTTAGGTTTAGTGATAGGGCTAAATTAGGGCTAGGATTAGTGCTAGATTTAGGCCTAGGTTTAGGGCTAGGGTTAATTAATATATTAGAGTTAGGGTAAGGTAAGATATTACAGCTATGTTTAGTGTTAGGACAAGGGATAAAATTATGGTTGGCTAGGGTAAAAATTAGGGTTAGGATTAAGTCTAGGCTAACAACTAGGATTAGACCTAGGTTTAGGGCTAATGTCAGGTCTAGGTTAAGTTTAGGCTAGGGTTAGGTATAAGGCTATGGCTCAGTTTTGTTTTAGAACGAGCCCTAGGGTTAGGGCTAGTTTTATCATTAGCGATAGTGTTAGGGGTAGTGGTAGAGTGAAGTTTAGGCTTAGATTTATTGTTATGGTTCAACCTAGGTTTAGGGCTATTTCTAGGAGTAGGGCTAATGTTAGGGCTAGTGTTAGGGTTATTGTAATGGATAAAGTTAGAACTAGAAATAGGGCAAGTGCAAGAGTTCGAGTTAGTCTTTGGGCTAGGGTTAGGGGTAGGTTTAGATTTAAGGCTAAATTAGGGCTAGGATTAGCGCCAGGGTTAGAGTTAGAGTTAGGCCTAGGGTTAGTGTTAGTGTTAGTTTTAGGGTTAGGATTAGATTTAGGGGAAGAGAAAGGGTTATTGCTAACTTTAGGGCTATGGCAAGGGTTAGAATTAGGGTTAGCACTAAGGTTAGGGTTTGGGTTGCCATTAAGGCTAGGTTTAGGTTTAAGCTGAGTGTTTATGTTAGGGCTAGGGCTAGGATTAGGGCTAGGGCTAATGTCAGGTCTAGGTTTATGGTTAGTATAAGTTTTAGTGTAAGGTTATGGCTATGACTAGTATAAGGGTTAGGTTTAGGGTAGGGGACAGGTTTTCAGTTAGGGGTATTATAAGGGTCAGAGTCAGGGTGGAGTTTTGTTTAGGTTAAGATTTATGGTTAATGCTTGAATTAGCAATGGGTTAGGGTTAGGGTTAGGGTTAGGGTTAGGGTAATGGATAGAATTAGGTTTATGGTTGCGGTTAAGTTTAGAGTAATGGATAGGGTTATTGTTAGCCATAGGGTTATCCTTAGGCCAAGGGATAGCATTTGGGTTAGGCTTATCTTTAGGGTAATGGATAGGGTTAGAGCTAAGGTTAGGGCTAAGGTTATGGTTATAATTAGGGTTAAAGTTAGGGTTAGGCCTAGGGTTAATGTTAGGATTAGGTTTAGGATAAGTGTAGGCATTTGAACTAGGGTTAGGGCTAGGGCGAGGGTTAGGCATTGAGTCAGGGCTAGGGATAGGTTTAGGTTTAGGGTTATGTTTAGACTACAAATTAGAGTTTGAGGTAGGGTTAGGGGTAGGACTAGGGTTTGCATTAGGGTTAGGTCTAAGGTTATGGTTAGGATTAAGGTTAGGGCAAGGTTTAGGGCCAGGATAAGGGCTAGGTTTTGTGTGATGTTTAGGGATAATGTTAGGGCTATGGGTAATGTAAGAGCTAGGGATATCTTTATGGCTACTGTTAGGGTCAGGGTTATGGATAAGTCTAATGTTAGGATTAGGTTTTGGTTTAGAATAAGTTTTAGAGCTAGGGTTTCTATTAGGTTAAGGGTTATTGTTGGGTTAAGGTTAGTTTTATGGTTAGGGCCACAATTAGGACTAGCGTTTGGTCTAGTGATCGGTTTAGTCTGTACGTTAAGTTAAGGGTTATTGTTAGGGCTAGTGCTAGGTTTTTGTCTAGGGCTAGGGCTAGATTTATGACTCTATTTAGGATTAGGTTTGGTCTAGTGCTAGTGTTACTGTTAGGTTTAGGTATACATTTACCGGTATGGGTAGTGTTAGGGTTCGATTTAGGGTTAGGGTCAGGTTTAGATCTAGGGTTAGTGTTAGGGTCAGAATAAGGGTCAGGGTTAGGATTAGGATTAAAGTTAGAATGAGGGGTAGGTTTAGGACTATTAATAGTGGTAGGGTTTGGAGTAGGCTAAGGATTAAGATTAGGACTAGAGTAGCATTAGGGAAAGCGTTTGGCTTAGGGTAAGGGATAGGGTTAGAGGTACGGTTAGGGTTAGGTTTAGAGTCAGGGCTCGCATTAGGCTAGGATTTGTGTTAGCATTAGGGCTATGGCTAAGGAAAGAACTAGGATTCCAATTAGGGCTATTTCTAGGGTTAGAGTTAGGGCAATGTTTAGAGCTAGGGGTACTGTTAGGGTCCAACTCAGGGTCAGGGTTATTTCTATGGTTAGGGTTAGGACTCAAATTAGGGCTAAGATTAGGAATAGATGTAGAGTTAGTGTTTGGCTTAGGTTAAGGGTAAAAGTTAGGATTATGGCTCTATTTTGTTTTAGGGCTATGGTAGGGTTAGGGCTAATTTTCCAATTAGCATTAGGTTTAGGGCTAGTGTTAGAGTGAGGTTTGGGCTTATGGTTAGGGTTTACAACCAGGTTTAGGGCTAGGGTGATGGTTAGAGTTAGGATTGGGGCTAGGGATAGGGCTAGGTTTTGGGTAATGGTAAGTGATATGTTTTGAACTAGGGATAGGGCTAGGGCAAGAGTTAGAGTTAGTCTTAGGGCTAGGGATAGGATTAGATTTAGGATTAGGGTTAATTTAGGGCTAGGATTAGCCCTAGGGTTAGTGTTAGGTTTTGGCCTAGAGTTAGGACTAGGGTTAGGGCTAGGGTTAATGTTAGAGTTAGGGTAAGGTATGATGTTACAGCTACATTTTGGGCTAGGGCATGGGATAAAATTAGGGTTATGGCTCCAGTTAAGGTTAGGATTAACATTAAGGCTAGGTTTAGGGCTAGGATTAGGTCTAGGGCTAATGTCAGTTCTAGGGTTATGGTTAGGGATAGTTTTAGGTTTAGGTTTATTGCCAGGTATATTGTAAGTGTTACGTTGAGGGTTATGGTCAGGTTTACTGCTAGGGGTATTGCTAGTCAGAGTCATGGTTAGGTTAAGGTTTAAGGTTAGGGCTAAAATTAGCATTAGGTTTAGGATAATGGATATGGTTATGTTTTAGGTATAGGTTAGGTTTAGTATAATGGACAGGGTTAGGGTAAGGCATGGGGTTAGAGGTAGGCCTAGGGATAGAATTTGGTTAAAGATATGGTTCAGGTAATGGATAGGATTAGAGTTACTGTTAGGACTAGGGTTATGGTTAGTTTAGGACTATGGTTAGGGTTAGGTCTAGGGTTAGAATTTGCTTAGGGTTATGGTTAGGGTACTGGATAAAATTATATCTAGGTTTAGGTCTAGTGTTATGGTTAGAAATAGAGCTATGGTTTGGTTTAGGTTTCGGGTTAGGACATGTTTAGGTTTAGGGTTAGGTTTAGGTTAAGTGTTAGGGATAGGGATACGGTTAGGGCTACAATTAAAAATAGGTTTAGAGCTCGGATTAGAGCCAGGTTTTGGGTTAGGTTAGGGCTAGTGTAGGACTATGGCTAATGTAAGAAGTAGAGTTACAATTAGGGCTAGTATTCAGGTTAGCATCAGGACTAGGTATAGTGTTTATATTAGGTTTAGATTTAGGGGGATGATTAGAGATAGGGTTAGTGTTAGGGTCAGAGTCAGGATTAGTGTTACTTTTAGGATTATGGATAGGACTCAAATTAGGGTGAGGGTTGAGGCTAGGTGTAGGGTTAGGATTTGTATTTGGGTTAGGGTAAGAATTAGGAATAGCACTAATGTCAGGTCTAGGGTTACGTTTAGGTTAGGGTTAGGGTTGGGGCTATGGCTCAGTTTTGTTTTAGTGCTAGGGCTAGGGTTAGGGCTAGTTTGGGCATTAGCGATAGTGTTAGGGCTAGTAGTAAAGTGAGGTTTAAGCTTATATTAATTGTTGTGGTTAGATCAAGTTTTAGGGCTAGGGCCATGGTTAGGGATAATGTTATGGCTAGTGTTACTGTTATGATGACAGATAGGGTTAGAACTAGAAATAGGGCGAGGGTGAGTGTTAGAGTTAGTCTTAGGGCTAGGGTTAGGGTGGGTTTAAGGTCAGGGCTAAATTAGGGCTAGGATTAGCACTAGGGTTAGTGTTAGGGTTAGGGCTAGGTTAGGTTTCGGGTTATGATTAAGGCTAGCTTTAGGGCTAGGTTTGAGGGTTTGTGTTAGGGCTAGGGCTAGGATTAGGGCTAGAACTAATGTCAGGTCAAGGGTTATAGTTAGGGATAGATATAGGGTTAGGTTATGGCTAGTCTAGTGTAAGGATTACGTTTAGGGTAAGAGTCAGGTTTAGAGCTAGGTGTATTATTAGGGTCAGGGTCCAGGTAGGGTTTGGTTTAGTTTAAGGTTAAAGTTAAGGGTTGAATTTGTGTTAGGGTTAGGGTTAGAGTTAGGGTAATGGATAGGGTTAGGTTTAGGGTTCAGGTTAATTTTAGAGTAATGGATAGGGTTAATGTTAGCAATAGGGTTAGCGTTAGGCCTAGTGTTAGCATTTGAGTTAGGCTTATCTGTAGGTTAATGGATAAGATTAGAGCTAAGGTTAGTGTTAGGGTTAAGTTTAGGATTAGGTCTAGGGTTATGTTTAGGCCTAGGTTTAGTGTCACAGTTAGGTTTAGGGTGTTAGTGTATGAGCTGGGGTTAGGGCTAGGGCAATGGTTAGGGTTAGAGTCAGGGCTAGGGTTATGGTTAGTATTGCAATTAGGGCTAGTTTTAGGGATAGGATAAGGCTAGGTTTGTATGGTGTTTATGACTAGCATTAGGCCTATCAGTGTTAGGGTTAGAGTTAGGGCCAGAATTAGGACTAGTGTTGGATCTAGGGATAGGGATAGTCTTTGGGTTAGGTTAAGGGTTATTGTTTGGGCTAGTGCAAGGTTTTTGTTTAGGGCTAGGGCTAGATATATGACTCTATTTAGGATAAGTTTTGGTCCAGTGCTAGTGTTACAGTTAGGTTTAGGTACAGGTTTACTGGTAGGGGTAGGAGTAGGGTCCAGTTTAGGGTTAGTGAGAGGTTTAGTTCTAGGGTTAGTGTTAGAGTCAGAATAAGGGTCAGGGTTTGGGTTAGAGCTATAGCTGGAATGAGGGCTAGGGTTAGGGCTAGTAATAGATTTGGGGATTGGGTTAAGCTAATGATTAGGGTTAGGACTAGGTAAATTTATGGTGAGGGTTTTGCTTAGGGAAAGGGATGGGTTTAGAGGTAGGATTAGGGTTAGGGATAGGTTTAGGGTTACGGTTAGGGTTAGTCTTAGGTTTAAACATTGGTTTAGAGCTTGGATTAGTGCTAGGATTTGTGTTAGCTTTAGGGCTACGGCTAATGAAAAAACTTGGTTTCTGATTAGGGCTAGTTCTAGGGTTAGCATTAGGGCAATGTATAGAGCTAGGATTAGTGTTAGGATCCGATTCAGGGTCAGGGTTACTTCTAGAGTTAGGTATAGCACTCAAATAATGGTAAGGTTTAGGGTAAGTTTAGGGTTAGTGTTTGATTTAGGTTAAGGGTTAGGGTTAGGGTTATGGCTCAGTTTTGTTTTAGGGCTACTGTAGGGTTTGGGCTAGTTTTCCAATTAGCATTAGGTTCAGGGCTAGTGTTAGGGTGAGCTTTAGGCTTAAGGTTAGGTTTAGATCCACGTTTAGGACTAGAGCAAAGTTTAGGGCTAAGGTTGGGGATAGGGATAGGGATAGAGTTTGGGTTATGATAAGGAATAGGTTTAGATCTAGGGATAGGGCTAGGGTGAGAGTTAGAGTTAGTCTTAGGGCTAGGGATAGGGTTAGGTTTAGGGTTAGAGCTAAATTAGGGCAAGGATTAGTGCTAGGGTTAGTTTTTTGTTTAGGCCTAGGTTTAGTGCTAAGGTTAGAGTAAGGTATAATGTTACAGCTAAATTTTGGGCTATGTCAAGGGAAAAATTAGGGATAGGGCTAGGGTTGAGGTTATGGTTAGGATTAAGGCTAGGCTTAGTGCTAGGATTAGCGCTAGGTTTTGAGTTAGGGTTAGGGCTAGGATTAGGGATAGGGCTAATGTCAGGTCTAGGGTTATGATTAGGGATAGTTTTAGGTTAGGATTACAGCCAGATCTATTGTAAGGGTTAGGTTGAGTGTTAGGGTCAGCTTTACAGCTCGGGTATTATTAGGGTCGGAATCAGTGTGTGGGTATGTGTTAGGTTAATGTTTAGGTTTAGGGCTCAAATTAGCATTAGGGTTAGTGTTAGGGTTAGGGTAATGGGTATGGTCAGGTTAAGGGTTAAGTTTAGGTTTACGGTAATGGACAGCCTTAGGGTTAGGAATAGTGTTAAAATTAAGCCTAGAAATAGAATTCAGTTATGGTTATGGTTAAGGTAATGGATAGGATTAGAGCTACAGTTAGGGCTTGGGTTATTGTTAGGTTAGGGCTATGGTTAGTTTTAGGCCTAGGGTTAGAATTCGGTTAGGGTTATGGTTAGGGTAATACATAATATTAGAGCTAGGGTTAGGTATAGGATTATGGTTAGGATTAGGGCCATGGTTCGGGTTATGTCAAGATTTAGTTTTTGGGTTAGGTTTAGGTTAAGTGTTAGGGCTAGAGTTAGGGTTAGGAATAGAGTAAAAGCTAGGATTAGGGCTCAGATTAGGGTTAGGTTAGGGATAAGGTAGGACTATGGCTATTGTAAAACTAGAGTTAAGATTAGGGCTAGTTTTAGAGTTAGCATTAGTTCTAGATCTAGTGTTTAGGTTAAGGTTTAGGGAGATGATTAGAGATAGGGTTAGTGTTAGGGTCAGATTCAGGATCAGTGATACTGATCAGGGTTAGGGATAGGACTCAAATTAGGGCTAGGATTATGGCTAGGGGTAGGGATAGGGTTTGTGTTAGGTTTAGGATAAGAATTAGGAATAGGACTAATGTCAGGTCTGGAGTCACCGTTAGGCTAGGGTTAGGGTGAGAGCTATGGCTCAGTTTTGTTTTAGAGCTAGGGCTAGGGTTAGGGCTAGTTTTAGGATTAGTGATAGTGTGAGGGCTAGTGGTAGGATGAGGTTTAGGCTTAGATTTATTGTTATGGTTAGATCTAGGTTTAGGGCTAGGGCCTGCATTAGGGTTAAGTTTAGGTGAGAGTTAGGGTTACGGTAACGGATAGGGATAGAACAAGAAATAGGACTGAGGTGCTATTAGAATTATTCTTTGGGCTAGGGTTATGGGTAGGTTTAGGGTTAGGGCTAAATTGGGGATAGGATAAGAGCTAGGGTTAGTGTTAGGGTTAGGCCTAGGGTTAGGCCTAGGGTTATGGTTAGTGTTAGTGTTAGGTTTAGGGGAAGGGATGGGGTTATAGCTAGGTTTAGAGCTAGGGTTCGGGTTAGAATTTGATTTAGAGCTAAGTTTAGGGTTTGGTTTAGGATTAAGGCTATGTTTATTGCCAGGATGAGGGTATGTGTTAGGGCTAGGGCTAAGATTAGGGCTAGGGCTAATATCAGGTCTACTGTTATGGTTAGGGATAGTTTTAGGGTTAGGTTATGGCTAGGTCTAGTGTAAGAATTATGTTTAGGGTAAGTGTCAGGTTTAGAGCTAGGTGTATTGTTAGAGTCAGGGTCTGGTAGGGTTTGGTTTAGTTTAAGGTTTAGAGTTAAGGGTTGAATTTGCATTAGGGTTAGGGTTAGAGTTGGGGTAATGTATAGGGTTAGGTTTAGGGTTAAGGTTAATTTTAGAGTAATGGATAGTGATAGTGTTAGCAATAGGGTTAGCATTAGGCCTAGGGTTAGCATTTGAGTTAGGCTTATCTGTAGGTGAATGGATAAGGTTAGAGGTAAGGTTAGTGCTAGTGTTAAGGTTAGGATTAGGGCTAGGGTTAGGTTTAGATCTAGGGTTAGTGTCAGGGTTAGGTTTAAGGTAAGTGTTAGGGTATGAGCTAGGGTTAGGGCTAGGGCGATAGTTAGGCTTAGGGTTAGGCTAGGGTTATGGTTTGGGCTACAATTAGGGTTAGGTTTAGGGCTGGGATAAAGGCTAGGTTTGTGTGATGTTTATGGCTAGCATTAGGGCTCTGGGTAATGTAAGAGCTCAGGTTATGGTTATGGCTAGTTTTAGAGTAAAGGTTATGTATAGGTCTAGTGTTAGGGTTAGGTTTTGTGTTAGGATAATGTTTAGAGCTAGGGTTTGTGTTAGGGTAAGTGTCAATGTTTGGGTTAGTTTTGGGGCTAGAATTAGGACTAGCGTTGGATCTAGAGATACGGTTAGTCTTTGTGTTAGGTTAAGGGTTATTGTTAGGGCTAATTCAAGGTTTTTGTTTAGAACTAGGGCTAGATTTATGACTCTATTTAGGATTAGGTTTGGTCTATTGCTAGTGTTACTGTTAGATTTGGGAATAGTTTTACTCGTAGGGGTATAGTTAGGTTCGGTTTAGGGTTAGTGTCAGGTTTAGATCTAGGGTTAGTGTTAGGGTCAGAATAAGGGTCAGAGTTTGGGTTAGGGCTAGAATTTGTATGAGGCCTAAGGTTAGGACTAGTAATAGAGTTAGGGTTTGGGATAGGCTAAGGATTAGTGTTGGGACTAGGGTAGCATTAGGGTGCGTGTTTGGATTTGGGTAAGGTGTAGGATTAGAGGTAGGGTTCGGATTAGGGATAGGGTTAGGGGTAGGGTTTGGGTTAGGGTTATTCTTAGATTTAAACCTAGGGTTAGGGCTCGTATCAGTGCTAGGATATGTGTTAGCATTAGGGCTATGGCAAATGAAAGAACTTGGTTTCTGATTAGGGCTAGTTCTTGATTTAGCATTAAGGAATGTTTAGAGCTATGTTAGTGTTAAGGTCCGAGTCAGAGTCAGGGTCATTTCTAGAGTTAGTGTTAGGACTCAAATTAGGGCTAGGTTTAGGGCTAGGTGTAGGGTTGTTAAAAGTTAGAGTTATAGTTCGGTTTTGTTTTAGAGCTAGGGTAGGTTTAGGGCTAGTTTACAAATTAGCATTGGTGTTAGGATTAGTGCTAGGGTTAGTGTTAGGTTTATTCCTAGGTTTAGGGTTTTAGGGCTAGGGTTAAGGATAGCGTTAGGGTTAGGGTAAGGTATGATGTTATGGCTATGTTTTGTGCTAGGACAAGTGATAAAATTAGTGTTAGAGCTAGGGATAAGATCAGGGTTAGGATGAAAGCTAGGCTTAGAACTAGGATTAGGGCTAGGGATAGGGCTAATGTCAGATCTAGGCTTAAGGTTAGGCTAGGGTTAGGGATAGGACTATGGCTCAGTGTTTTTTTCTAGAACTAGGCCTAAGGTTAGGGCTCATTTTATGATTAGCGATAGTGTCAGGGCTAGTGGTAGAGTGAAGATTAGGCTTAGATTTATTGTTATGGTTAGATCTAGGTTTAGGGCTGTGGTTAGAGTTAGGGCTATGTTTAGGCCTAGTGTTGGGTTATGGTAACAGATAGGGTTAGAACTAGAAATAGGGCTAGGGTGAGAGTTTGAGGTAGTCTTTGTGCTAAGGTTAGGGGTAGATTTAGGGATAGGGCTAAATTAGGGCTAGGATAAGTGCTAGTGTTAGTGTTAGGGTTAGGTCTAGGGTTAGGGTTAGTGTTAGTGTTAGGGTTATGATTAGGTTTAGGGGAAAGGATGGGGTTATAGCTAGGTTTAGGGCTAAAATGATGGTTAGAATTAGAGTTAGGATTAAGGTTAGGGTTTGGGTTAGGAGTAAGACTAGGTATAGGGCTAGGCTGTGGGTTTGTGTTAGGGCTACTGCTAGGGTTAGGGCTAGGGCTAATGTCAGGTCTAGGTTTAAGGATAGTATTAGTTTTAGTGTTAGGTTATGGCTATGTCTAGTGTAAGGTTTTGGTATAGGGTAAGGGTCAAGTTTAGAGCTAGGTGTATTTTTAGGGTCAGAGTCCGGGTAGAGTTTGGTTTAGGTTAAGATATAGGATTAATGCTTGAATTAATGGTGGGTTAGGGTTAGGGTTATGGTAATGGATAGTGTTAGGTTTAGAGTAATGGATAGGGTTAATGTTAACGATAGGGTTATCGTAAGGCCTAGGGTTAGCATTTCAGTTAGGCTTTTCTTTAGGTTAATGGATAGGGTTAGCACTAAGGTTAGGGCTAGGGTTAAAGTTAGGATTAGGGTTAGGGATAGAGATAGGCCTAGCATTAATGTTTCGGTTAGGTTTAGGGTAAGTGTAGGCACTTGAGCTAGGGTTAGGGCTAGGGTGAGGGTTAGGTTTTGAGTCAGGCTAGGTTTACGTATAGGTTTAGGGTTATGTTTAGGCTAGGGATTAGAGTTTGAGCTAGGGTCAGGGCTGGGTTGAGGGTTAGCATTAAGGTTAGGTCTAAGGTTATGTTTAGGGTTATGATTAGGTCTAGGTTTAGAGCTTAGATAAGGGCTATTTTTTGTGTGATGTTTAGGGCTAACGTTAGGGCTTTGGGTAATGTAATAACGGGGGATATGGTTGTGGCTAGTTTTAGGGTCCGAGTTATGGATAAGACTAGTGTTAGGGTTAGGTTTTGGTTTAGGATAAGGTTTAGAGCTAGGGTTTCTATTAGATTAAGGGTCATTGTTGAGTTAGGGTTAGTTTTAGGGTTAGGGCCACAATTAGTATCTATTGATAGCTTTAGTCTTTACGTTAGGTTAAGGGTTATTGTTAGGGCTAGTGCTAGGTTTTTGTTTAGGTCTAGGGCTAGATTTATGACTCTATTTAGGATTAGGTTTGGTCTGTTGCTAGTGTTACTGTTAGGTTTAGGTATAGGTTTACCAGTAGAGGTAGTGTCAGGGTTCAGTTTAGGGTTAGGGTCAGGTTTAGATCTAAGGCTAGTGTTAGGGTCGGAAAAGGGTCAGGGTTAAGGTTAAGGTTAGAGCTAGAATGAGGGCTAGGTTTAGGACTAGGAATAAAGTTAGGGTTTGGGGTAGGCTGAGAATCATGTTTAGGACTAGGGTAGCATTAGGGTGAGGGTTTTGCTTAGGGTAAGGGATAGGGTTAGAGGTAGGGTTAGGGTTAAGGTTAGGGTTAGGATTAGTGTTAGGTTTAGGGTTAAACCTAGGATTAGAGCTCAGAATAAGGCTAGGATTTGTGTCAGCATTAGGGTTACAGCTAATGAAAGAATAGGATTCCAATTAGGGCTAGTTCTAGGTTTAGCATTAGTCAGTGTTTAGAGCTAGGGTCACTGATAGGGTTTGAGTCAGGGTCAGGGTTATTTATAGGGTTAGGTTTAGGACTCAAATTAGGGCTATGTTTAGGACTATGTGTAGTGTTAGGGTTTGGTTTAGTTTAAGAGTTAGGGTTAGGGTTCTGGCTTGGTTTGGTTTTAGGGCTTGGATAGTGTTAGTTCTAGTTTTCCAATTATCATTAGTATTAGGGCTAGTGTAAGATTGAGCTTTAGGGTTAGAACCAGGTTTATCATTAAGATTGGGGCTAGAGATAGGGATAGGGTTTGGATTATGGTAAGGTATAGTTTTAGAACTAGGGATAGCACTAGGGCGAGAGTAAGAGTTAGTCTTAGGGTTAGGGATAGTGTTAGGTTTAGGGTTAGGGCTAAATTAGAGCTAGATTAGAGCTATGGTTAGTGGTAGTTTTAGGCCTAGGTTTAGGGCTAGGGTTAGGTTTAGTGTTAGGGTTAGGGTGAGGTATGATGTTACAGCTACATTTAGGGCTAGGGCAAGGCATAAAATTACAGTTAGGGCTCATGTTAATGTTAAGGTTAGGATTAAGGTTAGGCTTAGGGATAGGATTAGGACTTAGAGTTTGTTAGGGTTAGGACTAGGATTAGGGATAGGGCTAATGTCAGGTCTAGTGTTATGTTTAGGGATAGTTTTAGGGTAAGGATTATGGCCAAGTCTATTGTAAGTGATAGGTTGAGGTTTAGGGTCTGGTTTACAGCTAGGGGTATTATTAGGATCAGAGTCAGGGTTAGGGTATGGGTTAGGTTAAGGTTTAGGCTAAGGGCTCAAGTTAGCATTAGGGTTAGTGTTAGGGTTTGAATAATGGATATGGTTAGGTTTAGGGTTAAGATTAGACTTAGAGTAATGGACAGGTTTAGGTTTAGGGATAGGGTTAGGTAGAGGACTAGGGATAGAATTCGGTTAGGGTTATGGTTAGGGTAATATATTGGATTAGAGCTACAGTTAAGGTTAGGATTATGGTTAGGTTAAGGCTATGGTTATGGTTAGGCCTAGGGTTAGAATTCGGTTAGGGTTATGGTTAGGGTAATGGATAAGATTAGAGCTAGAGATAGGGCTAGGATTATGGTTAGGATTAGGGCAATGGTTTGGGTTAGATTTCAGGTTAGGACAAGGTTTAGGTTTATGGTTAGGTTTAGGTTAAGTGTTAGGGCTAGAGTTAGGGTTAGTGCTAGGATTAAATCTAGGGTTAGGGCTCTGATTAGGGCTAGGTTTTGGGTTAGGTTAGGGCTATGTAGGACTACTGCTAATGGTAGAATTAGGGTTATGATTAGGGCTAGTGTTAAGTTTAGCATTATGCCTAAATCTAGTGTTTACATTAGGTTTTGGTTCAGGGTGATGATTAGAGATAGATTTAGTGTTACCATCAGAGTCAGGATCAGTGTTACTGATCAGAGTTAGGGATAGACTCAGTTAGGGCTAGGGTTAAGGCTAGGTATAGGGTTAGAGTTTGTGTATGGCTTTGGGTAAGAATTTGGGATAGGGCTAATGTCATGTCTAGGATTATGGTTTGGTTGGGGTTAGGGTTAGGGTTTTGACTCAGTTTTGTTTTACAGCTATGTCTAGGATTAGGGCTACTTTTAGGATTAGCAATAGTGTTAGGGCTAGTGGTATGGTGAGGTTTAGCCTTAGATTTATTGTTATGGTTAGATCTAGGTTTAGGGCTAAGGTTAGGGCGAGTGTTAGGGTTATGGTAATAGATAGAGTTAGATCTAGAAATACGGTTCGGGCGAGAGTTAGAATTAGTCTTAGGGCTAGGGTTAGGGTTCGGTTTAGGGTTAGGGCTTAATTAGGTCTAGATTAAGGGCTAGGGTGAATGTTAGTGTTAGGGCTAGGATTAGGGCTAGGGTTAGGGTTAGTGTTAGATTTAGGGTTACAGTTAGGGATAGGGGAAGGGATGGGGTTATCGCTAGGTTTAGGGCTAGGGCAATGGTTAGAATTAGGGTTAGGGCTAGGGTTAGGATTAAGGCTAGGTTTAGGGATGAGGATTTGTGTTAGGGCTAGGTCTAGGATTAGGATGAGGATTTGTGTTAGGGCTAGGTCTAGGATTAGGACTAGGGCTAGTGTCAGGTCTGGATTTATGGTTAGTGTTAGTTTTAGAATTAAGTTATGGCTAGGTCTAGTGTAAGGGTTAGGTTTAGGTAAGGGTCAGGTTTAAAGCTAGGTGTATTATTAGGGTCAGAGTCCGGGTAGAGTTTGGTTTAGGTTAAGGATTATGGTTAAGAATTGAATTAGTGTTAGGGTTAGGTTTAGGTTAATGGATAGGGTTAGGTTTAGGGTTAAGGATAGATTTAGAGTAATGAATAGGGTTAATGTTAGCGATAGGTTTAGCATTAGGCCTAGGATTAGCATTTCAGTTAGCCTTATATTTAGGTTTATGGATAGGGTTAGAAATTAAATAAGGGTTAGGGATAAGGTTAAGTTTAGGGTTAGGGTTAAGCCTAGGGTTTGTATCAGGGATAGTTTTAGGGTTATGTTTAGGGTAAGGGTTAGAGCTTGATCTACAATTAGGGCCAGAGCAAGGGTAGGGTTAGGTTTAGGTCTAGGTTTATGGTTAGGGTTACAATAAAGGCTACTGTTAGGGCTAGGATAAGGCCTAGGTTTTGTGTGAGGGTTAGGGCTAGCATTAGGGCTATGGAAAATGTAAGAGCTAGAGAAATGGTTATGGAAAGTTTTAGGGTTATGGAGAAGTCCAGTGTTAGGGTTAATGAATGACTCAACCTAGAAGAATGAAATTTGGTGGGCCAAGTGCAACTGGAGTAATGATCCTTATGTCAAGTATCATCAAGATTGGGTGAAAAAATATTTGCTGGGATTTCAGGAAACTCGGAGTTCTGTGTAAGCTTGGCAAAAGCTTTCAAATGAAATTGCTTATTCCCAGCCCTTCCTTCTGGCTACTTCAAGAGATATCAAAGCTTAGAGAGCAAACTGAGACCTAATTCAGTTTTTCCAGTTTCAAGTAGCTAGCACAAATCGTGTTTGCTTTAGAGTTCCAAATGCCTCTATCACTATAGTAGAAAACGAAGTGAAACCTAAAACTTTAAAGTGTTCCTGCAAACGAACGCTTCAACCTAGAAAAATGAAATATTGGGGACCAAGTGCGACCGTAGTACTGATCATTACCGGCAAGTGACCTCAAGATTGGGTGAAAAAATATTTGCTGGTGTTTCAGGAAACTCAGAGTTCGGTGAAAGCTTGGAAAACGCTTTCAAATGAAAGTGTTTTTCCACAGTTTCTGGTAAGGGCTAATTCAAGAGGGAACAAACCACCCAGATAGCACTGAAATCTGATTTAGTGTGTCAAGTCTCAAGCAGCTAGCACAAAGCATGCTTGATTTAGCGTTCCAACTGCGTCTATCACTATATGATAAAACAAAGTGAAACCTAAAATTCAAATTGTTCCTGCAAATGAACGCTTCAGCCTAGAAGAACGAAATTTGGAGAGCCAAGTTCGACTGGAGTACTGATCATTACCACCAAGTATCATCAAGTTTGGGTGAAAAAAGTATTTGTTGGGATTTCAGGAATCTCAGAGTTATGTGGAAGCTTGGCAAATGCTTTCAAATGAAAGTGTTTTTCCACACTCTCTGCTTAGGGCTACTTAAAGTGGGAACAATCCATAGAGAGCTCTGAGAAATGATGAAATGTGTCAAGGTTCAAGCAGCTACCACAGATCGTGTTTGATTAACAGTTCTAAGTGCCTCTATTAGTATAGGGGAAAACAAAGTGAAACCTAAAATTTCAAAGAGTTCCTGCAAATGAACGCTTCAACCTAGAAAAACGAAATTTGGTTCCCAAGTGCAACTGGAGTACTGATCATTACCGCCAAGTGTCCTCAAGATTGGGTAAAAATAAATTTGCTGGGATTTCAGGAAACTCAGAGTTCTGTGCAAGCTTGGCAAACAGTTTCAAGTGAAAGCATTTTTCCCCAGTCTCCGCTTAGGGCTACTTTAAGAGGGAACAATCCATAGAGAGAGCTCTGAGAACTGATGAAGTGTGTCAAGGTTCAAGCAGCTATCACAGATCATGTTTGATTTAGAGTTCCAACTGCCTCTATGACTATAGGAAAAATGAAGTGAAACCTAAAATTTCAAAGTGTTCCTGCAAACGAAAACTTCAACCAATAAGAATGAAATTTGTGGGGCCAAGTGCGACTGGAGTCCTGGAGTCCTATGCCAAATCCTAATTCTAATCCTGACCCTTATTCTGACCCTAACACTAATCCTAGGTCTAAACCTGACCCTAACCCTAGACAAAACCCTAACACTAGCCCTAGACCTAAACAGAAACCTAGTTGAAGCCCTTGCAATAATCCTTAATCTAAAACAAACACTAACCATACCTCTAGACCTAAACCTAGTCCTAATTCTAGCTGTAACCCTAACTCTAAATTTAACCTGAACACTGACCATGCCTTTAAAAGTAAACCTACCTCTAAACCTGACCCTAACTGACTATCTAAACCTAACACTAGACCTAGCCATAACCCTAACCCTAAAACTAGCCATAATCTTTACCCTAGCTCTTATATACCCACAGCCCTAACCCTAGGCCTAAACCTAACAAAAAACCTAGAGCTGATCCTAGACCTACACCTAGGCCTAATCCTAACCCTAACCCTAACCCTAACCTAACAATTGATTAGTCCTAACCCTAGCTCAAAGCCTAACCCTTACCCAAACATAAGCCTACACCTATCCCTAAATATACCCCTAACACTAGCCCTAATCTTAAACATAATCCTAACCCTAACCTAGCTCTAAACTTACCCATTACCCTAAACCTAAGCCTAAACCTATTGATAACCCTAGTCCTAACCATAACTCTAAACCTAACTGGAAAACTAAACCTAGACCTAACCCTAAACCTCACACTCGACATAGAGCTAACTCTAGCTCAAACCCTAAAACTTTCCATAAACGTAAACATAACCATAGCCCTAACACTAAATCTAAACCTCAATCTAACACTAACCATTACCCTAAACCTACATCTAGCCATATTCATTACTCTAACCCTAACCATACCCCTAATGATGACACTAGCCCTAATCCTACCTGTAACCCTAACTGTACTGTAATCTTATCCCTAGACCTAACCCTCGCCCTAGGCCTAACTGTAGCTCAAAACCTAAACCTTATGCTAAACATAAGACTAACACTAACCTTTAGTTCTAACCCTAACCCTAAACCTAATTCAAGACCTATTCCTAACCATAAACCTGGCCCTAAACTTAGCTGTAACCCTATCCATTATCCTAACCATTACCCCTACCCTAATGCTTACCCTAGGCCTAACACTAACCCTATCACAAAATCTATCCCTATCAATTACCCTAAACCTAACCTGAACCCTAAACAAAACCCTATCATTACCCTTACCCTGACACTAATGCTAATTGAAGCCCTAAGCCTAAAACCTAAACTCAGCCAAACTCTAACCCTGACTCTGACCCTAATAATTCCCCTAGCTCTAAACCTGAACCTTACCCTAACCTAACCCTTACGTTAGACCAAGCCACAAACATAACCCTCAAATTATCCTCAACTGTAACCCAGACCTAACATTAGTCCTATCCTTAATCCAAGCTCTAACCCTAAATTCTCCAGTCCTTATCCTAGCCCTAAACCTAGCCTTAATCCTAACCCTAACCCTAACCCTATCACTAAACCTAATACTAACACTAGCTCTAATCTTAGCCCTAATTTGGCACTATCACTAACCCTAACCATAGACCTAAGACTACTTCTAACTCTCACATTATCCTATCACTAGTTCCAAACCTATACTTACCATAACCCCAAACCTAGCCCTAAACCTAGTCCTAACCCTTGCCCTATACATAGCCCTAGAACTAACCTGAGATCAAAATCTGACTCTAAATCTAACCCTTACCCAAAGACTAAGCCTAACCCTAACACTAGCCCTAAGCCTAACACTAATCCTAAATGTAGCTCTAACCCTAGCCCTAGCCCTTAAACACAACCGAGCCATAGCTCTAACACTAACCCTTAAACTTAACCAACCCTAAGCATACACCTACCCCTAACCCTAGCCCTAATTCGAGTTTTAAGCCAAACCCTAAAACTAACCTTGACTCTGACTCTGACACTAACACTAACCCTAGCTCTAAACATCATCCTAACCCTAAACGTAACCCTTACTCTAAACCTAGCCTTAATCTCAACCCTAAAATTAGCCCTAATCATAACACAGGTACTTACATTAGTCATAACCCTAACACTAGCACTAACCTAACACAAAACCTAGCCCTAATCTGAGCCCTAAACTGAGCTTTAAACCTAACCCTAACCCTAACCCTAGCCCTAATCATAACCATGAGCCTAGCCCTAACACTAGCTCTAACTCTATCCATTATAATAACCATAACCCTAACCCTAATGATAACCCTAGACCTAAACTTAACCCTATCTCTAAACCTATCCCTATCCATGTCCCTAAACTTAACATGAATCCTAATATTAAGCATAACATTATCCTAACCTTAACCCTATAGCTAATTCTATCCCTAACTTTAAGCCTTAACCTATCCCAAACCCTAACCCAGGCCTTGACCTTAATAATATGCCTATCCCTAAACCTGACCCTAACCTAAACCTTACACTAGATGTAGCCATTATCCTAATCTCAAACTATCTTTAAACAATTTTAGACCTGAAATTAGCTATACTTCTAATCCTAGGCCTAACCGTAAAACAAACCCTAGCCATTATATTGCCCTAAACCTAACCTTAACCAATACCCTAACCCTAACCATAGCCCTAACCCTAATTCTAAGTAACACCCTACCTCTTAACCTAGGTGTAACACCATCCCTTACCCTAAACTTAATCCTACATCTAACTCTAACTCTATGCTTAAGCTGAACACTAACACTAACCCTAATAGTAGCCCTGTCACTAATCCTAACCCTAACTTTAGCCCGAAGACTAACTCTAAATTTCACACTAGCCCTATTGCTAGTTCTAACCCTACTCTTACCGTAATTATAACCCTAGCCCTAACCCTAGCCCTATCCTAAATCCTAGCCCTAACCCTAGATCTAACCCTAACTATAAATCTAAACTTAAACCTAAGCCTAAGCCTAACACTAACACTAACACTAATCCTAATGCTAATTGTCAAAATAGCCCTAACCCTAATCCTATCAGTAAAACAAAATCGAGCAATAGCCCTAACTCTAAACCTTAACTTAAAACAAACACTAACACTACACCTACACCTAACCCTAGACTTAATTAGAGTCCTAACAGTAACCTTAAAACTAACCAACTGACCCTGACTAATATCTTAAACTCACACTAGCTCTAAACACCTTCCTAACCTTAAACCAAAACCTAACAATAACCCTAACCTTTATTTGTGTCCTAACCCTAACCCTGAACCTGACTCATTTCCTAACTCTAACCCTAGCTCTAATTATCACCCTAACGTTAAACCTAACCTTAACAGTATACCTACCCTAACCCTAATCCTAAAACTAACCCTAATTGTAAACCTAGTTGTTATATTAGCGATTGCCCTAACCCTTGCCCTAACTCTAACACCAAAACTAGCTCTAATCTGAACCCTAAACCTAGATTTAAACTTAAACCTAGCCCTAGCCTTAACCCTAGCTCTAAACCCATCCTTTACCTAATTGAAACCCTAACATTAATGGTAACCATAGACCTATCCCTAATCCTTAGGCTAACCAAAATCCTAACCATATTAATAGTCCTGACCCTAGTCCTCATTCTAGGTCTAATCCTATCCCAAACCGTAAGGCTAATCCTGACCCTTATTCTGACTCTCACACAAACCCTAGGTCTAAACCTGACCATAACATTAGAGTAAACATTAACAATGGCCCTACAGATAAACTTATACCTAAACCAAACCCTACCCCTAGTCCTAAGACTAACTCTAATTCTCACAGTAGCCTTATCCTTAGTTCTAACCCTATACTTAACATAACCCTAAATCTAGCTCTAACCCTAGCCCTAACCCATGCCCTATCCTTAGTCCTAGCCCTAACCCTAGATCTAAACCTAACTCTAAATCTAACCCTAATCCTAAGACTAACCCTAACACTAATATTAGCCCTAACCCTAATGCTAATCATAAAAGAAGACCTAACCCAAACCCTAGCAGTAAAACTAAACCAAGAAGTAGCCCTAACACTAAACCTTAACATAAACCAAACCCTAACACTACACCTACACCTAACCATAGCCTTAAATCGAGTCCTAACCCTAACCTTAAAACTAACTCTGACCCTGACTCATATCCTAACACTCACCCTAGCTCTAAACACCCTCCTAAGCATAAGCGGAAACCTAACATTAACCCTATCCCTAATTGGAGTCCTAACCCTATAGCTCACCCTGACTCATATCCTAACACTTACCCTTGCTCTAAATATTACCCTAACGTTAAACCAAACACTAACACTAGACCTACCTCTAACTCTTACCGTAAAAGTGAACATAATTGTAACCCTAGTTCTTATTTTAGCCATTGACCTCACCCTACCTCGAGCCCTAACACAAAAACTAGCCCTAATGCGAGCTCTAAACCTAGCTTTAATCTAACCCTCACCCTAACTCTACCCCTAAACCTAGCTCTAACCCTAACCCTTACCCTTAGCGAAACCCTAACCCTAATGGTAACCCTAGACCTATCCCTAATCCTTAGGCTAACCATAGTCCTAATCTCATTAATAGACCTGTCCCTAGCCCTCATTCTAGCTCTAATCCCATCCCAAACCCTAAAACTAAACCTGACCCTTATTCTGACCCTAACACTATCCCTAGGTCTAAAACAAACCCTCACCCTAGACCAAATTCTAACACTGGCCCTACTGGGAATCTTATACCTAAACCTAACCCTAAAATTAGTTCTAGAAATAAACCTAATCCTAAATCTAGCTTTCACTCTACCCCTAGACCTAAACCAAAACCTAGTCCTAGCCCTAACAATAATCCTCACCCTAAATCAAACACTAAACCTGCCCCAGGACCTAATCTTAGTCCTAATTCTGGTTGTAACCCTATGTCTAACTCTAATCCCAACACTGACCCTGCCTTTAAGAGTAAACCTACCTCTAAACCTGACCCTAACCAAAAAATCTAAACCTAACACTAGACCTAGGCATAACCCTAACCCTAAAACTAGCCCTAATCATAATCCTAGCTCTTACATTACCCACAGCCCTAACGCTATGCCTAAACCTAACACAAAACCTAGAGCTAATCCTAGGCCTTAACCTAGCCCTAAGTGTAACCCTATCCCTAACCAAAATTTAACCCTCACCTTAGTCCGAACCCTAGCTCAAAGCCTAACCCATACCATAAACATAAATCTAGAACTATCTAGAACTATCCCTAACTCTAAGCCTAACCCTAGCCATAACCCTAGTTCTAAACCTACCCATTACCCTAACCCTAACCCTAACTCTAAAACTACTGTAATCCTATCCCTGGACCTAATCCTGAACCTAACCCTTGCACTAGCCCTAACCACAGCTCAGAACCTAAACCATACGCTAAACATAATCCTAACCATAACCCTAGTTTTAACCCTCACCTTAATGCTAACTCAAGACCTAATCCTAACCATAAGACCATCTCTAGTCTTAGCTCTAACTGTATCCATTACTCTAACAATAACCCTTACCCTAATGCTAACCCTAGGCCTAAACCTAACTCAAAACCTAATCCTAACCTTAACCCTAGCCCTATATTAAATCTAACTGTATCCATTAATCTAAACTTAAACCTTACCCTCATACTAACCCTAGGGCTACCCCTAACCCTATCACTAACCCTAACCCTATCAATTACCCTAAACCTAACCTGAAACCTAAATCTAACCCTATCATTACTGTAACTCTAACCTTTAAGCTAATTCGAGCCCTAACTCTAAACTCAAACCTAAACCAAACCCTAACACTGACCCTGGTCCTAATAACTCCCCTAGCTAAATCAGACCCTAATCTAAACCTTACCCTTACACTAGACCTAGCCAATAACCTAACCCTAAAACTATCCATAACCATAACCCTAGACCTGACATTAGCCCCAGACAAAATCTTAGCCCTAGTCCTAACACAAACCCTAGCCCTTATCCTAGCCGTAAACAAAGCCTTAGTCATAACCCTAACCCTAACACTAGGCCTAACTTAACACTAACCCTAGCCATAATCTTAGAACTAACTTAGCCCTATCCTTAACCCTAACCCTAACCCTAGCCCTAAGACTAAGTCTAACTCTCACCCTATCCATGAAACTAGTCCTAACCCTATCCCTTACTGGAACCCTAAACCTAGGCCTAAACCTAGCCCTTTCCTTAGCCTTAGCCCTAACCCTAGATCTAACCCTAACTCTAAATCTAACCCTAATGCTAAGCCTAAACCTAAACCTAACACTAGCCTTTCCCTAACCCTAACACTACTCCTAAAACTAGCCCTTACTCTAGCCCTAGCCCTATTACAAAACAGAGCCATAGCCCAAACCCTAAAGCTTAACCTAAACCAAACCCTAACCCTACACCTAGCCATAACCCTAGGCCTAATTCGAGTTTTAAGCCTAGCCATAATATGAATTCTGACCTTAAACCTAACCCTAGCTTTAAACATCACCCTAACCCTAAACATAAACATAACACTAGACCTACCCTAACCCTAACCCTAAAACTAGCCCTAATTGTAACCCTAGTATTTACATTAGCCATAACCCTAACCCTAGCTCTAACTTAACTCAAAACCTAGCCCTAAATGAAGCCCTAAACCGAGCTTTAACACTAAACCTAATCTTAACCCTAGTTCTAGCACTAATAATAACCATAACCCTAGTCCTAACCCTAGATCTAACCCTATCCATTACCCTAACCATAACCCTAACTCTAATGCTAACCCTAGGCCTAAACTTAACCTTATCCCTAATCCAACCCTCTCCATGATCCTGAATCTAACCTGAAACCTAAACCTAACCCTATCATTACCCTAATCCTAAACTTATGCTAATTCGAGCTCTCAATTTAAAACTTAACCTATCCCAAACACTAATCACAACCCTGACCCTAATAATACTCTTAGCTCTAAACCTGAACCTAACCGTAAACCTAACCCTTACACTAGACATAGGCATAAACATAACCCATAACTATCTTTAACTGTAATGTTGAACGTGAAATTAGCCCTAAACCTCAACCTAGCCTTAAACCTAGTGTTAATGCTAACCCAAACCCCAGCTTGAGTTTAACCATAATGCTAACCCTCGTCCTAGACCTAAACCTAGCTAAAACTCCATCCCTTACCCTAAACCTAAGAATAACCCTAAACCTAACCATAACCTTAAACCTAAGCCTAACCCTAAACCTAAACCTAATGCTAGCCCTAACCCTAGGCCTAACACTAACACTAAGCCTAATGCTAATCCTAGCCCTAATTTAGTCCTATTGTAACCCTAACCCTAGCCCTAAGACTAAATATAACTCTTTCCCTAGCCCTATCCCTAGTTCTATCCTTAGCCCTAGACCTAACCCAGATCTAAACCTAACTCTAAATCTAAACCTAACTCTCAATTTAACCATAACTGTAATCCTAAACCAAACCCTAACACTAGCGCTAACATTAATGCTAATACTAAAACTTGTCCTACCCCTAGCCCTAGCCATAAAAGAAAACCAAGCCATATCCCTGACCCTAACTCATAACCTAAACCAAACCTTAACCCTAATCCTAACTCTAAAACTAACCCTGACCCTGACACTGACGCTAACATTAATCCTAGCTCTAATATCACCCTAACCTTAAATTAACCCTATCTAGAGACCTAGCCTTAACCCTAACCCTAAAACTAGCCCTAATAGTAACCCTAGTTCATGCATTAGTCATTTTCATAACACTAGCCCTAACCCTAACACAAATCCTATCCTTAATCTGAGCCCTGACCCTAGCTTTAACCCTAAACTTAACCCTAACACTAGCCCTAAACCTAACCCTAAACCTAGCCCTACCCTAGCTCTAACCATTTTCCCTTACCCTAAGTCAAACCCTAACCCAAATGCTAACCCTAGTCCTAACCCTAATCTTTAGCCTAACTTATACTCTAACCATTTTACTAGTCCCAACCCTAGCCCTCATTCTAGTTCTAACTCTAACCCTGACTCTTATTCTGACCCTAACCATAACCCTACGTCTAAATCTGACCCTAACCCTAAACCAAACCCTAACACTAGCCCTACTGGTAACCTTATATCTATACCTATCCCTAATATTAGACCTAGACAAAAAGCTAATCCTAAATATAGCTATAATTCTAGCCCTAGACTAAAAAAAAAAAAAAAAAAAAAAAAAAAAAAAAAACTAGCTCTAGCCCTAACAATGACCCTTAATTTAAACCAAACACTTATCCTACCCCTAGACCAAACACTAGTCCTAATTATAGCTCTAATTCTAACCCTAACCCTATCCTGAACACTGACACTGACCATAACATTAAATCAAGCTCTAAACTTGAACTTAACTCAAAACCTAGTCCTAACAATAGACCTAGCCATAACCCTAACCCTAAAACTAGCCGTAAGAATAACCCTAGCTCTTACATTACCCATAGTCCTAACACTGGCTCTCAACCTAACACAAAACCTAGCCCTAATCCTAGGCCTAAACGTAGCCCTAAGCATAACCATAACCCTATCCCTAGCCCTAACACTAACCCTTACCTTAGACCTAACCCTAGGTCAAAGCCAAACCCTTACCCTAAATATAAACCTAGCCTTAACCTAAACCATATCCCTAACTGTAGCTCTAATTCTAACCTTAATCCTAGCCCAAATTTTAGCTTTAACCCTATCAATGACCCTAACCCTAAGCCTAGCCCTAATTATAAAACTATCCCTAATACTAAACCTAACCCTCAACAAAAATGTAAACCTAGACCTAACCCTACACATAATCATCACCATAGCCATAACTCTACCTGAAACATTAAGTCTTACACGAAAGCTAATCCTAACACTAGCCTTAACCCATACCCTGACCCTAAGCCTAACCCTAAATCTACCATTATCCATTACCTAGCCATAGCCCTAACCCTAGCCCTAGATCTAACCCTAACTCTAAGTATAACCCTAAACCTAACCCTAAACCTCACCCTAACACTAGCCCTAAACCTAACACTAATCCAAAATCCAGTCCTAACATTAGCCCTAGCCATAAAACCAAAACTAGCCATAGCCATAACCCTAACCCTTACCTTAAACCAAACCCTAATCCTATGCCTAGACCTAATTTAAGCCCTAATTTGAGTCCAAACCCTAACCCTAAAACTAACCCTGACCCTGCCTCTGACCCTAACACTAAAATTAGCTCTAAACATCACCCTAACACTAGCATAGGCCTATATTCACAAGGAAATTATCCATATAAGTCAAGATAAAGTGAAACCTTAAAACACAAACTGTTCCTGACAGTGAACCCTGAAGAGAGAAGGTCCAAACCTGGGGAACATAGTAAGGGTAGGTAAAAGATGAATCCTGCCTGGTATCAAAGAAATTTGAACAAAACTAACTCTAACCCTAACACTATTTCTAACCCTTGCCCTAAACCTAACTCTAACCCTAAGCTGTTTAGAGAATTTTGATCATAGAAGTCCCAAATTTGGGGTGCCTAGTAGGAAAAAATAACAGATGAATCCTGCCCAGTATCAAAAATTATCTGACAAAATAATTGGGGGGTTGTTTCAGTACATGACTCTTTCCCCTGTGTTTTCCTAAAGTTCTCTTGGATAATGTTCTTTTGCATCCTGTAGCTTTGGAAAACCTTCACTAGGAAGAAACCAGAGAGTGCCCACAGAAAACTGATTGAGTGTGTGAAATTTCAAGCAGCTAGCACCAACCCTGTTTGATTACCAGCTCCGTTTTCATTTACCGATATAGGACAACTTGAAGTGAAACTTTAAAATACAAACTGTTCCTGACAGTGAACAATTGAAATTAGAAGGCCTGAAACTGGGGAACATAATAAGGCTAGGTAAAATAGAAATTGTGCACAGTATCAAAGAAATTTGAACAAAAATAACTCTAACTCTAACACTGGTTCTAACTCTAGTCCTAACTCAGACTAACCCTAAAGCTATTCTGTTTATAGAGCTTTGATCATACAAGTTCCAAACTTGGGGAACCCAATGCAGCAAGCTAGCAGATGAATCCTGTACAGTATCAAACAAATCTGACCAAATAATTGAGGGAGATACTTCAGGACATTCATATTTCCCTGATTTCTCCTAAAGTGCTCTTGAATAAAGTTGATTTTGTATGCTTGTGCTAAGGGCTACATTCACAGGGAAGAAACCACAGAGTGCCCACAGAGAACAGATTCAGTGTGTGAAGTTTCAAGCAGCTAGCACCAACCCTGTTTGATTTCCAGTGCCATTTCCATTTACGTGTATAGGTTCAAATGAAGAGAAACCTTAAAATGTAAACTGTTTCTAACAGTGAAGCTTGAACCAAGAAGGCCCCAAACTGGTAAACATAGTAAGGCTAGATAAAAGTTGAATCCTACCCAGTATCAATGATATTTGACCAAAACTAATTCTAACCCTGACTCTCACTCTAACACTTGCCCAAACCCTAATCCTAATACTAACCCTAACCTGTTTAGAGAACTTTTCATCATAGAATTTCCAAACGTGTGGAGATTAGTGGGGAAAGCTAATAAATGAATCCTGTGCAGTATCAAAGAAATCTGACCAAATGATTCAAGGAGGTAGTTCAGTATATGCATATTTTCCTGTTGTCTCCTAAAGTGCAGTTGGATAAAGTTGTTTTTGCATGCTTCAGCTTTGGGATAATTTTACAAGGAAGAAATCAGAGAGTAACTATAGTGAATAGATGGAGTATGTGAAGTTTAAAACAGCTAGCACCAATGCTGTTTGATTTCGAGCTCCATTTCCATTTACCCATAGAGGTCAAACTGAAGTGAACCCTTTTACTATACACTTTTCCTGACAGTGAACAATTGAGTTGAGAAGGTCCAAACATAGTGTAGATAAGAAGGGTAAGGAAAAGATGAATACTGCCCACTATCAAATAAATTTGAACAAATCTAACCGTATCTCTAACGCTAGATCTGACTCTATACCTAACCCTAACTCTAAGCTCTTTAGAGAACCTAGGATCATAGAAATTCCAAAATTGGGGTTGGTAGTGGGGAAAGCTAGCAGATGAATCCTGCACAGTATCAAAGAAATATGACCAAATAATTGGGGGAGGTATTTCAGTATATTCATATTTCCCGATTTTCTCCCAAAGTGCTCTCAGATAATCTTGCTTTGCATGCTTCAGCTTAGGGCTACATTTATAAGAACAAACCAGAGAGTGCCCACAGAGAACTGATTGAGTGTGTGAAGTTTGAGGCAGCTAGCACCAGCCCTGTTTGATTTCTAGCTCCAATTCCATTTACCCATATAGGTCAAAATGAAGTGAAACCTTAAAATAGAAACCATTGAACTGAACATGGTAAGGGTAGTTAAAGATGAATTCTGCCAAATATCAAAGAAATTTGAACAAAACTAACTCTAATCCTAACACTAGCTCTAACCATAGCCCTAATCCTAAACCTAACCCTAACCCTAACCTGTATAGAGAACATTTGATCATAGTATTCCCAAACTTGGGGGAGCCTAGTAGGGCAAGCTAATAGATAAATCCTGCCCAATATAAAAAATCTTACCAAATAATTGGGGGCGGTTATTCAATACATGTATTTTCCCCTAAAGTGCTCTTGGATAATGTCTTTTGCATGTCTCAGCTTTGGAAAACTTTCACTAGGAAGAAACCAGAGAGTGCCAACAGAGAACAGATTGTGTGAAACTTCAAGCAGCTAGCACTAGCCCTGTTTGATTTCCAGCTCCATTTCCATTCTCACCTATAGGCCATAATGAAGTGAAAACTAAAAATTCCAATTGTACCTGAAAGTGAACCATTGAACCTTGGAGCCCCAAACTTGGTTACCTACTAAGGCTAAGTCAAGGATGAATCCGTACAGTGTCAAAGTAATCCGACCAAAAAAATTTGAAGCTCTTTCAGTACAAGGGAAATTTGCTTGCTCCTAAAGTGCTCAGAGAAAAATCTGTTTCTTTCTAATTCAGCTGAGGGCTACTTCCACAAGAAACTAGCTTTAGGGTTCGTGTTAGGTTTGGGGTTAGGGTTAGTTTTAGGTTTAGGGTTTGGCTTAGGGTTAGTGTTAGTGTTAGGGTTAGGGATAGATCAAGGGTTAAAATTAGTGTTTGACTTAGGGTAATAGTTATGTTTAGGGTTAGTGTTAGTGTTAGGGTTAGAGTTAGGGTGTTGGTTAGGTTTAGGTTTAGGGTTAGGGTTATTTTTAGGGTTAGGGTTAGGGTTAGGGTTAGTGTTAGGGTTAGGTTTCTGTTAGGGTTAGACTTAGTTTTAGGTTTGGGTTTAGGATTTGGGTGAGGGTTAGGCTTAGTGTTATGGTTAGGCTTAGGGTTCGTGTTAGGTTTAAGTTTAGGGTTAGTGTTAGGGTTAGGATTAGGGTTAGGTTTAGGTAACCATTAGAGTTAGGGTTAGTTTAGATTGAGGGTTATGGTTTGGATTAGGGTTTGTGTTAGGGTTAGAATTAGGGTTAGTGTTACAGTTAGGATTAGGGAAGTGTTAGGGTTAGGGTTACATTTTGTGTTAGGGTTATGTTTAAGGTTATGGATAGGGTTACTGTTATGGTTAGTGTTAGGGTTTAGATTAGTGTTATGTTTAGGTTTAGGTTATGATTAGTGTTAGGGTTAATATTAGGGTTAGGTTACATTTAGGGTTAGGGTTAGAGTTAGTGTTAGGGTTAGGGTTAGTGTTAAGGTTAGGGTTTGGGATAGGTTTAGGGTTAGTGTTAGGGTTGGGGTTAGGGTTAGTGTTAGTGTTTGTTTTAGGGTTAGGTTTAGGGTTAAGTAAGCGTGAGGTTAAGGGTTAGATTAGGGTCTGGGTTATGGATTGGGATAGGGTTTGTTTTAGGGTTAGAATTAGACTTAGTGTTAGTGTTAGGGATAGGGTTAGGGTGAGTTTTAGAGTTAAAGTTATGGTTAAGCTCAGGGTTAGTTTTAGGGTTAGGGTTAGGTTTGGGCTTAGTGGAATGGTTAGGGTTACTGTTTGTGTTAGGTTAGGGTTAGTGTCAGGGTTATTGTTAGGTTTAAGATTTGAGTTAGGTTTAGATAACGATGAGCATTAAGGTTAGGTTTATGGTGAGTGTGAGGTTTAAATTTAGGATTAGGGTTAGGTTTAGGGTTAGGTAGAGTGTTAGGTTTAGATTAGTTTTAGGTTTAGTGCTAGGTTTGGGTTTAGGTTTATGGTTAGTGTTAGGGTTTAAGTTAGATTTATGGTTACGGTTAGTGTTAGGGTTAGTGTTAGGGTTACAATTAGTGTTAGGTTGGTGTTTGGATTAATTATATGGTTGGGGTTAGTGTTAGTTTTAGTGTTAGAGTTAAGGTTAGGGTTTGGGTTAGGGTTAGGTTTAGTGGTAGGGTTAGGGTTAGATTTCACGTTAGGGTTATGTTTAGGTTTAGGGTTAGTGTTAGTGATATGGTTAGTGTTATGGTTAGGGTTAGCAATAAACGATAGTAATAGGTTTAGGATAAGGATTAGTGTTGGAGTTAGGGTTAGGTTTAGTGTTAGTGTTCTGGTTAAGTTTGGAATAATGTTTAGGTTTAGAGGTAAGGTTAATTTAGGGTTAAGTTTATTGTTATTAATAGTTAGGGTTAGGGTTAGGTTTCTGGTTAGGGTTAGGGTTAGTTTTAAATTAGGGTTAGGTTAATAATAGTGTTTGGGTTAGGATTAGCGTCAGGGTTAGGGTTAGGTTTTGTGTTAGGTGTATGGATAGGGTTATGATTAGGGTGATGGTTATGGTTAGTGTTAGGGTTCAGCTTAGCTTTAGGGTTAGGGTTTAGGTTAGGTTTAGGTTTAGGGTTGGGGTTAGGGTTAGGTTAGATTTAGGGTTAGGGTTAGGGTTCATATTATTGTTAGGGTTAGGGTTAGTGTAAGTTTTAGGTTTAGGGTTAGGGTTAGTTTTAGTGTTAGTTTTAGTGTTAGTGATATGGTTACTTTTAATTTTAGGGTTAGGTTTAGGGTTAGGGTTAAGTTAAGTGTTAGCGTTAATGTTAGGGTTATGGTTAGAGTTAGTGTTAGGCAGGTTAGGGTTATGGTTAGTGTTAGGGTTAGTGATAAGTTTAGTGTTAGTGTTAGAGAGAGGGTTAGTGTTAGGGTTTGCATTAGGTTTAGGGATAGTGTTTTGGTTAGAGTTAGGGTTAGAATTAGGTAAGTGTGAGGAATAGTTTTCAATAATTGTCAGGGTTAGGGATTCTGGTTAGGGTTTTTGTTAGAATTAGGGTTAGGGTTAGGGTTAGAGTTAGTGTTAGGATTAGGTTTAGTATTAGGGTTATGGTTAGTGTTAGTATTAGGGTTAGGGTTAGTGTTAGGGTTAGGGTTCATGTTAGGGTTCGTGTTAGGGTTACGTTTTGGGTAAGGGTTAGGTTTCATTTTAAGGTTAGTTTAGGATAATTTTTAGTTTAAGGTTTAGGGTTAGGATTAGGGTTAGTGTTACAGTTAGTGTTGGGTTTTGTGTTAGGATTAAAGTTTGGGTTAGGGTTAGTATTACATTTAGGGTTAGTGTTAGGGATAGGGTTAGGGTTAGGGTGAGGTTTAGAGTTAGTATTAACGTTCGGGTAAGGGTTAGGTTTAGGGTTAGCATTAGGGTTAGTATTAGTGTTAAGGTTAGGGTTAGGTTTAGGGTTAGTATTAGTGTTAGTGTTAGGGTTAGGGTTAGTGTTAGGTTTAGGGTTAAGTTTAGGATTAGTGTTATAGTTAAAATTAGTGTTAAGTTTCGGGTTAGTGTTAGGATACAGTTTGTGTAAAGGTTAGGGTTAGGGTTAGGTTTACTGTTTGGGTTAGGTTTATGGTTAGTGTTAGGGTTCATATTAAATAATTGTTTAAATTAATGTGAGGGTTAGTGTTAGGGGTAGTTTTAGAATTTGTGTTATGTTTAGAATTAGTGGTAGGGTAAGGTTTAGAGTTGGTGTTATGGTTGGGTTTAAGTTTAGGGTTAGGGTTAGTGTTAGGGTTGGTTTATGGATAATGTTAAGGTTAGGGATAGGTTTAGTGTTAGGGTTAGTGTTAGGGTTAGTGTTAGGGTTAGGTTTCTGTTTAGTGTTATGGTTTGGGTTAGGGTTAGGTTTAAGGTTATTGATAGGGTTAGTGTTAGTGTTAGTATTAGTATTAGGGTAAAAGTTAGGATTAGGGTTAAGTACTGGTTAGGCTTATGTTTAGTTTTAGATTTAGGTTTAGGGTTAGAGTTAGGGTTGGTTGTTAGAGTCAGGGTGAGGGTTTGTTTAGGGACAGTGTTATTGTTATGGTTTCTGTTAAGATTAGGGTTAGCTTTATATTAGTGTTAGGGTTTCGGTTAGTGTTATGGATAGGGTTAGGATTAGTGTTTAATTTAGGGTTATAGTTAGGGTTAATGTTATTGTTATTGTTAGGTTTAGGGTTAGTATTAGCCTTAGTGTTAGGTTTAGGGTTAGGGTTAGGCTTAGGGTTAATGATAGGGTTAGGGTTTTGATTAGAATTAGTGTTAGTGTTAGGTTTAGGGTTATGTAAGGGTTAGGGTTAGAGTTAGTTTAGGGTTAGGGTTAGGGTTATGGTTCTGGCTAGGGTTTGTGTTAGGGTTTGGATTAGGGTTAGTGTTAGGGTTAGGTGTAGAGCTAGGGTTGGTTTAGGGTTAGTGTTAGGTTTAGCATTAGAGTTAGGTTTAGAATTAGTGTTATGGATAGCATTGAGTTTATGGTCAGGGTTAGGGGTAGGGTAAGTTAGGGGTAGGGTTAGTATTAGTGTTTGGGATAGTTTAGTGTTAGGTAAAGTGGGCTTAGTGGAATAGTTATTTTAGGGTTAGTGTTAGGTTTTAGGGTTAGTGATAGGGTTAGGGTTAGTGTTAGGGATAGGGTTAGGGATAGGGTTAGTGCTCAGTTTAGGGTTAGGGGTATGTAAGGTTTAAGGTTAGGGTTAGGTTTAGATTTAAGGGTATGTTTTGTGTTAAGGTTTAGGTTAGTGTTAGGGTTAGTGTTAGGGTTAGGTTAGTGTTAGTTTTAGGCTTAGTGTTAGGGTTTGTGTTAGGGTTAGGGTAAGTGTTAGGGTTAGGGTTACAGTTAGGATTAGGTTTAGTGTTAGGTTTAGGGTTAATGCTAGTGTTAATTTTAGGGTTATGATTAGTTTTAGGGTTAGGGTTAGAGTTGTGGTAAGTGTAAAGTTTAGGGTTAGTGTTAGGGTTAGGGATAGGTTTAGGGTTAGTGTTAGGTTTAGGGTTAAGGTTAGGGTTAGGATTTGTGTTAGGGTTAGGGTTATTTTAGTGTTAGGTTAAGTATTAGTTTCAGGGTAAGGGTTATGGTTAGAGTCAGTGTTAAGCTTTGGTTCGGGTTAGTGTTAGTATTAAGTTTAGTGATCAGTTTAGTGTTAGAGTTAGAGTGAGGATTAGTGTTAGTTTTTCGTTAGGATTAGGGTTAGTGTTTGGCTTAGGGTTAGGGTTAGCCTTAGGTAAGGGTGAGGGTTAGGTTTAGATAAGGGTCAGGTTTATGGTTTGGATTAGGGCTTCTGTTAGGATTATGGTTAGGGTTATTGCTAGGGTTCGGATTAGAGTTAGTGTTAGGATAAGGTTTAGGGTTAGATTTAATGTTAGGGTTTAGTTTAGGGTTAGGGTTAATGTTAGGGTTAGGGTTCTTGTTAAAGTTCATGTTAAGTTTAGGGTTTGTGTTAGGATTAGGGTTCATGTTACAGTTACCTTTAGGGTTAGTGTTAGGTTTAGGTTTAGGGTTAGATTTAGGGTTAAGATTAGTGTTACATTTAGGGTTAGGTGTAGGGTTAGGATTAGTGTTTGGGTTAGGGTTAGTGTTAGGTTTAGGGTTAGATTTATGGTGAGTTTTAGGGTTAATATTAGCATTCAGCTTAGGGTTAGGGTTAAGGTTAGGATTAGGTTTAGTGTTAATGTTAAAGTTAGGGTTAGGTTTAAGGTTAGTATTAGGGTTAGGGTTAGGGTTTGGTTGAGGCTTAGACTCAGCATTATAGTTAGGATTAGGGTTCATATTAGGGTTAGTGTTAGGGTTAGGGATTGTTTAAGAATTAGGGTTAGTGTTAATTAAGTGTTAAGATTCCTGTTACTTTAGGGTTAGGATTATGGTTTGGGTTATGGTTTGTGTTAGGGTTAGGGTTAGGGTTAGGTTTAGTGTTAGGGTTAGGGTTAAATTTAGTGCTAGAGTTATGGTTAGGGTTAGGTTAAGGTTTAGGGTTAGCTTTTTTGTTATGCTTATAATTAATGTTAGTGTAAAATTTTGGTTAGTATTAGGGCTAGGATTAGGGTTAGGGTTAATGTTTGGGTTAGGGTTAGGGTTTGTGTTACGGTTACTGTTAGGGTTATGTTTAGGGTTATGATTATGGTTAGAAATTAGAGTTAGGGTTAGGTTAAGTTTAGGGTAGGTTAGGGTTAGAGTTAAAGTTAGTGTTAGGGTTATGTTTAGGGTAAGTGTTAGGGTTAGGTTTAGGTTAGGGTTAGGTAAGTGTTCCTGTTAGTTTTAGGGATAGGGTATGTGTTAGGGTTACTGTTAATTTTAGGGTTTGGTTAGGGTTAGGGTTAGTTTTAGGTTTAGGATTAAGTCAAAAGTAACTGTTAGTGTTTGGGTTAGGGATATAGTTAGGTTTAGGGTTAGTGTTAGTGTTAGGGTTAGGGTTAGTATTAGTTTTAGGGTTAGGGTTAGTTGAGGATTAGGTTTAGGTTTAGGGTTAGGGTTATTGTTAGGGTTAGGATTAGGATTAGGGTTAGAGTTAGGGTTAGGGTTTCTTTTAGGGTTAGGGTTAACATTAGTTTTAGCATTAGTTTTAGGATGGGGTTAGGATTTGGGTGAGGGTTAGGCTTAGTGGTATGGTTAGGTTTAGGGTTTGTGTTAGGGTTTGGTTTAGGGTTAGTATTAAAGGTAGGATTAGGGTTAGTGTTAGGTAAGCATTAGAGTTATGGTTAGTAGGGTTAGCGTTATGGTTTGGGTTAGGGTTTGTGTTAGGATTAGGGTTATTGATAGATTTATTGTCAGTGTTATGTTAGGGTTAGGTTTAGTGTTATGGTTATGGTTAGTTTTTGTGTTATGGTTACGGTTAAGGTTTCATTAAGGGTTACGTTTACAGTAAGTGTTAGGGTTCAGGTTAGTGTTAGGTATAGGTTTATGTTAGGGTTATGTTTAGGGATGTGTTAGGTTTAGGATTAGGGTTAAGGTTCCTGTTATGGTTAGGGTTAGTGTTAGGGTAAGGTTTAGGTTTAGGGTAAGAGTGAGGGTTAGATTTAAGGTTAAGGTTAGAGTTAGTGTTAGGGTAAGTGTTAGGGTTTGGTTTAGGTTAAGGTTAGGGTTAGGGATAGTTTAGGGTTAGTTTTAGGGATTGGGTTAGGGTTAAGTTTAGTGTTTGTGTTAGAGTTAGGGTTAGGGTTAAGTAAGGGTGAGGGTTAGGGTTAGGTTTAGAGTTAAAGTTTTAGGGTTAGTGTTAGAGTTAGTGTTAGAATTTAGCTTGGGGTTAGGCTTAGTGAAATGGTTATGGTTATGGATTGTGTTAGGTTAGGGTTAGGGTTAGTGTCAGGGTTATTATTAGGTTTAGCATTAGATAACAGCTTTAGGGTTAGTTTTAATGTTACTGTTAGGATTAAGCTTAGTGTTAGTGTTAGTGTCTTGGTTATTGTTTGGGTTATTTTTAGTGTTAGGTTTAGGATTAAGTTTAGGGTTAGTGTTAGGTTTAGGTTTAGTGTTAGAAGTAGTGTTAGTGTTAAAGGTAGGGTTATGGGTTAGATTTGGTGTTTTAGTTAGTTTTAGTGTTAGGGTTAGCATTAGGTTTAGTGTTAGGGTTAAGGTTGTGGTTTAGGTTAGGGTTAAATTTAGTGGTAGGGTTAGGGTTAGGATTAGGTTTAGGTTTAGGGTTAGTGTTAGTGTTAGTGATATTGTTTGTGTTAGTGTTAGCATTAGGATTAGAGTTAGGGTTAGGTGTTAAGATTAGTAATAGGTTTAGGATTAGGGTTACTGTCTGGTTAGGTTTAAGGTTAAGTTTAGTTTTAGATTTAGTGTTAAGTTTAGGGTTATTTTTAGTGTTATTAACAGTTAGGGTTAGGGTTAGGTTTCTGGTTAGGTTTAGTGTTAGTTTTAGAGTTAGGGTTAGGGTAGTATTAAGTTTAGGTTTAGGGTTTGTCTTAGTGTTAGGGTTGGGGTTAGGGTTTTTGTTAGGGTTAGAGTTAAAGTTAGGGTTAGTGTTAGGGTTAGGGTTAGGTTTTCTTTTAGTTTTAGAGTTAGGTTTAGTTTTAGGGTTAGGGTAGTGTTAGGTTTAGGGTTAGGGTTTGTCTTAGGGTTAGGGTTGGGGTTAGGGTTTGTGTTAGGGTAAGGGTTAGGGTTAGAGTTACGGTTAGGGTAAGTGTTAGGGTTAGAGTTAGGATTAGTGTTAGGGTTAGGGTTATGGTTACAGTTAGTGTTAGGCTTAGGTTAGGGTTAGGGTTAGTGTTAGGGTTAGTGACAAGTTTAGTGTTACGGTAAGAGTGAGGGTTAGTTTTAGGGTTTGCATTAGGATTAGGGTTAGTGTTTGGGTTATTGTTAGGGTTAAGGTTACATAAGTTTGAGGGTTAGGTTTATATAAAGGTCAGGGTTATGGTTCGGGTTAGGGTTTTTCTTAGGATTAGGGTTAAGGTTAGTGTTAAAGTTAGAGTTAGTGTTCGAATTCGGTTTAGTTAGGTTTAGTGTTAGGGTTAGGATTAAGTTTAAGGTTAGGGTTAGTGTTAGGGTTAGGGTTCGTGTTAGGGTTCTTTTTAGGGTTAGGGTAATGGTTAGGGTTAGGTTCTGTGTTAGGTTTAGGTTTGGGTTAGTGTTAGTGTTAAGTTTAGGGTTAGGTTTAGCTTTAGGCTTAGGGTTAGAGTTTGGGTCAGGGTTGAGCCTAGTGGAATGGTTTGGTTTATGATGAATGTTAGTGTTAGGATTAGGGTTAGTGTCAGGGCTACTGTTACTGTTAGGATTAGGGTTAGGTTTAGGTAATGGTTAGCATTATGATTAGGTTAGGGTTAGGTTATGGTTTGGGTGAGGGTTTGTGTTTGAGTTAGGGTTAGGGTCAGGATTATATTTAAGGTTAGAGTTAGTGTTAGGGTTAGCGTTAGGTTTTGTTTTAGGGTTAGGATTAGGCTTAGGGTTAGTGTTAGGGTTAGGTTAAGGGTTAGGGTTCATGTTAGGGTTTGGTTTAGGGTTAGTGATACTTTTAGATTTAGGTTTAGGGTTAAGGTTAAGGCTAGAGATAGAGTTACGATTAGTGTTATGGTTCGTGTTAGGGTTAGGGTTCATGCTAGGGTTACGGTTAGGGTTTGCGTTAGGGTAAGTGTAAATTTTAGGGTTAGGGTTAGTGTTACAGATAGAGTTAGTGTTAGGGTTAGGTACAGGATTAGTTTTAGGTTTAGGGATAAGGTTAGGATTAGGGTTAGTGTTACAGTTAGGGTTAGTTTTAGGGTTAGTGTTAGGTTGTGGGTTACAGTGAGAGTTCGGGTTAGAGTAAGGGTTATGCGTACAGTTAGGATTCAGGTTAAGGTTAGGTTTAGGGTTAGGGTTAGGTTTGGGTTAGAGTTAGGGTTAGGGTTAGGGTTAGTGTTAAGGTTAAGTTTAGGGTTAGGTTAGGTTTAGGCTTACAGTTAGGGTTACAGTTTGTGTCAGGGTTGGGCCTTGTGAAATTGTTAAGTTTAGGGATCGTGTTAGTGTTAGGATTACGGTTAGTTTTAGGGCTGTTTTTAATGTTAGGATTATGGTTAGGTTTAGGTAAGTATTAGCATTATGGTTAGGATAGGGTTAGGGTTATGGTTTGGGTTAGGGTTTGTGTCTGGGTTAGGGTTAGTGTTATGATTAGGGTTAGTGTTAGGTTTAGTGTTAGGGTTAGGATTAGGTTTAGGGTTAGTGTTAGTGTTAGGGTTAGGGTTCATGTTAGGTTTTTTTTTAGGTTTAGGGTTATGGTTAGGGTTAGGTTCCGTGTTAGGTTTAGGTTTAGGGTTAGTTTTAGTGTTAAATTTAGGGTTAGGTTTAGCTTTAGGCTTAGGGTTAGAGTTTGGGTCAGGGTTGAGCCTAGTGGAATGGTTAGGTTTATGGTGAATGTTAGTGTTAGGATTAGGGTTAGTGTCAGGGCTCTTGTTACTGTTAGGATTAGGGTTAGGTTTAGGTAAGGGTTAGCATTATGATTAGGTTAGGTTTAGGTTATGGTTTGGGTGAGGGTTTGTGTTTGGGTTAGGGTGAGGGTCAGGATTATATTTAAGGTTAGAGTTAGTGTTAGGGTTAGCATTAGGTTTTGTTTCAGGGTTAGGATTAGGCTTAGGGTTAGTGTTAGGGTTAGGTTTAGGGTTAGGGTTCATGCTAGGGTTACGGTTAGTGTTTGGGTTAGGGTAAGTGTAAATTTTAGGGTTAGGGTTAGTGTTACAGATAGAGTTAGTGTTAGGGTTAGGTACAGGATTAGTTTTAGGTTTAGGGATAAGGTTAGGATTAGGGTTAGTGTTACAGTTAGGGTTAGTTTTAGGGTTAGTGTTAGGTTGTGTGTTACAGTGAGGGTTCGGGTTAGAGTAAGGGTTATGCATACAGTTAGGATTCAGGTTAAGGTTAGGTTTAGGGTTAGGGTTAGGTTTGGGTTAGAGTTAGGGTTAGGGTTAGGGTTAGTGTTAGGGTTAAGTTTAGGGTTAGGTTAGGTTTAGGCTTACAGTTAGGGTTACAGTTTGTGTCAGGGTTGGGCCTTGTGAAATTCTTAAGTTTAGGGATCATGTTATTGTTAGGATTATGGTTAGTTTTAGGGCTATTTTTAAGGTTAGGATTATGGTTAGGTTTAGGTAAGGGTTAGCATTATGGTTAGGTTAGGGTTAGGGTTATGGTTTGGGTTAGGGTTTGTGTCTGGTTTAGGGTTAGTGTTATGATTAGGGTTAGGGTTAGGTTTAGTGTTAGGGTTAGGATTAGGTTTAGGGTTAGTGTTAGGGTTAGGGTTAGGGTTAAGGTTAAGGTTAAGGTTAGGGTTCATGTTAGGTTTACGGTTAGGTTTAGAATTAGGGTTCACATTTGGGTTTGGTTTATTTTTATTGATAGTTTTAGGTTTAGGTTTAGAGTTAGGGTTAGTGTTAGGAATAGGGTTAAGGTTAGTGTTAGGGTTCGTGTTAGGGTTAGGTTTAGAGTAAGTGTTAGGGTTACAGTTAGGGTTATAGATAGAGTTAGTGTTTGTGTTAAGGTTAGGTTTAGGGGTAGTTTTAGGTTTAGGGGTAAGATTAGGGTTAGGGTTAGTGTTAGGGATCGTGTTAGGGTTTGTGTTAGAGTGAGGGTTCGGGTTAGAGTTAGGGTTATGCGTATGGTTAGGATTCAAGTTAGGGTTAGGTTCAGGGTTAGGGTTAGGTTTGGGTTAGGGTAAGGGTTAAGGTTTGTGTTAGGGTTGGATTTAGGTTTAGGTTTACAGTTAAATTTATTGTTAGGGTTATCGTTAGATTTAGGTTAAGGTTAGTTTTAGGGTTATTGTTAGGGTAAGGGTTAGGTTAAGGTTTAGGATAGGGTTAGGGTTACATTAGGGTTAGGGTTATGGTGAGTGTTAGGTTTTGTGTCAGGGTTGTGGTTAGTTTTAGGTTTAAGTTTAGGGTTAGGATTAGTATAAGTGTTAGTGTTTGGGTTTTCTTAGGGTTAATGTTAGGATTAGGGTTAGGTTTTGTGTTTTGGTTAGGGATAAGTTTAGGGTTTTGGTTAGGATTAGGGTTAGGGTTCATGATAGTGTTAGGGTTAGGGTTAGTGTTAGGGATAGGGTTAGGATTAGTGTTAGGGTTAGCATTAAGTTTAGGGTTAGTGTTTGGTTTAGGCTTAGGGTTATCATTAGTTTTAGGGTTAAGGATAGGGTTAGGTTGTCTTTTAAATTTATGGTTAGTTTTAGGGTTCAGGTTAGTGTTATGTTTCGGTTTAGTATACTGTTTAGGTTTAGGTTTATAGTTAGGGTTAATATTAATGTTTGGGTTAGGGTTAGTGTTAGGTTTAGGTTTAGGGTTTGGGTTAGGAATAGGGTGAGGTTTAGGGTTAGTATTAGCGTTCGGGTTAGTGTTAGGTTCAGGATTAGGGTTAGGGTTAGGTTAAGCTTAAGTTTAGGGATTGTGTTGATGTTAGGGATAGGTTTAGGGTTAGGGTTAGTGTTAGAGTTAGGTTTAGTGTTAGGGTTAGCATTAGGTTTAGGGTTAGTGTTTCGGTTACGGCTAGGGTTAGGGTTAGTTTTAGGGTTAATGTAGGGTTAGGGTTTGTGTTAAATTTATGGTTAGGGTTAGGGTTAGGGTTTTTTTAGGGATATGTTTAGGTTTAGTGTTATGTTTATGTTAAGCATTAGGGTTATGGTTAGGATTAATGTTTGGGTGAGTGATCGTTTTAGGTCTAGGTTTAAGGTTAGGGGTAGGGTTAGGGATAGAGTGAGATTTAGAGTTAGTATTAGCCTTTGGGTTAGGGTTAGGTTACTTTTAGGGTTAGGGTTATTGTTAGGTTTATGGTTAGGGTTAGGGTTAGTGGTATAATTATAGCTAGGGTTAGGATTATGGTTAGTGTTAGGGTTAAGATTTGGTTTAGGGTTTGTGTAAGGTTTAGTATTAGCATTAGGGTTATGGTTTGGGTTTGGGTTAGGATTGGTGTTTGGGTTAGCATTATGGTAATGGTTATGGTTAGGATTAGTGTTAAGCTTAGTGTTATGGTTAAAATTTGAATTTGAGTTAGGTTTATGTTTAGTAGTAGAGTTAGATTTATATTTAGTGTTATGGTTAGGTTTAGGTTTAGATATAGGTTTAGTGTTAGGGTTAGTGTTAGGTTTTGGGTTGGGGATAGTGTTAAGGCTAGGGATAGGATTAGAGTTAGTGTTAGTGTTTGGTTTAGGGTTAGGTTTAGGTTTAGTGTTACAGTTAGGGTTAGGGTTAGGTTTAGTGTTAGGGATAGGGTTAGTGCTAGGGTTAGCATTAATATTAGTGTAAGGTTTCGGGTTAGGATTAGGGTTATGTTTAGGCTTAGGTTGAGTTTTAGAGTTAGGGTTAGGGTTAGGGTTTAGGTTAGTGTTAGGGTTAGGGTTAGAATTTGGGTTAGGTTTAGGGTTAGTAGTAGGGTTAGATTTAGGTTTAGTGTTAGGGTTAAATTTAGTTTTAGGTATAGGTTTAGTGTTAAGGTTAGTATTAGGTTTTGGGTTTGGGACAGTGTTAAGGCTAGGGACAGGTTTAGGGTTAGTGTTAGTGTTTGGGTTAGGGTTAGGTTTAGGTTTAGTGTTATGGTTAGGATTTGGGTTAGGTTTTGGGTTAGTGATAGGATTAGTTTTAGGGTTAGTGTTAATGTTAGTGTAAAGTTAAGGATTAGAGTTAGGGTTCTGGTTAGGCTTAGTTTTAGTTTTAGAGTTAGGGTTATGGTTAGGGTTTGGGTTTGTGTTAGTGTTAGGGTTAGGGTTTCTGTTAATACAGGGTCAGGGTTACAGTTTCAGTTAAGGTTAGGGTTAGCTTCATTTTACGTTTAGGGTTGGGTTAGTGTTACAGTTAGGGTTAGGATTACAGTAAATGCTAGTGTTAGGGTTAGGGTTAAAAGTTAGGATTAGTGTTAGTGTTAGGTTTAGGTTAGTTTTAGGCTTAGTATTAGTGATTGAGTTAGGGTTGGGATTAAGGTTAGTGTTAGAATTAGGGTTAGGGTTAGGTTAAGGGTTATGTAAGGGTTAGGGTTAGGGATAGTTTAGGGTTAGCTTTATGGTTTTGGTTAAGGTTTGTGGTAGGGTTAGTGTTAGGGTTAGTGTTAGTTTTAAGGTTAGTGACACGGTTAGTGTTAGTGTTAGGATTAGTGTTAGTGTTAGGGTTATGGTTAGGTTTAGGGTTAGTGTTAGGTTTAGGGTTAATGTAGGTTTAGGGTTAGGATTAGTTTAGTGATAGGATTAGGGTTAGGGTTCCGACTAGGTTTTGTTTTGGGGTTACAGTTAGAGTTAGTGTTAGAGTTAGGGTTAGGATTAGTTTTAGGTTTAGTGTTAGTTTTAGGGTTAGGATTATTGATAGTAATTAGGTTAGGGTTAGGGTTAGTGTTAGTGTTAGGTTTAGAGTTCATATTAGGGTTAGGATTCATGTTAGGTTTAGGTTTAGTGTTAAATTTTGTGTTAGTGTTAGGGTTATGGTTAGGGTTAGGTATAGTGTTAGGGTTAGTGATAGGTTTAGGTATAGTGTTAGGGTTAGGGTTAGAGTTATGTTTAGTGTTATGGTTAGGGTTGGAGTTATGGCTAGGGATAGTGTTAGGGTTAGGGTTAGTTTTAGCTTTAGTTTTATTGTTAGTGTTAGGGTTATAGTTAGCATTATGTAAGGGTTAGGGTTAGAGTTAGGATTGGGTTAGGTTTAGAGGTAGGGTTTCAGTTAGGGTTTGTGTTAGGATTAGTGTTAGGGATAGGGTAATGGATAGGTGTAGGAATAAGTTTAGGTTAAATTTAGTGTTAGAATTAGTGTTAGGGTTATGTTTAAAATTAGTGTTAGTGTAAGCATTAGGGTTAGGCTTACAGTTAGGGTTAGGGTATGTTTCAGAATTAGTGTTAGGGTTACGGTTAGTACTATGGTCAGTGATAAGTTAGGGTTAGGTTTAGTGTTAGGGTTAGGATAAGGTTTAGGTTTAGTGATAAGTTTAGGTTTAAGGTTAGTTTTAGTGTTAGGGTTTGGGTTAGAGTTAGGTGAGGGTTGGTTTTAGGCTTAGTGTTAGGGTTTGTGTTAGTATTGAGGTTAGGTTTACAATTCGAAATAGGGTTAGGTTTAAAACATTAGTGTTAGGGATAATTTTAATGTTAGGGTTAGTGTTAGTTTTAAAGTTATGGTAATGTTTAGGTTTAGAGTTAGTGTTAGTGGTAGGGATAGGGTTGGTTAGTGTTAGGGTTATGATTATGGTTTGTTTTAGTGTTATGGTTACGGTGAGTGTTAGGTTTAGGGTTAGGTAAGGTTTAGGTTTAGGGTTAGTTTTAGTGTTTGTATTTGGGTAGTGTTAGAGTTATGGATAAAGTCAGGATTAGAGTTAATTTTAGCTTTATTTTTAAGGTTAGTGTCAGGGTTAGTGTTAGGTTTTGGTAAGGTTTAGGGTTATTGTTGGGTTAGGTTTAGGGTTATGGTGTGGGTTATGGTTTGTGTTAGGGTTAGGGTTAGGATTACAATTAGGTGTATGGTTAGGGTTACAGTTAGGGTTAGTGTTAGGGTTAGAGTTAGGATTAGGTTTAGAATTAGTGTTAGGGTTACCATGAGGGTTGGCATTAGGGTTAGGGTAAGTTCAAGGTTTAGGTTTAGGGTTAGATTTAGTGTCAGGGTGAGTGTTAAGGTTAGGGATAGCTTAAGTTTAGGGTTAAGGTTAGTTTTAGTGTTTGGGATAATGTTAGTGTTAGGGTTAGATTTAGGTTTAGGGTTAGGGTTAGTGTTATGTTTAGGATTTGTATCAGGGTTACAGATAGGATTAGAGGTAGGGTTCATATTCGGGTTAGGACTAGGGTTAGGCTTAGTATTATTGTTAGGGCTATGGTTATAATTAATGTTTGAGTTAGGTTGAAGTTAGGTTTTGGGTTAGTGTTAGGGATAGTTTTAGGTTTAGAATTAGGGTTAGGATGAGGTTTAGGGTTAGGTTTAGGGTTAGGGTTAGAATTAATTTTAGGTTTAGGTTTTTCGTTAGGGTCAGTGTTAGGTTTAGGGTTAGGTTTAGGGTTAGTGGTAGGGTTAAAGTAAGGGTAAGGGTTAGGGTTAGAGTTCGGGTTAGGGTTAGGGTTATACTTAGGTCAGGGTTAGGTTTAGGGTTATGTTAGTGTTAGGATTGGTGTTTGGGTTAGATTTAGGATTAGAGTTAGGGTTAGTGTTTCTGTTAGGGTTAGGTTTTGGGTTAGGATTAGGGTTATTGGTATGGTTAGGGTTTGAGATCATTTTAAAGATAGGATTAAGTTTATGGTTAGGTTTAGTGTTAGGGATACGTTTAGTGTTAAGTTTAGGGGTAGTGTTAGGTTTAGTGTAAGGGTTAGTGTTAAAGTTATGTTTAGGGTTAGGGTTAGTGTTATGGTTAGGTAGGGTTAGGTTTAGGGTTAGTGTTAAGTTTAGGGTTATGTTTAGGTTTAGTGTTAGCAAGGGTTAGGTTTATGTTTAGGTTTCTGGTTAGGATTAGTTTTAGAGTTAAGATTAGAGTTAGGGTAGTGTTAGGTTTGGGTTATGTTTTGTTAGGATTAGGTATAGGTTTAGTATTTGTGTTTAGGTTAGGATTAGGATTAGGGTTATGGTTAGTGTTATGTTTAGAATTAGGGTAAATTTAAGGTTAGAGTTAGGGGTCGGGTTAGTGTTAGTGTTAGGGATAGGGTTAGTATTAGGGTTAAAGTTAAGTTTAAGGTTAATGTTAGGATTATGGTTAGGGTTAGTGTTAGTTTTAGAGTTAAGGTTAGGCTTGGATTAGTGATAGGTTTAGGGTTAAATTCAGGGTTAGGTTTAGGGTAGGTAAGGGTTATGATAAGGGTTAGTTTAGGTTTATGGTTATGGTTTCTGTTAGGGTTTGTGTTAGGGTTAGCATTATGGTTAGGGTTAGGGTTACAGTTAGGGTTAGGAATAGGGATAGGGTTAGTGTTAGGGTTAGGATTAGGTTTAGAGTTATGGTTCGTTTTAGAGTTAGGTGAAGGGTTAGAATTAGTATTAAGGTTAGTGTTAGGGTTTGGGTTATGGTTTGTGTTAGAGTTAGTGTTAGGGTTACAGTTAGTGTTAGGATTAGGTTAGGTGAGTTAATTGGTAGTGTTATCTTTAGATTTAGGTTACAGTTACTTTTAAACTTAGGGTTAGGTTTAGTATTATAGTTAGTGTTAAACTTAGGGTTAGAGTTAGCCTTAGTGTTAGTTATAGGGTTAGGTTTGGATTTAGGGTTAGTTGTAGGATTAGGGTTAGATTTAGTGTTAGGGTTAGTTTTAGGGTTAAGTTTAGGCAAAGGTTAGAGTTAGGGTTGGGGTTAGGGTTACGGTTATGATTTTTGTTAGAGTTAGGGTTAGGGTTAGTTTTTGTATTAGGGTTAGGGTTAGGTTAGGGTTAGCATTAAGATTAGAATTTGGGTTAGAGTGAGGGTTAGGGTTAGGTTTAGGGTTTGTTTTAAGGTTATGGGAAGAATTAGTGTTCTGTTTAGGGTTAGGGTTAGTGTTAGGGTTAGGTTAGGTTAGGGTTAGGGTTAGGAATAGGGTTACAGTTACGGTTATGGTTCATTTAAGAGTTAGGGTTAGTGTTAGGATAAAGGTTAGGGTTAGGTTAGGGTTATGGTTATGGTTAAGTTAGAGTTAGGGTTACATTTACAATTCATGTTACAGTTAGGGCGAGTGTTAGTGTTTGGTTTAGGTTTAGGATTAGGGTTAGGGTTACTGTTAGGATTACAGTTAGGTCTAGGGTTAGGTTTAGGGTTAGCCTTAGGGTTAGTGTTAGAATTAGGATTAGGGTTAGGTACAGTGTTAGGGTAGGTGTTATGGTTAGGGTTAGTTTAGCATTAGGGTTCATGTTAGAGTTAGAATTAGGGTTAGTGTTAGTATCAGGTATAGTGTAAAAGTTATGGATAATGATAGGGTTAGGGTTGGTGTTAGGGTTAGGGTCAGTGTTAGTGTTAGGGTTAGGTTTAGGGTTAGGGTTTGTGTTAGAGGTAGGTTTAGGGTTACAATTAGGTTTAGCCTTAGGGTAAGTGTTAGGGTTAGGTTTACAGTTATGGATAGATTTATTGTTAGTGTTAGTGTGAGGGTTAGGGTTAGGGTTAGTTTTAGGTTTAAGGTTAGGTTTAGGGTTAGTGTAATGGTTGGTGTAAATGTTTGCGTTAGCGTGAGGGTTAGGGTTAGGGTTAGAGTGACAGTTAAATTTAGGATTCAGGTTAGGTTTAGGATTAGTGTTATGGTTAGGTTTAAGTTAGGGTTAGGGTTAAGGTTGGTGTTAGGGTTTGATTTAGGGTTAGGTTTAGGGTTAAGTGTATTGATAGTGTTATCTTTAGATTTAGGTTAAGATTAATTTTAAGGTTAGTGTTAGGTTAGCATTACGGTAAGATTTAGGTTAGCTTTAGGGTTAGGGTTAGGTTAGTGTTAGGGTTATGGTAAGCATTAGTATTTTTGTTAGGGTTAGGTTTTGGTTAGGGTTAGGGTTAGAGTTAGGGTAAGTGTTAGGGTTAGGGTTAGGGTTAGTGTTAGGCTTAGGGTTATGGTTTGTGTTACTGTCTGGTTAGGGTTGGGGTTTCGGTTAAGATTAGGGTTAGTTTAGTGTTAAGGTTAGGGTCTGGGTTAGTGTTACTGTTATGGTTAGGTTTAGTGTTTCATATCTTGTTAGGGATGGGTTAATGTTACTTTTAGTGTTAGTGTTAGCGTTAGAATTAGGTTTAGGTTTAGGGTTGGGATTTTTGACAGGTTTAGTGTTAGGGTTAAGATTAGTGTCACTGTTAGGGTTATGGTTAGTTTTAGGGTTAGGGTTAGTGTAAGGGTTAGGGTTAGTGTAGGTTTAGGGTTAAGGTTAGATTAGTGAGAGAATTAGGGTTAGGGTTCGGTTTAGTTTTTGTGTTAGGGTTACAGTTAGCGTTAGTGTTAGGTTTAGGTTTAGGATTAGGATTAGGTTTAGTGTTAGTGTTAGTATTAGTATTAGTGTTCGTATTAAGTTTAGGGTTAGGCTTCTTATTAAGTTTAGATTTAGTGTTAGGTTTAGTGTTAGTGTAAGCATTACAGTTAGGGTTAGGTTTAGTGTTATTTTTAGGGATAGGTTTAGGGATAGTGTTAGGGTTACGGTTACAGTTATGTTTAGTGATAAGTTTAGAGTTATTTTTAGGGATAGTGTTAATGTTAGGGATAGGTTTATTGATAGTGTAGATGTTAGGATTAGAGTTAGGGTTAAGTTTAGTGTTACGGTTAGGGTTTGGGTTAGGTTTAGGCTTAGTGAAAGTGTTAGGATTAGGGTTAGGGTTAGTGTTAGTGTTAGGGTTAGGGTTAGGTTTAGGTTTAGTGTTAGGGTTAGGATAAAGGTTTAGGGTTAGTGTTAATGTTAGGGTTAGGGTTAGTGTTAGGGTTATGGTTAGCATTAGTTTTTTAGAGTTATGGTTAGGGTTAGGGTTAGGATTAATGTTTGGGTAAGTGTCAGTGTTAGGTTTAGGGTTAGGATAGGGATTAGGGTTAGGTTTAGTGTTACAATTTGGATTAGGGATAGGTTTTGGATTAATGTTTGGGTTAGGTTTAGTGTTAGATTTAGAGTTAGTATTAGGGTTAGTGTTAGGGATAGGGTGAGGTTTAGGGTTAGTATTAGCATTTGGGTTAGGGTTAGGTTTAGTTTTAGGTTTAGGGTTAGGATTTGTGTTAGGTTTAGTGTTAGGCTTAGGGTTAGTGTTAGGGTTAAAGTTAGGGTTAGGGTTAGGGTTACTGTTAGAGTTAGAATAAGGGTGTATGCAAGGGTTAGGTTTGGAGTTAGGTTTTGTGGTAGGGTTATGGTTAAGGTTAGTGTTAGTTTTAGTTTTAGGTTTAGGGTTACATTTAGGGTTAGGTTTAGGGTTAGCATTATCGTTAGTATTAGGGTAGAATAAGTGTTAGGGTTAGGGTTAGTGTTAGAGTTAATTTTAGAGTTAGTTTTAGTGTTAGGGTTAGGGTTAGGTTTAGGATTAATGTTTGGGTTAGGTTTAGTATTAGATATAGTGTAAGTATTAGGGTTAGGGTTATTGATCGAGTGAGGTTTAGGTTTAGTAGTAACATTTTGGTTAGGGTTAGGTTTAGGCTTAGGTTTAGGTTTAGGGTTAAGTTTAGGGATAGGGGTATCCTTAGAGTTAGGTTTAAAGTTAGTAAGAATTGGGGTTATTGTTAGTGTTAAGATTAGGGTTAGGGTTTGTGTAAGAATTAGGTTCAGGATTAGGGTAACGTTTGTTTTAGGGTTAGAATTTGGGTTAGGTTTAGGGTTAGTGGTAGGATTAGGTTTAGGGTTAGTGTTAAATGTAGGTTTAGTTTTAGGGTTAGGGTAGTGTTAGGGTTAGTGTTAAGGTTAGGGATAGGGTTGGGTTAGGGTTAGATTTAATGTTATGTGTTGGCTAAGGGTTAGATTTAGGGTTAGTGATAGGTTTAATGTTAGGATTAGGTTTAGGGTTAGCATTATGTTAGGGTTAGGTTTAGGGATAGGGCTAGGGTTAGGGTTAGTGTTAGGGTTAGGGTCATGTTAGGGTTAGGATTAAGGTGAGTGTTAAGGTTAAGATTAGTGTTAGGTTTAAGGTTAGTGTTAGTTTTAGTGTTTGGGTTAGTGTTAGGGTTACGGTTAAAGATAGTGTTAGGTTTAGGGATAGGATTAGGGTTAGTGTTAGGGTTAGGGTTAGTTTTAGGATTAATGTTGGTGTTAGGGTTAGGGATAGGGTTAGTGTTAGTTTAAGGGTTAGTGTTAAGTTTATGTTTATTTTTAAGATTAGGGTTAGTGTTACTGTTTGTTTAGGGTTAGGGTTAGGGTTAGAGTTAGTGTTCAGGTTAGGTTTAGGGTTAGGGTTAGTGATACGTTTAGGATTATGTATAGGGTTAGGTTTAAGCTATGGTTTAGTGTAAGGGTAAGGGTTAGGGTTAGGGTTCTGTTTAGGCTTACATTTAGTTTAAGAGTTAAGGTTAGGGTTAGGGTTATGGGTAGTGTTAGTGTTACTGTTAGGTTAGGGTTTGTGTTATGGTCAGGGTTAGGTTTGGGGTTTCGGTTAAGATTAGGGTTAGTTTAGTGTTAGGATTAGGGTTTGGGTTAGTGTCATGGTTAGAGTTATGGGTAGTGTTTCATTTAGGGTTAGGGATAGGATTAATGTTAGTGTTAGGGTTAGGGTTAGCATTTGTGTTAGGTTTAGGTTTAGGGTTAGGCTTAGGGTTAGTGATAAGGTTAGGATTAAGATTATGGTTAGTGTTAGTTTTAGGATTAGGGTTAGGTTAGGGTTAGGGTTATTTTAGTGTTAGGGTTATGGTTTTGGTTAAGGTTTGTATTAGGTTTAAAGTTAAGGTTAGAGTTATGGTTAGGGTTAGGGTTAGGGTTCGGATTCATGTTAGGGTTAGTGTTAGGTTTAGGGTTAGGTTTAGTGTTAGCTGTAGGGTTAGGTTTAAAGTTAATGTTAGTGTTAGTGTTAAGGTTAGGGGTAGTGTTAGGCTTAGGGTTAGGATAAGGTTTAGTGACAGGGTTATTGTTAGGGTTAGGATTAGTGTCAGTATTAGGGTTATGGTTAGGTTTAGGGTTAGGGTTAGTCTTAGGTTTACAGTTTGTGTAGGTTTAGGGTTAGGATTAGGTTAGTGATATGGTTAGGTTTAGGGTTTGGATTAGGTTTCGTGTTTGGGTTACAGTTTGGGTTAGTATTAGGGTTAGGGTGAAGATTAGGTTTAGGGATAGGTTTAGTGTGAGGATTACGGTTAGGGTTCCTGCTAGTGTTAGTGTTAACATTTTGGTTTGGTTTAGATTTAGTGTAAGAGTTAGTGTTAGTGTTAGAGTTATGGTTAGTGTTAGGTATAGTTCTAGGTTTAGGTATAGCTTTAGGGTTAGTGTTAGGGTTAGGGTTAGTGTTAGTGTTATGGTTAGGGTTAAGGTTAGGTTTAGTGTTAGTTTTAGGGTTAGTTTTATGGCTATTGTTAGTTTTAGTGTTTAGGTTTGGTAAGGGTTAAGGTTAGGGTTGGGTTAGGTTTACGGTTATGATTTGTGTTAGGATTTGTGTTTGGGTTAGGGTTAGGATTATGGTTAGGTGTTTGGTTAGGGTTAGGGTTAAAGTTAGTATTAGGGTTAGTGTTAGTGTTAGGTTTAGAATTAGTGTTAGGGTTAACTTTAGGGTTAGGGTTAGGGTAGGGTAAGTTTAAGGGATAGAGATATTGTTAGTGTTAGTGTTTGGGTTAGTGTTACCTTTAGGGTTAGGGCTCGGGTTAGGGTTAGGTTTAGGCTAAGGTTTAGGGTTCGGGTTAGGTTTAGTTTTAGGTTTAATTTTATGTTTATTGTTAATATTTGGGTTAGATTTAGGGTTAGTTTAGGGTTAGAATTAGTGTTAGGGTTAGGTTAGGATGTGTTTTAGGCTTAGTGTTTGGTTTTTTTGTGGTTAGATTTCGTATTAGGGTTAGTGTTACAGTTCGGATTAGGGTTAGGTTTAGGGTTAGGTTTAGTGTTACGGTTATTGTTAGAGTTATGTTAAGGTTAGTTTTAGGGTTAAGGCTAGGGTTAGGGTTAATGCTACGGTTAAGGTCATGTTAGGGTTAGGATTAGGGTGAGTGTTAAGGTTAAGGTTAGTGTTAGGTTTAGGGTTAGGGTTAGTTTTAGTGTTTGGCTTAGTGTTAGGGTTACGGTTAAAGATAGTGTTATGGTTAGGGACAGGTTTAGGGATAGTGTTAAGCTTAGGGTTAAGGTTAGGTTTAGGATTACTGTTAGTGTTAGGGTTAGGGATAGGGTTAGTGTTAGTTTAAGGGTTAGTGTTAAGTTTATGTTTATTTTTAAGATTAGGGTTAGTGTTACTGTTTGGTTAAGTTTATGGTTAGGGTTTTTTTAGTTTTCGGGTTAGGTTTAGGGTTAGGGTTAGTGATACATTAAGGATTATGTTTAGGGTTAGTGTTTGTGGTATGGTTAGGGTTGGTGTTAGGTTTTTGTTAGGGTTAGGGTTAGGGTCAGTGTTGATTTTAAAATAGGGTTATGGTTAGGGTTAGGGTTAGTTTTAGGGTTAGTGTTAGGGGTAGGTTTCGTGTTAGGGTTACGGTTAAAGTTAGATTTAAGATTAGGGTAAGTTTTAAGGTTAGGTTTAGGGTTACATATAGAGTTAGTTTAAGGATTAAGGTTAATGTTAGTGTTAGTGTTTGGGTTAGGGTTTGTGTTAGAATGAGGGTTAGGGTTAGGGTTAGGGTTAGGGTAGGGTTTGTGTTAGTGTGAGGGTTAGTGTTAGGTTTAGGGTTTGTGTTAGGGTTAGGATTAGGGTTAGGGTTCGGTTTAGTGGTAGGATTAGGGTTCTAGTTAGCATTTGGCTTAAGGTTACATTTAGGGTAATAATGTTTTTAGGGTTAGGGTTCAGGTTATGTTTAGGGTATGGATAGGTTAGGTTTAGGGATAGTGCTAGAATCAGCCTGAGGATTAGCATTAGGGTTAGTGTTAGGGTTTGCGTAATGGATGGGTTCGAGCTAGGGTTAGGGCTAGGTTTATGGTTACAGTCAGGGCTAGGGGTAGTTTTAGGTTTAGTGCAAGGATTAAAGTTAGGGCTAGGTTTAGGGTTCGAGTTAGGGTTAAAGCTAGGTTTGGGTCTTGGATTAGGGCTAGGTTTTGGGTTACGTTAGGGCTCTTCTTAGTGATATGGCTAATATAAGACCTAAGGTTTCGATTAGGGCTAGTTTTAGGTTTACATTTAAGACTTAGTCTAGTTTTAGGATTAGGTTTAGGTTTAGGGTGATGTTTTTAACTAGAGTTAGTGTTAGGGTCAGAGTCAGGGTCATGGTTTGTTTTATGGTTAAGGATAGGACTCAAATTAGGGGTAGGTTTAGCGCTAGATGTAGGGTTAGGATTTGGTTTAGCTTAAGGGTTAGGGTTAGTCCTATGGCTCAGTTTTGTTTTAGGACTAAAGCTAAAGTTAAGGGTAGTTTTATCATTAGTGTTAGCGTTATTGCTACTGATAGGGTGAGTTTAGGCTTAGGAGTAGATTTAGAGATATGGTTAATTCTAGGGTTAGGGCTATGACTAGTGTTAGAGATAAGATTAGGGCTAGTGTTTGCCTTATGGTAAAGGATAGGGTTAGAACTGGGAATAGGGTATGGCAAGAGTTAGAGTTAGTTTTAGGGCTAGAGTTTGGGTTAGGGTTAGGGCTAAATTAGGGCTAGGAACAGGTCTAGGGTTAGTGTTAGTTTTAGGCCTAGGATTAGCGCTATGTTTATGGTTAGGTTTAGGGTTAGATTTAGGGGAAGGGATGCCTGTTTGATTTCCACCTCCATTTCCATTTACTCATAGGTGTCAAAATGAAGTCAAACCTTAAAATACAAAGTATTCTTGATAGTGGACCATTGAATTGAGAAGAACATAACTTGGGAAGAGACTAAGGCTGGATAAAAGATGACTCCTGCCCAGTATCAAAGAAATTTGAACAAAACTAACTCTCACCCTAACATTACCTCTAACACTAGACATATCCGTAACACTAAACCTAACATTAACACTAACCTGATTAGAGAACCGTTTATCCTAGAATTCTGACGCTTGTGGAGCCTTGTGGGGCAAGCTAAGTGATGAATCCTACGCAACATCAAACAAATCTGAGCAAATAATTATGGGAGATATTTCAGTACATACATATTTTCCTGTTTTCTCCTAAAGGACTGTCAGATAAAGTTGTTTTTGCATGCTTAAGCATAGGCCTACTTTTACAAGGAACATACCAGAGTCCCTAGAGAGAAGTGATGGAGTGAGTGAAGTTTCAAGCAGCTAGCACAAACCCTGTTTGATTTTCAACTCCATTAACTTTCCCGTGTAGGTCAAAATGAAGTGAAATCTTAAAACACAAAATGTTCCTGACAGCAAACCTGTGAATGGAGAAGGCCTAAACATGGGGAACAGAGTAAATCTAGCTAAAAGATAAATCCTGCCAAGTACCAAAGAATTTTGAATAAAACTAACTCTAACCCTAACACTAGCTCTAACCCTAGCTCTTCCCCTAACCCTAACTTTTTATGAAATCTTTGACCATAGAATTTCCAAACTTAGCAGCCTAGTGGGGCAAGCTAAGGGATGAATGTTGTGCAGTATCAAAGAAATCTGTCCAAAAAGTTGATGGAGTATATCAGTACATGCATATTTCACTGTTATATCCTAAAGGACTCTTGGATAAAGTTGTTTTTACATGCTTCAGCTTAGGCCTATTGTCACAAGAACAAACCAGAGATTGCTCACAGAGAATTGATGGAGTGTGAAGTTTCAAGCAGCTAGCATCAATGCTGTTTGATTTTCAGCTCCATTTCCATTTACCTGTATAGGACAAAATGAATTGAAACTTTAAAATACAAACTGTTCCTTACAGTGAACCATTGAATCTAGGAGGCCCAAACATGTGGAGTATAGTAAGAATAGGAAAAAAAATAATCCTGCCCAGTATCAAAGAAATTTGAAAAAAAAAATAACTCTAATCCTAATACTAGCTCTAACACTAGCCCTAACACTAACCTTAACACAAACCCTAACCTGATTGAAAAACTGATGATCCTAGAAGTCCCAAACTTGGGGAGCTTAGTGGGCTAAGATATCAGATGAATCCTATGAAGTATCAAAGAAATATGACCAAATAATTGAGGTGGTATTTCAGTTCATGCATATTTCTTTGTTTTCCTCTAAAGGGGTCTCAGGTGAAGTTGGTTTTGCCATCTTCATCTTAGGGCTACTTTCACAAGGACAAACCAGAGAGTTCACCCAGAGAACTGATTCAGTGTTTGAAGTTTCAAGCAGCTAGAACCAACCCGGTTTGATTTCAACTTCCATTTTCATTTACATATATAGGTCAATATGAAGTGAAACCTTGAAATCCAGAGTGTCCCTGTTAGCGAACTATTGAAATGAGAAGTCCAAACCTTCGGAGCATATTAAGGCTAGGTAAAAGATGATTCCTTCCAAGTATCAAAGAAATTTGTACGAAACTTACTCTCACCCAAACACTACATCTAACACTAGCCGTAACCCTAAACCTAACGCTAACCCTAACTTGATTAGAGAACCATTGATACTAGAAGCCCCACACTTGGAGAGCTTTGTGGGGCAAGTTAAATAACGAATCCTACTCAGTATCAAACAAATCTGACCAAATAATTATGGGAGGAATTTCAGTGCATGCATATTCCCCGCTTTCTCCTAAAGGGCTCTCAGATAAAAATGTTTTTGCATGCTTCAGCTTAGGCCTACACTCACAAGGAATATACCAGAGTGTCCCCACAAAGAATTGAGGGATTGTGTGCAATTTATAGCAGTTAGCATAAACCCTGTTTGATTTCCAGGTCCATTTACATATACTCATATAGGTCAAAATGAAGTAAAATGAAAATATTAACAGTTCTGGACACCAAATAGTAGAACCAAAAGGCATAAACCTGGGAAACAGAGTAAGGTTAGTTAAAGATGAATCCTTGATTGTATCAAAGAAATTTGAATAAAGTAACTCTAACCCTAACACTACCTCTAAACTCAGCCCTAATTCTAACCCTAAACATAAACATAGCTCTATCCCTAACCCTAACATTAACCCTAATTTTAACTGTAACCATTGCCCAAACCCTAGCTCTAACTCTATCTATTACCATAACTTTAACCCTATCCCTAATGCTAAATGTAGCCCTAACCCTATCGTTTACCCTAGACCTGCTCTAACCCTAACCCTCACCCTTGCCTTAAATCTAGGTCCAACCATAACATTTACCCTAACCCTAACCCTAACCCTAGACCTAAACATAACCTTAACCCTAACCCTAACACTAGCCCTAATCATAACCATAAACATAGCCCTAACCCTAGCTGTAATTCTATTTTTTACCCTAAACTTAAGTATAACCCAAATGCTAACAATAGGACTAAACCTAACTCTATACCTATCCCTAAGGCTTTTCAAAACCCTAAACCTAACCTGAACCCTAAACCTAACCATGTCCATTACTCTAAACCTAATGCGAATTTGAGCCTTAACTCTAAACCTTAACAAAAACCAATCCCTAATCCTGATCCTGACCATAATAACACACCTAGCTCTAAACCTGACCTTTACCCTAAACCTAACCTTTACAGTAGACCTATTCATAAGCAAACCCTACAACTATCCTTAACTGTAATGCTGAACCTGACATTAACCCTAGCCTTAATCCTAACCCTAGCCCTAACATAAACCCTCATCAGAGAAGTAAACCTAGCCTTAATCCTAAGCCTCACCCTAACCCTAACCCAACACCTAATCCTAACCACAATCCTAACCCTAACCTTAACTCTAACTGCATCCATTACCGAAAACATAACCCTTATCCTAGTGATATCCCTAGGACAAATCCTAACCCTATCACAATCCCCAAAACTATCAATTACCCTAAACCTAACCTTATCTTTACCCTAACACTAACCCTAACTCTAATTTGAGCCATAAACCTAAACTCAAACCTAAACCAAGGCCTAACACTGACCCTGGCCCTAATAATTCCCCTAGCTCTAAACCTTACTCTTACCCTATACCTAACCCTTACAATAGACCTAGCCATAAACCTTTCCCTAAAACTATACCTAACTGTAACCCTACACCTGACATTATATCTAGCCATAATTCTAGCCCTAACCCTAACACAAACCCTCATCCGAGCCGTAAACCTAGCCTTAATCCTAACCCTCACCCTAACCCAACCCAAGACCTAATCCTAACAATAACCCTAGCCCTAACCTTAATTCTAACTGTAACCATTACCCTAAACATAACCTTTATCCTAATGATAACCCGAAGACTAAACCTAACCCTATCATTATGTCCAAAACTATCAATTACACTAAACCTAACCTGAACCCTAAACCTAACCCTATTTTTACCTTAACCATAACCCTAACTCTAACTCGAGCTATAACCCTAAAATCAATCCTAAACCAAGCCCTAACATTGACCCTGGCCTTAATAATTCCCCTATCTCTAAACCTGACTCTTACCCTATACCTAACCCTTTCAATAGACCTAGAAGTAAACCTTTTCCTAAATTAATCTCTAACCTTAGCCCTAATTTAGCCCCATCCCTAACCCTAGTCCTAAGACTAACTCTAACTCTCACATTAGATCTTTCACTCACTCTAACTCATAACCCTAACCCTAGCCCTAACCCTAGCCCTAACCCTTGCCCTATCCTTTGCCCTAGCACTAACCTTAGACAAAAACTAACTCTAAATCGAGCCCTAACCTGAAGGCTACACCAAACCCTAACACTAGCCAAACCATAACACTAATACTAAAAGTAGCCTTAACCGTAGCCCTAGCTCTAAAACAAAACCGAGCTATAGCAATAACCCTAACACTTAACCTAAACCAAACCATAACCTTAAACCTAGCCCTAACACTAACCCTAATATGAGTTGTAAGCCGAACCTTTAAACTAACCCTGAACATGACACTGACCCTAACACTACTAGCTCTAAACATCACCCTAACCCTAAACCTAACCCTAACACTATCTCTAGCCCTAAAACCCTAAAACTAGCCCTAAACTTCACCCTAGTACTTACTTTAGCCCTAACCCTAACCCTATCCCTAACTTAACAGAAAACATAGCCCTAATCATAGCTTTAACTCTAGCCCTATTCATAACCATAAACCTGGTTCTAAATAGATCTCTAACGCTATCCATTACCATAACCAAAACCATAATCCTAATGTTAACCCTAGGCATTAACCTAAACCTATCCCTAATCTTAATCCAATCAATTACCCTGAACCTAACCTGAACCTAAACCTAACCCTATCATTACCCTAACCCTCACACTAAAACTAATTCAAGCCCTAACTTTAAACCTTAACCTATCCAAAACCCTAACCCTGACCTTGACTCTAAGAAAACCCCTAGCTCTAAACTTGAACATAACCCTACACCTAACCCTTACCCTAGACGTAGCCATAAATCTAACCCTAAAACTATCTTTAGCCATAATTCTGTACATGAAATTAGCCCTAGCCCTAATCCTAGTCCTAAACCTAAAACAAACCCTAGTGCTCATCCTAGTCCTAAACCTAGCTTTAATCATAACCCTAATCCCACCCCTAACCCTAATTCTAACCTCAACCTAACTCTATACCAAGCCATCTCTTTCCCTAAACTTAACCCTAACCCTAACTCTAGGCTTAAGCCAAACAATAAAACTAGCCCTAATCCTAGCACTAATTTAACCTATCTCTAACTCTAACACTAACTATTGCCCCGAGACACACTCTACCTTTCACCCTATACCTATCCCTAGTTCTAACCTATCCCTTACCATCAGCCTATATTTTACCATAACCCTATCCCTTGCCCTAATTCTTGCCCTATCCTTAGTTTCAGCCCTAATCCTAAATCTAACCCTAACAATAAGCCTAAGCTTAATACTTACACTAGCCCTAAACCTAACCCTAGGACTAAACCAAAACCAAGCAATAGCCCTAACCCTAAACATTAACTTAAACCAAACCCTAACACTAAACCTAGACCTATCTCTAGCCCTAATTCGAGTTCTAAGACTAACTTTAAAACTAACACTGACCCTGACTCATATCCTAAAACTCAACCTAGCTGTAAACACCACCCTCACCTTAAACTGAATGCTAAGAATAACCCTAACAATAATTCGAGTCCTATACCTAAACCTAAAACGAACCCTGACATGACTCTTATCCTAACACAAACCCTAGCAATAAATATCACCCTAAACTTCAACCTAACCGTAACACAAAAACTAACCTAATTTTAACCCTAGTTCTTAAATTAGCTGTGGCCCTAATCCTATCCCTAAACATAACACCAAAACTACCCCTAATCCGAGCCCTAAACCTAGATTTAACCCTAACTATAACCCTAACCATAGCCCTAAACCTAGCTCAAAACCAAACCCTTACCCTAAGCAAAAGCCTAAACCTAAGGGTAACCCTAGACCTATCCCTAATCCTTAAGCTAACTAAAACTCTAACTCTATTAATAGCCCTAAACCTAGCTCTCATTCTAGCTCTAACCCTAACCCAAATTCTAACCCTAACCCTGACCCTTATCCTGACCATACCACTAATACTAGGTCTAACTCTAACCCTAATTCCAACCCAAAACCTATGGTAATCCTAGCCCTAGACCTAACCCTGAAGCTAACTCCCAGCCTAGCCCTAACCATAGCTCAGAACCTAACCCTTATGCTAAACATAACCCTAAAACTTACCCTAGTTCTAACCCTCACCCTAACCCTAACTCAAGATCTAATTCTAACCATAACCCTAGTCATAACCTTAACTCTAACTGTATCCATTACCACAAACATTACCCTTATACTAATGCTAACCCTAGGCCTAACCCTAACCTGATAATTATCCCCCAAACTGTCAATTACCCAAAACCTAACCTGAACCCTAAACATAACCTTATCATTACCCTAATGCTAAAACTAATGCTAATTTGAGCACTAACCCTAAACTCAAACCTAAACCAAAGCCCAACACTGACCCTGACTTAATAATTCCCCTAGCTCTAAACCTGATTATTACTCTATACATAACCCTTACACTAGACTTAGACAGAAACCTAACCCTAAAACTACCCCTAACCATAACCATAGACCTGACTTTAGCCCTAGCCATAATCGTAGTCCTAAACCTAGCACAAACCCTAGCCCTTATCCTAGTCCTAAACATAGCCTTAATTATAACCCTAACACTAACTCTAGGACTAACCCTGACACTATCCCTAGCCCTAATTTATCCCTATCCCTAACCCTAACCCTAAACCTAGTCCAAAGACTGACTCTAACTCTCACCCTAGCCCTAACTCTAGTTCTAATCCTATACATTACTGGAAGCCTAATCCTAGCCTGAACCATAGGTCTAACCCTAGTCCTATTCATATCCCTGGCCATAACACTAGATCTAACCCTAACTCTAAATCTAACCCTAACCCTAAGCCTAAACTTCACTCTAACACTAGCCCTAACCCTGACACTAATCCAAAATCTAGCCTTAACCCTAGCCTTATCCCTAAAACAAAACTGAGCCCTAGCAATAACCATAACTCTTAACCTAAACCAAAACCTAACCTTATACCTAGCACTAACTTTAGCCCTAATTTGAGTCCTAAACCTAACACTAAAACTAACCCTGACCCTGACACTGACCCTAAATATAACCCTTGCTCTAAACATCGCCTGAACCCTAACCCTAAAACTGGCACAAATTGTAACACTAGTTCATACATAGCCCTAGCCATAGCCCTAACCCTATCCCTAACCAAACCCAAAACCTAGCCCTTATTTGAGACTTAACCCTACTTTTAAACCTAACCCTAAGCCAAAACCTACCACTAACCTTACCCTAACCCTAGCCTGAAACCTAACCATAACCCTAGCCTTATCACTAGCTCTAACCCTATCCATTTCCCTAAACCTAACCATAACCCTAATGGTAATCCTAGGACTAAGCCTAACCCTATCACTAACCCTAACCTTATTCATTAACCTAAACCTAACCTGAACCCTAAACCTAACCCTATCATTACCCTAACCCTAATGATAGTTTGAGCCCTAATCCTATACTTAACCTAAGCCCAACCCTAACTCTGACCCTTCCCGTAATAATATACCTTGCTCTAACCCTGACCGAACCTCTAAAACTAACCCTTATACTAGACCTAGCCATAAACCTAACCCTAAAACCATTCCTAAAGTAAACATAGACCTGACATTTGCCCTAGCTGTAATCCTAGCCCTAACCTTAACACAAACCATAGCCCTAACCCTAACACTAACCATAACCATAGCCCTAATCCTATTCATAACCCTAGCCCTAAACTTAGCTCTAACCCTATCAATTGCCCTAAACATAGCCCTAATTCTAATGCTAACGCTAGGCCTAAATCTAACCCTATGCCAAACTGTAACCCTATCCATTATGCTAAACCTAACCTGAACCCTAAACCTAACCCTATCATTACCTAACCCAAACCCCAAAGCTAATTTTAGCCCTAAACAAAAACTCTAACTTAAACAAAACCCTATACATGACCCTGACCCTAATAATACCCCTAGTTCTAAATTTGACCCTTACCCTAAATCTAATCCTTACACTAAACATAACCATAAACCTAACCCTAAAACTATCCCTAAATGTAACCCTAGAACTGACATTTTCCTTAACACTAGTCCTAACCCTAACCAAAACACAAACCTTAGCCCTCATTCTAGCCCTTAACCTAGCCTTAATCATAACTCTAACGAAACCCTAGCCCTAACCCTAATTCTAACATTTGTCCTAGCCCTAAACCTAGCTCTAACCCCATCATTAACACTAAACCTAACCCTAAGCCCCAAACTAACCCTAGGCCTAAACATATACATAAACCTAGCCATATTCCTAGCCCTAATTAAGTGTTATACCTAACCAAACCCTAAGCCAATCCCTAAGACTAACTCTCACTCTTGCCCTAACCTTATCCCTAGTTCTAACTCTATTTTTATCATAACCCCAATCCTAGCTATAAACCTAGAACTAACGCTAGCCATATCTTTAGCCCTAGACCTAAGTCTAGATCTAATCCTAACTCTAAATCTAACTCTAAACCTAAGACTACACCTAACCCTAACATTAGTACTAAACTTAACACTAATACTAAAACTAGCCCTAAACATAGCCCATTCCAAAAACAAAATTGAGTCATAGCCCTAACTTTAAAGCTTAACCTAAACCAAAACCTAATCCTACACCTAGCCCTAAACCTAGCCCTAATTCAAGTCCAAACCCTAAACCTAATATTAAACCTGACCTTAATTTTTACCCTAATACTAACCCTAGCTTCAACATCCCCCTAATGTTAAATCTAACCCTAACACTAGACCTAATCCTAACCCCAATCTTATAACTAGCCCAAATTGTAACTCTACTTCAAACATTGGCCGTAACTCTGAACCAAGCCATAACTCTAATCAAAACTTAGCCCTAATCTGAAACCTAACCCTAGCTTTAACCCTAAACCTAATTCTAACACTAGCCCTAACCCTACCCTAAATGTAGCCCAAACCCTAGGTCTAACCCTATCCCTTACCTAAGCCAACCCTAACCCTAATGCTAACCCTAATTCTAACCCTAATCCTATTACAAGTACTAACATTGGCCTTCATTCTATCTCTAACCATAACTCAAACCTGACACTTATTCTGACCCTAATGGTAACTGTAGGTCTAAACCTGACCCTAAACCTATACTGAACCCTAATACTAGCACTAGAAATAAACCTATTCCTAAACCTAACCCTAACACTAGACCTAGACCTAAACCTAATCCTAAATCTAGCCATATCTCTAGCCCTAGACATAAACAAAAACCTAGCCCTAGCCCTAATAGTAAACCTTAACTTAATCCAAACACTAACCCTACCCTTAGACCTAACCCTAGTGATAATTCTGGCTTTAATCATAAAGCTAACTCTAACCTGAACACTGACCCTGACCCTAACACTAACGCTAGCTATAAACATCATGCTAACACTAACCCTAACCCTAACACTTGTCCTAGCCATAACACTAACCAAAAAATTGGCCCTCATCATAATCCTAGTTTGTACATTAGCTGTAGCCCTAACACTAGCCCTAACCTAACCCCAAACCTGGACCTAATCCAAGTGCTAACCCTAGCTTTAACCCTTACACTAACCCTAGCCATAAGCCAGTCCATAACCCTTCCCTAACCCTAGCTCTTATCCTATTTGTTACCTTAAGCCAAACCCTAAGCCTAATGCTAACTCTAGTCCTAACCCTAATCCATAGCCTAACCCAAACGCTATCCCTATTACTAGTCCTAAACCTAGCAATCATTCTAGCTCTAACCATAACCTAAACCCTAATCCTAACCCTGAAATTTATACTGACCTTAACACTAACCGTAGGTCTAAACCTGACCTTAACCCAAACCTGAACCCTAATATTAGCCCTACTGCTAATCCTATACCTAAACCTAAACCCAACACTAGTACTAGACCTAAACCTAATCCTAAATCTAGCCATAACTCTAGCCCTAGACCTGAACAACAACCTTGTCCTAGCCCTAACATTCACCCTTAACATAACCCAAACACTAACCCTAATTCTAGACCTAACCCTAGTCCTAATTCTGGCACTAACCCCAACACTCACTCTCACCTGAACACTGACCCTGACCCTAATATAAACCTAGCTCCAGAGCTCAGCATAACTCAAAACCTAACCCTAACACTACACCTAGCCATAACCCTAACCCTAAAACTATCACTAATCATAACCCTAGCTCATAACTACTCATGGCCCTAAACCTAGGCCTAAACTAACACAAAACCTAGCCGTAATCCTAGGCCTAAACCTAGCCCTAAGTGTAAACCTAAACTAACCCTAACCCTAACCCTAACCCTAACCCTAACCCTCCCCTTAGACCTAACCCTAGCTCAAAGCCTAACCTTTAAACAAAACATAACCCTAGCCCTATCCCAAACCCTAACCTAACCCTAGCCCTAATCCTCACCTTAACCATAGCCCTAACCATAGCTCTAATTCTATACACTACCCTAACCTAACACTAGCCCTAATACTAGCCATAACCCTAGACCTAAGCCTAATTGTAATCCTATCCATTACCCTAACCATAATCCTAACCCTAATTCTAACCCTAGGTTAACCCTAACCGTATCAAAATCCCTAAACCTATACCTACCCTAAAACTAATCTGTTCCCTAATCCTAAGCCTATTAATTACCCTAACCCTAACTTTAACTCTAACACTAATAAAACCCTAAATCTAAACCTTAACCTAAACTGAACCATAAGCCATACCCTGACCTTAATAATACATCTAGCTCTAAACTTGACCCTTACCCTAAATCTAACCCTTACACTAGACCTACCCTAAACATAACCCTAAATCTATCCCTAACCATAACCATAGACTTAACCCTAGACACTTACCCTAACACAAACCCTAGCTCTAAACTTTATCCTAACCAAAAAAATAACCCAAACACTACAAAGACCCTAAATCTACCCAATACCATAACCCTCGCTCTTATATTACCCATACACCTAACAGTAACCCTAAACCTCACACACAGCCTAGACCTAATTCTAGCCCTAAACCTAGACCTAAGCATAACCGTAACCCTATCCCCAGCACCAACCTTAACCCTAACACTGGCCCTGGCCTTAACACTACTCAAACTCTAATCCTTGCCCTAAACAAACAATAGCCCTAAACCTCAACCTAACCTTAAACCTAGCCCTAATTTTAACTGTAATCATAGCACAAACTCTATCCATTACCTTAAACACAACCCTAACCCTAATGCTAACCCAAGCCATAACCCTATCCCTAAACCTAACCGTAGCCTTGACTCTAATCCTAACCCTCACCCTAGCCCTAACCCTAGCTCAAACCCTAACACTTCTGCTAAACCTAACACTAACACTAACCCTAGGCCTATCTCTAAACGTAGACAAAATCCTAAGGTTAACAGAAGCCCTAACACTAGCACTAACTCTATTCCTACCCTAACCCTAACCATAACCCAAATGCTAACCCTAGGTCTAACCCTAATCCTATCGCTAACACTAACCCTATCTATTACTCTAAACCTAGTCCTAGCCCTAACAATAACCCTTAACCTAAACCAAACAATAACACTACCCCTAGACCTAAACCTACTCCTGATTCTGGCTTTCACCTTAACTCTAATCTGAACATTGACCCTGACACTAACACTAAACCAAGTTCTAAGAGTGACTCTAAACCAAAATCTAAACCTAACAATAGGCCTAGCCATAACCCTAACCCTATCCCTAAAACTAGCCCTAATTAGAACCCTAGATCTTACATTACCCATATCACTAACACTAGACCTAAACCTAATACAATACCTAACGCTAATCCAAGTCCTAAACCTACCGTAACCATAACCCTAACCCTAAACCTAGCCCTAACCCTAAGCCTAACCCTCACCTTAGACATAAGCATACCTCAAAGCCTAAACTTTGGCCTAAACATAACCCTAGCCTTATCCCTAACAATAACCCTAACCTTAAGCCCTAACCCTAACCCTAAACCTAACCCTATACATTACCCTTATGGTAACCCTATTCCTAATGCTAACCATAGGCCTAACCCTAACCCTATCGCAAACCCTAAATCTCTCCATTACCATAAACACACCTTGAACCCTACACTTAACCCTATTCATCACCCTAAACATAACTCTAAACCTAATGCTCATTTGAGCCCTATCCCTAAATCTTAACCTAATACAAACCATAACCCTGACCCTGAACATAAATATAACCCTAGCTCTAAAACTGGCCCTTACCCTAAACTTAACACTTACACTAGACTAAGACATAGACTTAATCCTAAATCTACTCCTAACTGTAACATTAGACTTGACATTATCCCTAGACCTAATTCTAGACCTAATCCTACAACAAACCCTAGCCCTCATCCTAGCCCTAAACCTAGCCTTAATCATAACCCTAACCCTAACCCTAACCCTAGCCCTAATCCTAATTCTAACCCTCACTCTACCTCTAAACCTAGCTATTACACATCCTTTTCCCTAAACATAACCCTAACCCTAGCCCTAATGCTAGGCCTAAGCTGAACACTAACCCTAGTTCTAATCCTTTACCTGATTTAGCCCTATTCCTAAAACTAAACATAGAACTAGCCCTAAGACTAACTCTAACTCTTGTCCTAGTCTTATCCCTAGTTCTATCCCTATCATTTACCATAACCCTAAACCTAGCCCTAACCCTTGCCCTATTCTTGGACCTAGCCCTAACCCTAGATCTAAACTTAACTCCGAATCTTATCCTAAACCTAAGCCTAAGGCTAACACAAACACTAGCCCTAACCCTAACGCTAATCATATAAGTAGCCCTAACCCTAAACCTAGGACTAAAACAAAACTGAGTAATAGATGCTGAGGATATGGCTCAAGTGGTAGTGCATTTGCTGGCATGCATGGGGTGCTGGGCTCGATCTTCAGCAATAATACAAATACAATTAAAAAAAAAGATGTTGTGTCCACCAAAAACTAAAAAAATTAAAAAAATAAAAAATTCTCTCTCTCTCTCTCTCTCTCTCTCTCTCTCTCTCTCTCTCTCTCTCTCTCTTTCTTTCTCTCTCTTTCTCAAAATAATAACTGAGCAATAGTCCTAACCTTAAACCTTAACTTAAACCAAACCCTAACACTACACCTAGACCTAACCCTAGCACTAATTCGAGTCCTAACCATAACCATAAAATAACCCTGACCCCAAATCATATCCTAACACTCACCCTAGGTCTAAACACCACCTTAAACTTAAACCGAACCCTAGCAGTAAGTCTAGCCTTAATGTGAGTCATAACCCTAACCTTAAAACTAACCCTGATGCTCACTCATATTCTAACAGTCACCCTAGTTCTAAACACCGCCCTCTCCATAAACCGAACCCTCACAGTAATCCTAGCAATTATTTGAGTCTTAACCCTAACCCTAAAACTAACACTGTCTCTGAATTATATACTAATACTAACCCTAGGTATAAATGTCACTTTAAACCTAACCCTCACACTAGACCTACCCCTACCCCTAACCCTAATTGTAACCCTAGTTCTTACATTATCTGTTGCCTTAACATTAGCCCTACCCCTAACACAAAAATTAGCCCTAATATGAGCCATAAACCTAGATTTAACCCTAACCTTAAGCCTAACCCTAACCCTAGCCCCAAAGCTAGCTCTAAGGCTATCACTTAACCAAAGCAAAACCCTAACCCTAATGGTAACCCCAGACCTATCCCTAATCCTTAAGCTAAACAAAATCCTAACCCATTAATAGTCACAACCCTACCCTCACTCTAACACTATTCCAAACCCTAATGTTAACCCTGACCATTATTATGACCCTAACACTAACCCTAGGTCTAAACCTGGCCTAACCCTAGAGCCTTACCCTAACACTAAACCTAACCAGAAAACTAACACTAGACCTAACCCTAAACCTCACACTTGCTATAGACCTAACTCTAACTCAAACCCTAACACTTACCACAAAACTAAACATAACAATAACCCCAACCCTAAACCTAAACTTCAATCTAACACTACCAATAACCCTATGCTTACATCTAACCATATCCATTACTCTAACTCTAACCCTCCCCCAATGATGATGCTAGCCCTAATCCAACCCTAACCCTAGCCACATTCTAATCTTATCCCTAGACATAACTCTAAACCTAACCATTTCCCTAGCCCTAACCCTAGTTCAAAATCTAATCCTTATGGTAAACAAAACCCTAAAAATAACTCTAGTTCTAACCCTAAACCCAAACCTAACTCAAGACCTATTCCTGACCATAACCCTAGCCCTAAACTTAGCTTTAACCCTATCCATTATCCTAACCATTTCCCTTACCCTAATGCTAACCCTAGGCCTAACACTAACCCTATCGCTGATCATAACCCTATCAATTACCCTACACCTAACCTGAACCCTAAACAAAACCTATCTTTTCCCTTACCCTGACCCCTATGCTTATTTGATCCATGACCCTAAACCCTAATCTCAACCAAACCCTAACCTGACCCAGACCCTAATAATTCCCCTAGCTCTAATCCTGACCCTTCACCCGAAATCTAATCCTTACACTAGACCTAGCCATAAACCCTAATCCTAAAACTGTCCTCTCCTCAACTGTAACCCCACACCTGACATCAGCTCTAGCCCTAATCCTAGCCCTAACCCTAACAAAAACCCCAGCCCTTATCCTATCCCTAAACCCAGATTAATCCTAACCTTAACCCTAACCCTAGCTTTAACCCCAATACTAACCCAAGCCCTAATCTTAGGTCTAATTTCACCCTATCCCTAAACCTAACCCTAACCCTAGACTTAAGGATAAATCTAACACTCACACTAGCCCTATCACTAGTTCTAAACCTATCCCTTATAATGAACCTAACCCTAGCCCTAAACTTAGTCCTAACACTTGACCTATCCATAGCCCAAGCACTAACCTTAGATCATAATCTATCTCTAAATCTAACTCTAACCTGAAGCCTAAGCCTAAACCTAACACTATCCCTAACCCTAACACTAGCCCTAATCCTAGCCCTAGCCCTAAAACAAAACCGAGCCATAAGCTCTATCCCTAACCCTTAAACTAAACCAAACCCTAACCATACAACTACACCTAACTGTAGCCCTTATTTGAGTTTTAAGTTGAACCCTAAAAGTAACCCTTACATTGACTCTGACACTAACACTAATCCTAGCTCTAAACATCACTCTAATCCTAACACTAACCCTAACACTAAACCTAGCCCTAATATTAACCATAAAATTAGCCCTAATTGTAAACCTTGTACTTACATTAGCCGTAATCCTAACCCGAGCAGTAACTTAACCCAAATCCTAGTCCTAATCTGAGCCCCAACCTGAGCTTTAACCCTAACCCTAACCCTAATCATAGTCCTAGCCCTAATCATACCCACAACACTAGCCTTAACCCTATACATTACCATAAAAATAACACTAACCCTAATGCTAACCCTAGGCCTAAACTTAATCCTATCTCTAATCATGTCCCTATCCATTTCCCTAAACCTAACATGAACCCTAATTCTGAGCCCATCATTACACAAACCCTTACCCTAGTGCTAATTCAATCCCTAACTTTAAGCCTTAACCTATTCCAAACCCTAACCTAGACATTCACCTTAATAACACCCCTAGCCCTAAACCTGACCCTAACCCTAAACCTAAACCTTACACTAGACGTACCCATAATCCTAACCCTAAAACTATCTTTAAACATAATTCTAGACTTGAAATTAGCCATACTCCTAATCCTAGCCCTAACCCTAAAACAAACTGTAGCCCTCATCCTAGTCCTAAATTTAGCTTTAATCATAACCCTAATCATAACCCTTATTCTAAACATCACCCTACCTCTAAAACTAGATAGAACATTATCCTTTACCCTAAACTAAATCTAACTCTAATTCTATGCTTAATCTGAACACTAACCACAGACCTAATCCTAGCCCTAATTTAGCCCTATCCATAACCCTAAACCTAACCTTAGCCCTAAGACTAACAATAATTCTCACACTACCCCTATCACTATTTCTAATCCTAGCCCTCACCATAACCCTAATACTAGCCCTAACCCTTGCCCCATCCTTAGTTTTAGCCCTAACCCTAAACCTAAGCCTCACAGTAACTCTAACCCTAATCCTAACGCTAATCATAAATCTAGCCCTAACCCTATGACTAGCAGTTAAACAAAACCGAGCATTAGCCCCAACCCTAAAACTAAATTAAACTAAAAACTAACACTACACCTAGACCTAACCATAGTCTTAATTAGAGTCCTAATCCTAACCTTAAATGTATACCTGACACTGACTCATATGCTAAACTCACACTAGCTCAAAAAACCATCCTAAACTTAAACCAAAACTTAACAGTAACCCTAGCCCTTATTTGAGTCCTGACCCTAATCCTAACCCTGACTCACATCCTAAACTAACCCTAGTTCTAAATATTACCCTAACCTTAAACTTAACCCTAATACTAAAATTAACCCTAACCCTTATCCTATTCCTAAATCTAACCCTAATTATAACCCTAGTTCTTATATTAGCAATTGTCCTAACCCTAGTCCTAACCCTAACACAAAACTAGCCCTAATCCGAACCTTAAACCTAACTTTAACCCTAACCCTACCCTAACTCTAGCCCTAAAGTTAGCTCTAACTCTCTCCCTTACCCTAAGTGAAACCCTAACCCTAATGGTAAACCTAGACATATCCCTAATCCTTAGGCTAACCAAAATCCTAAACCTATTAATAGTCCTGATCCTGACCCTAATTCTAGCTCTAATCCTATCCCAAACCCTTATGCTAACCCTGACCCTTATTCTGACCCTAACACAAACCCGAGGTCTAAAACTGACCCTAACACTGGCCATAGCGCTAACTCATACCTAAATCTAACCCTAACCCTAGCCCTAAGAATAACTCTAACTCTCACACTATCTTTATTCCTAGTTCTAAACCTACCCATTACCATAAGCCTAACCCAAGCCGTAATCCTTGCCCTATCATTAGTCCTTGCCCTAACTCTAGAGCTAACCCTAACTCGAAATCTATCCCTAACCCTAAGCCTAACACTAAAACAAGCCCTAACCCTAATGCTAATCTTAAAACTAGCCCTAACCCTAACCCTAGCAGTAAAACAAACTGAGCAATAGCCCTAACCATAAACCTTAACTTAAACCAAACCCTAACACCTAGACATAACCATTGCCTTAATTCGAGTCCTAACCCTAACCTTAAATCTAACCCTGACCCTGACTCATATCCTAACAATCACCCTAGCTCTAAAAATCCTCCTAACCTTAAACTGAATCCTAAAAGTAAACCTAATTCTAATTCGAGTCCTAAACCTAACCCTGACCCTGACTCATATTATAACACAAACCCTAGCTCTAAATATAAACCTAACCTTAAACCTAACCCTAACACTAGACCTATCCCTAACCCTAACCCTGAAAGTAACCCTCATTGTAACCCTAGTTCTTACATTAGCCATTGCCCTAACATTAGCCCTAACCCTAACACAAAAACTAGCCCTAATCGGAGCCCTAATCCTAGATTTAACTCTAACCCTAACCCTAACTCTAGCTCTAAAGCTATCCTTTACCCTATGAATAACCCTAAACCATATGGTAGCCCTAGACGTATGCCTAATCCTTAGGCTAACCAAAATCCTAACCTTATTAATAGTCCTGAACCTAGCCCTCATTTTAGCTCTAATCCTATCACAAACCCGAACACTCACCCTGACACTTATCCTGACAGTAACATCAACCCTAGTTCTAAATCTGACCCTAACACTAGACTAAAACCTAACAAGAGCCCTGTACCCAAACCTAATCCTTAATCTAGCCTTAACTCTAGCCCTAGACCTAAAAAAAAAAAAAAAAAAAAAAAAAAAAACCTAGTCCTAGGCCTAACAATAACCCTTATCCTAACACAAACACTAACCCTACTCCTAGACCTAAACCTACTCCTAATTCTGGCTGTAACCCTAACTTGAACTATAACCCAAACACTGACTCTGCTTTTAATAGTAAAACTACTTCTAAACCTGACCCTAACTGAAATTCCAAACCTAACACTAGACCTTGGCATAACCCTAACCCTAAAACTAGCCCTAATCATAACCCTAGCTCTTACATTATCCACAGCTTTAACCCTAGGCCTAAAACTAACAAAAATCTAGAGCTAATCCTAGGCCTTAACCTAGCCCTAAGCATAACCCTAACCCTAACCCTAACCCAAACCTAACCCTCGCCTTGGTCCTAATCCTAGCTCAAATCCTAGCCCTTACTATAAACATAAACCTAGAAATATCCCTGAATCTAACCCCAAAACTATTACTAATCCTAACCTTAACCCTAACCCTAACCCTAGCTCTAAACCTACCCATTACCCTAACCCTAAACCTAATTGTAACCCTAGCCTTAAAACTAATGATAATCCTAACCCTAAACAGAAAACTAACCCTATATCTAACCCTAAACTAATACTCGCTATAACCCTAAACATAGATCAAACTCTAACCCTTAACACACACCTAAACATAACCATAGACCTAACCCTAAACTTAAATTTAACCCTGTCCCTAACTCTAAACCTACATCTAACCATATTTATTACCCTAACCCTAACCCTAAACTTAATTATAACCATTTCTCTAACCCATATCCTAACCCTAAACCTACCTTAATTCTATCCCTAAACATAACCCTTAACCTAACCCTTGCTTTAACCCTAATCATAGCTCAGAACTTAACTCTTACACTAAACACAATACTAACACTAATGCTAGTTCTAACCCATATCTAACTCAAGACATAATCCTAGCCATAAGTCTAGCTATAAACTTAGCTCTAACTGTATCCATTACCTTAAACATAACCCTTTCCCTAATGCTAACCCTAGGCCTAACCCTGAACCTATCACTAACCCCAACCTTATAAATTACCCTAAACCTAAACTGAACCCTAAATCAAACCCTATCATAACCCTAACCATAAACATAATGCTAATTTGAGTCCTAATCCTAAACTCAAACCTAAAAGAAACCCTAACCATGACCCTGACCTTAATAATTCCCCTAGCTCTAAGCTAACCCTTACCCTAAACCTAATCCTTACATTATACCTAGCCAAAACCTAACCCTAAAACTATCCATAACCATAACTCTAGACATGACATTAGCCCAATATATTCTCCTACCCCTAACCCAAACACAAACCCTAGCCCATAGTAGCAATAAACATAGCCTTAATCATTACCCTAACCTTAAACCTAGGCTTAACTTAAAACCAACCCTATCCCTAATATTAGACCTACCTTATACCTATCCCTAAACTTAACCCTAATCTTAACCTTAGCACTGAAACTAAGTCTAACTCTCTCCCTAGCCCTAAAAATAGTTCTAACCCTATCCCTTAATGGAACCATAAACCTAGCCCTAACTCTAGGCATAACCCTAGCCATTTCCTTAGCCCTATCCCTAACCCTAGATCTAACCTTAACTCTAAATCTAACCCTAATACAAAGCCTAAGCTTAAACTTAACACTAACCCTAACCCTAACACTACTCCTAAAATTAGCCCTAACTATATTCCTAGCCTAATACAAAACTGAGCCAGAGCCCTAATCCTAGCCCTTAACCTAAACCAAACCCTAACCCTACACCTAGCCCTAACCCTAGCCCTAATTCGAGTTTTAACCAGAAATCTAAAACTAATCCTAACCCTGATTCTGACTCTAACACTAACCCTAGCTTTAAACATCACCCTAAACAACGTTAAATATAACACTAGACCTAGCCATAACCCTAACTATAAAACTAGCCCTAATTGTAATCCTAGTACTTACATTAGCCATAACCCTAACACTAGCCCTAACTTTAACAAAAAACCTAGCCTAATCTGAGCTTTAACCCTAACCCTAACCTTAACCCTAAACCTAGCACTAAAAATAGCCGTAACATTAGCTCTAACCTTAGCTCTAACCCCATCCATTACCGTAACCATAATCCTAACCCTAATGCTAACTCTAGGCCTAAACCTTACCATATTCCTAATCCTAACCCTATCCATTACCCTAAACCTAACTTGAAACATAAACCTAACTATATCATTACCCTAATCCTAAACCTATGCTAATTCGAGCCCTAAATTTAAACCTTAACCTGTCTCAAACACTAATCACGACCCTGACCCAAATAATACCCTTAGCTCTAAACCTGACTCTAACCCTAAATCTAATCCTTACACTACATCTAACCTAACCCTAAAACTATCTTTAACTGTAAAGCTGGACTTGAAATTCGCCCTAGCCCTAATCCTAGCCCTAAACCCAGCCTTAATCCTGACCCAAACCAAACTTGAGGTTTAATCCTAATTCTAACCCTCGTCCTAGCCCTAAACCTAGCTATAACCCCATCCCTTACTCTAAACCTAACCATAACCATAAACCTAACCATAATCTGAAACCTAAACATAACTCTTGCCTTAACCCTAGGTCTAACACTAACACTAAGTCTAGCACTAACCCTAATTTAGTCTTATACTAACCCTAAATCTAGCCTTAAGACTAACTCTAACTCTTGCCCTAGCCCTATCCCTAGTTCTATCCTTAGCCCTAGCCCAACCCTGGATCTAAACCTAACTCTAAAATTAAACCTAACTCTAAATTTAACCATAACCATAATCCTAATTCACACTCTAACACTAGACCTAACAATAATGCTAATCCTAAAACTTTACTTACCCGTAGCCCTAGCCATAAAAAAAAAACCAAGCCATATCTCTAGCCATAACTCTTAACCTAAACCAAACCGTAAACCTACACCTAGCCCTAAAACTAACTCTAAAAATAACCCTGACCCTGATGCTGATCCTAACACTAATCTTAGCCCTAAACATCACTCTAACCTTAAATTAACCCAAACACTAGAATTAGCCTTAACCCTAACCCTAAAATTAGCCTTAATCATAACCCTAGTTCATACATTAGTTGTTGTTATAACCCTAGCCCTAACTCTAACACAAATTCTACCCCTAATTCTAGTCCTAACCCAAGCTTAAAACCTAATCTTAACCTAACACTAGCCCTAACCCTAACCCTAACCCTAACCCTAGCCCTAATCCTAGCTCTAACCCTATTCCTTACCCTAAGCCAAACCCTAAAGCAAATGCTAACCCTTGTCCTAACCCTAATCCTTAGCCTAACTTAAACACTAACAGTATTACTAGTCCTAACTCTAGCCTTCATTTTAGTTCTAACCCTAACCCTGACCCTTATTCTGAGTCTAACAATAACCCTAGGTCTAATCCTGACCCTAACCCTAAACCAAACCCTAACACTAGCCCTACCAGTAACCCTATACTTATACCTAACCCTAACAATAGATTTAGACCCCAAACTAATTGTAAATATAGCTATAATTCTAGCCCTAGATCTAAACAAAATCCTAGCTCTAGCCCTAACAATAACACTTATCCTAAACACTTACCCTACCCCTAGAACTAACACTAGGCCTAATTCTGGCTCTAACCCTAACCCTAATCCTATCTGGAACAATGACCCTGACCCTAACATTAACCTATTTCTAAACCTGACTGACCCTAAACCAAAACCTAATCCTAACACTAGACCTAGCCATAACCCTAACCCTAATACTGGCCCTAAACATAACCCTAGTCCTAATCCTATTTTAACCCTAATCTTAACCCTAACAGTCGCCCTAACCCTAACCATAGTCCTAAACCTAGCCCTAAACCTAACAAAAACCTAGCCACAATCCTAGGCCTATACTTAGCCCTAAGCATAAACCTAACCCTAACCGTAGCCCTAACACTAACCCTAACACTAACCCTTGCCTTAGAGCTAACCCTAGTTCAAGGCCAAACCCTTACCCCAAACATTAACCTACCCATATCCTAAACCATAACCCTAACTCGAGCTCTTATCCTAACTTTAATCCTAGCTCGAACTTTAGTTATAAACTTGTCAATTATCCTAACCCTAATGCCAACCCTAATTATAACCCTACCCCAACACTAAACCTAACGCTAACCATAAACATATCCCAAGACCTAACCATAAACCTAAACCTGACCATAACCCTATCCCTAGCAGAAACATTAAGCCTTACAATAAACCTAATGCAAAATCTATCCCTAATCTATGCCCTAACCCTAAACCTAAATCTAACACTATCTATTACACTAAACCCAACCCTACCTGTAATGAAATATCTAGCAATAACCTGAACCCTAAATCAAACCCTGCCGCTGTCTGGCTGGGCACAATTCAGGAGCCACTTGTCAAAAGAAACGAACTTTATTTTTAGAACCACACACTCCAAACAAAACAGCTCCTCAGGAAAAACCCTCAGAGCTCAACTGTCACCACCGTCTTCCCACAAGCCTCTCTCTCAACCACCAGCCTCTCCACCTCCCACAATCCTCCTGCTCTTGAGGCCGATTGGCTGGGTTGCGTGGGCTGAGCCAAAAAAGTCCCCCAATGAGCAGCTCCGTGGTCTGAAAGGGCAGGGAAACAGCGCAATGAGCATCATCGCAGAGGAGCCAATCAGCTAGATGTTGCTGGGGCCGCTGTGAGCCAATCATCAGCTGGCAGTCTGAAAGGGAGGGAAAACAGCCCAATGAGCATCACCGCAGAGGAGCCAATCAGCTAGATGTTACTGGGGCCGCTGTGAGCCAGCAACATCAGCTGGCAGTCTGAAAGTTTGCTGGGGCCACTTCGGCTGTGGCTCTCAACATCTCCCCCTCTCTGTTTAAACAACAAGTATGTGGCTTAGGGACCATGCCTGCCTTAGGTTGTCCAATAATACATATGGTCCTTACACGTTCAAGACATCAGCCTCCTGTCTTAGATTGGTACCATTGCAATTGGATCTTACCCGTCACTGACTACCGGTCCAGTATACAGCCACACCTGTGGAGAGGTCTTTGTACCAGCAGGGGGGTGAGGTTCTTTGCCTCACCTCTGTTGGCCCCCAAATTTTAGCTGAACGATCATGACAAGCAGAAGGGAGGAAGATACACCAAGCCAATTGACGGCTCCTTTTGGAAAAATTGTACCACCGATGACATCATCAGCAAAAATACCCCAACTCTACCACAAGTCGCTGCACCAACAGATAGTTGACAATGCGTACAGGTGAGTTCACAATGCATACAAGTGATACATAGTCCAGGCAAGTTCTGCAAGCAGTTCAGTGATGGCTATTCCAGAAGCTGTAGATTGGTTTTATCTTTGTCTTCACCAGCACTGGGATGAAGATAGGAATTCTGGCAATAATGGCTAAAGAAAAAATTATGTAACATTCCAGAAGGCATTAAAAGAAAACAATTTTCTTAACAATTTACATTATCTTGAACAGAATTATTAAATATAATGAATAGGAAATGTTAAAGTAAACAAACAGATCTGTTAACCTCCTTTTTTGTTCACATATTAAAACAATCCTCAACAGCTGTTTACCCAATTTAAATTAAATTGTTTAAATCACGTGGGAAAAAAAAATTTGGATCAATTTTTTCATGAGTGCTAATCATATATGATATATGGACATATGTACATTCAAACATATAACACAAAACACAAGTGTGCACACATAATATAATACATACAACACATAACATAATAGTAAAGGCCTTATAACTTTTTACAGGTGAAATCTCCATTGCAATGTTTAAAAATTCTATAGTCAAAAAATAGAACTGATCAGCAAAACATTAACCTAGGTATGTATGAGCTCAAAAAACAAAATAGAACTTCATGATGTGGGAAAGGGCAATAATAAAATAGATATTGAAAAAAGCATCCTGGTTCTGTTGCAGATGTAAGGGTAGCCAAACTGGAGTTCTGGATATCAGCTGTTATGGATTTGAGCCAAATCATCTTCTTTTTGGTCTGTAGAAATTGCTTTAGTTAATCTTTCTGGAATCCAAATCAGCTGCTGTTCTCCCTGTGGAAACACACAAACAGACCCCTGAATCCAGACAATCACTGGGTCAGGACTTTAGTTAATCTCTCCGGAATCCAAATCAGCTGCTGTTCTTCCTGTGGAAACACACAAACAGACCCCCGAGTCCAGACAATTACTGGGTCAGGACCTTTCCATTGTCCTGTTAGAATATCTTTGCAAAGTACCTTGGGCTTATGTACATTTTTTGGACACATATGGCTTTCCGCAGCACTAAGTCCTGACGAATCCAAATTTAAAAAGTTTAGAGTAAAAAGGGTTATTTTAAGTTTATCTTTGGGGAATATATACCCCTTCCCAATTCCATCTTTTTGCTTTAATATGTACATTTTAATAGTTTGATGAGCTCTTTCAACTATGCCTTGTCCCTGTGGATTGAATGGGATTCCTGTTATATGAGTAATGCCAAATGATGAGCAAAATTGTTTAAAAGAGGTAGAAGTATAACCAGGGGCATTATCTATATTTAACTGTTTTGGAACGCCCAGAGTGGCAAAATTTTGTAAGCAATGAGCTATAACATCTTTAGTTTTTTCTCTGGCATGAAGGGAGCCCATCAAAAATCCAGAAGAAGTATCAACTGTAACATGCAAATACTTTAATTTTCCAAATTAAGGCAAGTGTGTGATGTCCATCTGCCAAATATGGTTAGGTATCAATCCTCTAGTATTGACTCCAAGATTAACTTGTGGAAAAAAGTCACACAATTTTGACATTGTTTTATTATTTGTCTAGCTTGTTCCTTAGTTATTTTAAAACGCTTTTGCAAAGTATTAGCATTGACATGGAACATTTTATGAAAATTTATATCTTCTTCTAGTGTAGAGAAAATATTTATGTCACGTGTAGTTTTATCTGCTAAATCATTGCCCAAACTAAGGGCTCCAGGCAATCCTGTATGTGCCCTGATATGTCCTATAAAGAATGGATCTTTTCTGTTCCAGATTAGACTTTGTATAGTGGAAAGCAAAGAGAAAACAGTAGAGGAAGGGGAAATCCTACCAGCATCTTCAAGGGATACTATAGCATTAACTATATACTGACTATCGGAAAATAAATTAAATACAGAATCTTTAAACATCACAAAAGCTGGTAATACTGCATTAAGCTCTACCTTTTGAGCTGATTGTTTGGGTACTAAAAATGTAAAGGTTTGATCAGGTGTAACTATGGCTGCTGTACCATTATTTTATCCATCAGTGAATATATTTGGAGCATTCATGATAGGTGTTTTTCTTTTCATTTTTGGAAAAATTACAGGATGTGATGACCAAAAAGACAATAAAGGATTAGATGGTAAGTGGTTATCAAATGAAACATTAGATTTGCACATGATTATTGCCCAAGTATTTAACTCATTAGTTAACTCATCAATTTGATTCATAGTATATGGAGTAATAATTTTATTGGGAGAAATTCCAAACACTCCCTTTGCTGCTTTTATTCCTTTGAATATTAATTGTCCTACAGCCTCAGGATACCTAGTAAGAATAGTGTTAGGAGAATAAGATAAATGTATCCATAATAATGGACCTTCTTGCCAAAATACTCCTGTAGGAATATTTTTTTTGTTGGTAGTACAATAAATAATAAAGGCAAACTTATATAAATTCTATCCAAATGCATATTTTCCATATATGTTTCAATGATTTTTAATGCCTTTCTTGCTTCAGGCGTTAACATGCGTGGTGAATTTGGATCTGATGGACCTTTTAGGATATCAAATAAAGGTCCCAACTCTCCTGTTGGTATAACTAAATAAGGCCTTATCCATTTATGTCTCCTAATAACTTTTGAAATCATTATGTGATTTGAGTTGATCTACTCGTATTTGAATTTTTGGTGGATGGATCTTGGTTGAGGATAGTAGAACTCCTAAATAATTAATTGGAAAATTTAATTGTACTTTATCTATTGCTATCTCTAGATTATTATTTTTTAATAAGTTTGTAAGTGTGGCATAACATTCTAGCAATGTGTTTTTAGCTTTGTGTGCTAATAATACATCATCCATATAGGGAAATATTTGTAGTTCAGGATTTTGATTTCTAAGTTGCTGGATTACTTTGTTAACATAAATTTGACACATAGTTGGGCTGTTAGCCATCCCTTGATGGAGTACTATCCATTCATATCTCTGATCAGGACCTTCATGATTCAGTGCAGGGATAGTAAATGCAAAACGTGGACTATCCTCAGGATGAATTGGAATTGAAAAAAAAAATCTTTTTTTATCTATAACTAAAACATACCAAGTTTTTGGCAAAGCAGACAATTGAGGAATCCCCGATTGAATAGGTCCCATAATAACCATCTCACTATTAATGGCTCTTAAATCTTGCAATAATCTCCATTTACCAGATTTGTTTTTGATGACAAAAATGGGAGTATTATGGGGAGATACCGAAGGTTGTATATGTCCTTCCACTAATTGTTGTTTGACCAGGTCATGGGCTGCTTGTATCTTTTCTTTAGTCAGTGGCCACTGAGGAACCCATACTGGTCTTTCTGATTTCCAAGTAATTTTTATTGTCTCAGTGGCCCTTTCTGAAAATCCAACCCATGTCTGTCCGTTCCTTGATCTATTTGTATTGGTGCTGTTATACCTTGTTCTTGTTTTTCTAATCTTTTTCCTTTCCTAAAACCTTGTCTAGTCATAATAGTGGGTGCATTTTGGTTGATGTTATTTGTTAATGTCAAACTTAATTGATCTAGGACATCTCATCCCTATAAATTTATGGGAAGATAATCCAATACATATGGCTGTATAGTTCCTTCACATCCTTCAGGATCCTTCCAATCTAATACCATTAAACTTCTGTGGGGATTAATCGCCACTCCTAGGCCTTGAACCGTTTGAGTGGCTTGTTGTAATGGCCAATGTTTTGGCCATTCTTGATGAGAGATGATGCTAAGGTCTGCACCTGTATCCAGTAGGCCATTAAATTCATGTCCTTGAATATTTAGTTTTAGCATGGGGCGAGAATCTAAATTTAAGGAAAGCATAGCCCAATCTAAACCTGTGGAGCCTAATCCCTTGGAACCTCTTTCTACAGTACGACTGGGAAATTTATCATGTAGGCTGGGTATTATTAGTAACTGTGCTATTCTATCTCCTGGTGAAATTACTGATATACCCTTTGGAGAACTGGCTATAATTTTTATTTCACCTTCATAATCAGGATCAATTACCCCAGGACTTATCATAAGTCCTTTTAGAGTAGAAGAGCTGCATCCCAATAATAAGAATACTGTTCCTTTGGGAAGATGTCCTTTTACCCCTGTGGGAATGATTTGAACTCCCATCTCTGGAGTTAGTACTGATCTGGCGGAGACACAGATGTCCAACCCTGCACTCCCTCTGGTTTGCCTGATGAGGGATCTGATGGACAAAGTGTCCTGAGCACTACCCTGATGGGGTTGCTGTGTTCCTCCAGTGCTCCATATATTTGTGGTTTTGGGCCCCGGAGCAACGGGACCCCTGTCCATTTTTTGGCAATGGAGCCTGATGCCTTTCCATGATATTGTGGATAAACACCTGGTCCTTGTTCGTTTTTTATTAATGGAGTACCCTCTATGGTGGTTTGAGAATGGCATTCATTAGCCCAATGTCTCCCTCTACGGCATCGTGGGCAAATACCCAGTATTCTATTCCATTGATACCTAGTTTTGTTAACCCCTCCTCCTATGGGGGCAATTCCTTTTAAAATGTCCTGTTTGTTCACAATTGTAGCATGTTCTTGGCATGGCATCTAAATCCTGTTTTACTGTAGCTTCCACGACTTGCTCTAGTTCATTAACATCTCTACATAATTTAATATATGTGTTTAAATCTTCATGTTTCCATGGTCTAATGATTTCTCTGCACCAACGATTTGCTTGGTCATAAGCCATTTGTTTTTTTAATGGCATTGCTTGTTCTGTATTCCCAAAAACTCTGGTAGCTGTTTGAATAAGCCTATCTACAAATTCAGCGTAAGATTTGTTAGCTCTTTGTATTATCTTAGATAATTGACCTTGTAAACATCCATGTCCTTGTAAAGTCTTCCATGCCTTAACCACCTCTACAGCAATTTGTGCATATACGCCAGGATCATATGCAATTTGTTGCTGTTGATCCTCATAAGGTCACTTTCCTAAAAACATATCTAGATTTCTCTGAGGATAACCAGCTGCTGCATTTTGCCTAGCCATCTCCTTGCAAAATTCCTCATTGGCAACCTTCCATAAAAGGTATTGACCTCCATTTAGCACAGCTTTACACATATTAGCCCAGTCTGCTGGCGTCATGTTCAAGTTGTTAATGGATTTGACCAAGCTTACAGTGAAGGGTGCTTGAGGACCATAGGTTGTTACAACCTCTTTTAGCTGCTCCACTAATTTGAAATTTAAAGCATGGTGAATTTGCTGCCCTCCTACCTCAAATACAGGGCATGTTAATACTTGAGATCCTGTCTTATGATCCCAACTATCAACTGTGGGGGTTGGGGGCCTCCCAGCATATGGAGGTGCACTTTTAGTTGGACATTTATGTTCTCTCGTGATAGAAAGGTGTTAGTAGCAGTCTCCTGTAGAGATGGCGCTGTTGGTTGGATACTTATGCCCACTGGTGATAGAGAGTTGTTAGTAGCAGTCTCCTTTTGTAACTTTCCCCCTGATGGCTTTTCTGCTGTAAGCTTTCTTCCTCTATCTTTGTCTGAAATGAAGGCTTTGGACTAAGCAAACCAGATACCAATGCCCACAATGTCAATGTTCCCACTGGCAGAGTTCCTGGGCTTTTCTTTTCTATTCTTTTAAAATCTTCACCATGATGATTCCATTGTGATATATTTAACAACTCCTCCTTAAAAAGCCATGGGCTACATTTTTGTATTGTATCAACGTATACCCTGACTGTTCTTGATTTTACTGAGATGCCTCCTTCCTCTAAGAATTTACTTAACACTCTTTTGGTTTGTTTTTTACTAATTTCTGATCCCATGTTTCTACTATAATACAACCCAACAAGATGACGCAAAACAAAACCTAGACAGAATGAAATAAAAAGGGAACAACAAAAATTAATTGTAGACTTTCTATCCTCCAGACATATGCATCCGTCCTTTCTCCCTATCTGTTCCTCAGACTTAAATAGTTTTTCCTCAGATGTGAGCGGTTTTTCTTCTGTCTCACTCATCTCCAGGGACAGGCAACTTAAAACAAAATTGAAGCAAAACAAAAGAAGAATCTTAAAATGGCTACCCATCCTCTTGCCCTGCCTTCAGGGGCGAGCAGTTTACCTTATCACTTACCCTCAGTCGCTCCCCTTGCGAGCCACCAAATTCCGCAGTCTGGCTGGGCACAATTCAGGAGCCATTTGTCAAAAGAAACGAACTTTATTTTTATAACCACACATGCCAAACAAAACAGCTCCTCAGGAAAAACCCTCAGAGCTCAACTGCCACCACCATCTTCCCACAAGCCTCTCTCTCAACCACCAGCCTCTCCACCTCCCACAATCCTCCTGCTCTTGAGGCCGATTGGCTGGGTTGCGTGGGTTGAGCCAAAAAAGTCCCTCAATGAGAAGCTCCGTGGTCTGAAAGGGCAAGGAAACAGCCCAATGAGTATCACCACAGAGGAACCAATCAGCTAGATGTTGCTGGGGCCACTGTGAGCCAATCATCAGCTGGCAGTCTGAAAGGGAGGGGAAACAGCCCAATGAGCATCACCGCAGAGGAGCCAATCAGCTAGATGTTGCTGGAGCCGCTGTGAGCCAATCATCAGCTGGCAGTCTGAAAGTTTGCTGGGGACCCTTTGGCTGTGGCTCTCAACAAAAACCTAACCATAAATATATTCCTAGACGTAAACATAAACCTCACAAAGCCCTAGCCCTAACCCTAGCTCAAACACTAACACTGCCCCTAACATAACAATAATCTTAGCCCTAAACCTAACATCATAAACCAAACCCTAGTCTTATCTCTAAACCTAACTCTAATCCTAGTCTTAATCCAAAAAATAACATAGCCCTAACCCTAGCTTGAAATCTATTCATTATACTAAACATAATCCTAATCATTGCTCACCTTAATCCTATTGATAAACCTATCCCATCCATTACCCTAAACCTTAACTGAAACCTAAACCTAATCCTATCCATTACCCTAACCCCAAGCCTAAACCTAACACTAATTCAAACCCTAAACCTAAACTTTGACCTTAACCAAATGCTAACCATGACCCTAAACATAATAATACCCTAACTCTAAACTTGACCCTTACCCTAAAAGTAGACCTAGCCCTAGTCTAGCTATGAACCTAATAGAAACCATAGCCCTAAACCTAGACTTAATCCTAACCTAAACACTAACCCTACCACTAATACTAATTCCAACCAACATCTTAGCCCTCAAGCAAGCTGTAACCCCACCTATTAACCTAAACTTAATCATAATACTAATACTAATCCTAAATCTAGCCCTACCCCTAGTCCTAAACATAACACTAACCCTAGCCCTAATCCTAGCCCTAATTTAGCTTTAACCATAACCCTAAGCCTAGTCCTATATCTAAATCTAACTCTCGTCTTAGCCGTTTCCCTAGTTCTAAACCTATCCCTTACTGTAACATTCACCCTAGCCCTAACCCTAATCCTAACCCTGGATCTAACCCTAACTCTAAATCAAACCCAAACTCTAAGCCTATACCTCACCCTAACACTAGCTTTAACCCTAACACTAATTCAAAATCTAGCCCTAAGTCTAGTCCTAGCCCTAAAACAAAACCCAGCCATAGCCCTAACCCTAACTCTAACCCATAGAAGTAAAGATGAACTGAAACCTTAAAACACAAACTGTTCCTGACAGCAAACCTTGAACTGAGAAGGCCCAACCTGGGAAACATGGTAATGCTAGGTAAAAAATGAATCCTGACTGGTATCAAAGAAATTTGAACAAAACTAACTCTAACACAAACGTTAGCTCTAACCCTAGCCCTAATCCTAATCTTAAAACAAAGCCTTTACTGTTTATAGAGCTTGATCACAAAAGTTCCAATCTTGGGGTGCCCAGTAGGACAAGGTAAAAGTTGAATCCTGCCCAGTATCAATAAAATCTGACCAATAATTGGTGGAGGTGTTTCAGTACGTGCCTATTTCCCCTGTTTTCTCCTAAAGTGCACTTGGATAAATTGATTTTTCATTCTTCAGCTTAAAGTACTTTCACAAGGAACAAACAAGAGCATGCCCACTCTGAAGTGATTGAGTGTTTGAAGTTTCATGCAGCTAGCACCAACCCTGGTTGATTTCCAGCTCCATTTACATTCACACCTATAGGCCATAATGTAGTGAAAACTAAAAACTCAAACTGTTCCTGACATTGAACCATTGAACCCTGAAGGCCCAAACTTGGGGAGCCTACTAAGGTTGGTCAAAGATGAATCCTGTACAGTATCAAAGTAATCAGACTAAAAAAATTCAAAGCTCTTTCAGTACAGGTGTATTTTGCTTGCTCCTAAAGCACTCAGAGATAAAGCTGTTTCTTTCTACTTCAGCTTAGGGATACTTCACAGGAAACAAACTGGAGAATGCTCACTGAGAACTGATTGAGTGTGTGAAATTTCAAGCAGCTAGCAAAAACCCTGTTTGATTTCCAGCTTCATTTCCATTCAAACCTATAGGGCAAAAAGAAGAGAAACATGAAAATTGAAACTGTTCCTAAGAGAAAACACTTTTACGTAGGAGGCCCAAACATTTGGAGTACAGTCAAAATAGGAAAAAGGTGAACCCTGCCCAGTATCATAGAAATTAAAAAAAAAAAAAAAAACCTATCTCTAACCCTAACACCAGTTCTAAACCTAATCCTAACACTAAGTCTAACTCTAAACGTAATCTGTTTAGAGAACCTTTGATCTTAGAAGTTTCAAAATTGGGGATTCTTTTGGGCCAAGCTTACAGATGAATCATGGGCAGTTTCAAAGAAATCTGACAAAATAATTGGGGGGGAGCAATTTCAATACATGCATGTTTTCCTGTTTTCTCCTAAAGCGTTCTCAGATAAATTTGTATTGCAAGCTTCAGCTTATTACTAACTTCACAATTAAGAAACCAGAGAGTGCCCACAGAGAACTGATTGAGTATGTGAAGTTTCAAGCAGTTAGCACCAACCTTGTTTGATTTCCAGCCACATGTCCATTTACCCATGTACGTCAAAATGAAGTGAATCCATGAAATACAAATTGTTCCTGTCAGCAAAGGATTGATCCAAGGAGGCCGAACCCTGGGGAACATAGTAAGGCTAGGCAAAAATACATCTTGCCCAGTATCAAAGAATTTGAACAAGACAAACTCTAACCCTAACTCTACACCTAACTCTAACCACAAGGCTAACCCTAACCTGTTTAGAGAACCTTTGATCATAGAAGTCTCAAAGTTGAGGAGTCTAGTGTGGCAAGCTAACAGATGAATCCTGCCCAGTATCAACGAAAACTAACCAAATGATAGAGGGAGGTAGTTCAGTACGTGCATATTTTCCTGTTATCTCCTAAAATGCTCTCGCATAGTGTTGTTTTTGCATGCTTCATCTTTGGGATTCTTTCACAAGGATAAAACCAGAGTGTCCTCACAGAGAACTGATTGAGTGTGTGAAGTTTCAAGCAGCTAGCATAAACCTTGTTTGATTTCCAGCTCCATTTCTATTTACCCATATAGGTCAAAATGAAGTGAAACCTTAAAATAAAAACTGAAATACTGACAGCAAACCAGTGAACCTAGAAGGCCCAAACCTGTGGAACATAGTAAGGCTAGGTAGAAGATAAATTGTGCCTAGTATCAAAGAAATTTGAACAAAACTACTGTAAACCTAACAATAGATCTATCCTTAATCCTAATCCTACAGCTCACCCTAACCTGTTTAGAGAACCTTTGGTCATAGAAGTCCCAAACTAAGGGAGTCTAGTGGGGAAAGCTAACAGGTGAATCCTGCACAGTATCAAAGAAATCTGAGAAAATAATTGGGGGAAGTGTTTCAGTACATGCATATTTCCTTGATTTCTCCAAAAGTGCTCTGGGATAAAGTTGCTTTGCATGTTTCAGCTGAGGGAAACAGTCACAAGGAAGAAACCAGAGAGTGCCCACAGAAAACTGATTGAGCGTGTGCAGTTTCAAGCAGCTAGCACCAACCCTGTTTGATTTCGCGCTCCATATCTCTTAAACAAAATATTTCAAAATAAAGTGAATCCTTAAAATACAAACTGTTCCTGACAGCAAACCATTGAACGGAGAAGGTCCAAACCAGTTAACATTGTGAGGCTAGGTAAAAGATGAATCCTGCCCAGTATCAAAGATACATGAACAAAACTGACTCTAACTCTAACACTAGGTTTAAAACTAGCCCTTACCCTAACCATAAACCTAACCCTAATCTGTTTAGAGAACATTTTATCATAGAAGTCCCAAATTAAGGGAGTCTAGTGGGGAAAGATAACAGATAAATCTTATGCAGTATCAAGAAATCTGACCAAATAATTTGGGGAGGTAGTTCAGTATATGTACATTTCCCTGTTGTTTCCTACAGTACTTTCAGATAAAGACGTTTTTGCATGCTTCAGCTTTGGGAAATTTTCACAAGGAAGAAATCAGAGTGCCCACATAGAACTGATTGACTGTGTGCAGTTATAAGCAGCAAGCACCAACCCTGTTTGATTTCAAGTTGCATATGATTTATCCATATAGGTCAAAATGAAGGAAACCTTAAAATACAAAGTGTTTCTGACAGCAAACTATTGAAGTGATAAGGCCCAAACATGGGGAAAATAGTAAGGCTAGGTAAAAGATGAATTATGCCAAGTATCAAATGAATTTAAACAAAACTCACTCTAACTCTAGATCTAACCCAACCCTAAACTCATTCTAACCTGTTTAGAGTACTTATGATCATAGAAGTCCCAGACTTTTGGAGCCTAGCAGTACAACTTAACAGATGAATCTTGTGCAGTATCAAAGAAATTTCATGAAAAATTGGGGGAGATATTTCAGTACATTCATATTTCCCTGTTTTTTTCCTAAAAGTGCTCATGGATAAATTGTTTTTCATGTTTCAGCGTAAGGTACTTTCACAAAGAAAAATTAAAGAGTGCCCACAGAGAGCTGATTGAGTGTGTGAAGTTTCATGCAGCTAGCACCAACCATGTTTGATTTCCAGCTCCATTGCCATTCAGACCTATAGGCCATAATGAAGTAAAACCTAAAAATTCAAACTGTTCCTGACACTGAACCATTGAACCTTTAAGGCCCAAACTTGGGGAGCCTACTAAGGCTAGGACAAGGATGAATCCTGTACAGTATCAAATTAATCCAACCAAAAAATGTGAAGCTCTTTCAGTACATGTGTATTCTGCTTGCTCCTAAAGCACTCAGAGATAAAGTTGTTTCTTTCTACTTCATCTTAGGGCTACTTCCACGGGGAAAAATATTTTTCTCACTGAAAATTGATGGAGTGTGCAAAGTTTCAAGCAGCTAGCCCAAACCCAGCTTCATTTCCATTCACCTCTATAGGGCAAAAAGAAGAGGAACATGAAAATTTAAACTATTCCTGAAAGCAAACCCTTTATGTAGGAGGCCCAAACATTTGGAGTATACTCAAAATATGAAAAAGATGAATCCTGCACAGTATCATAGAAATTTGAAAACAAAACTAACTCTTACCTTAACACTAGGTCTAATCATAGTCGTAACACTAACCCTAACACTAACCTTAACCTTTTAGAGTCCCTTTGATCCTAGAAGTCCCACATTTGGGGAGCCAAGTTGGGTAGTCTAACAGATGAAGGTACTTTCACAAGGAACAACCAGAGAGTGCCCACAGAGAGCTGATTGAGTGTGTGAAGATTCAAGCAGCTAGTACTAACTCTGTTTTATTTCCAGCTCCATTATCATTCACATCTATAGGAATAATAAATTGAAACCTAAAAATTCAAACTGTTCCTGACAGTGAATTGGCAACCCTTGAAAACCCAAACTTGGGGATCCTATTAAGACTAGGAAAAGGATGAATTCTGTACAATATCAAAATAATCCATGCAAAAAAATGCAGCTTGCTCCTAAAGTGTTCACAGATGAAGCTATTTCTTTCTAGTTCAGCTTTGGGCTACTACCACAAGAAACAAATGAGAGAATGTGCACTGAGAACTGATTGAGTGTGTGAAGCTTCAAGCAGCTAGCACAAATCCTGTCTGAGTCCAGCTCCATTTCCATTCACCTGTATAGGGCAAAATGAAGTGAAACATGAAAATTTAAACTGGTCCTGAGAGCAAATCCTTTTACCTAGGAATCCTAAACATGGGGAGCATGCTAAGATTAGGAAAAAGATAAATCCTGCCCAGTATCCAAAAAGTTTAAAAAAAACTAACTCTAACCCTGACACTAGTTCTAGCACTTGCCCTAACTCTAACTAACACTAAGCCTAACCTGTTAAGAAAACCTTTGATCATAAAAGTTTTAAAGTTGGGGAGACTAGTGGGCCAAGTTTACAGAAGAATCGTGCACAGTATCAATAAAATCTGACCAAATAATTGGGGGAGGTATTTCAGTACATGCATATTGCACTGTTTTCTCCTAATGTGCTCTTGGATAAAGTTATTTTGCATGCTTCAGCTTATAGCTACTTTTACAAGGAAGAAACCAGAGAGTGCCCACAGACAACTGATTGAGTATGTGATGTTGTTTCAACCAGCTAACACCAACCCTCTGATTTACAGCTCCATTTGCATTTACACATATAAGTACAAATGAAGTGAGACATTAAAAACAAACTATTCCCATCAGTGAACAATTGAACGGAGAAGGCCCCAAACTGGGGCACATAGTAAGGCTAGGTAAAAGATAAATATTCCCAGTATCAAAGAAATTTGAACAAAACAAACTCTAACCCTAACACTAGCTCTAAAGCTTGCTGTAACCCTAACCATAACACTAACACTTACCTGTTTAGATAACCATTGATCCTAGAATTGCCAACCTCGGGGAGCCTAGTGGAGCAACCAAAAAGATGAATACTGTACAGTACCAAAGAAATCTGATCAAATTGTTGAGAGGCTTATTTCAGTACATACAAGTTTCTCTGTTTTCTCCTTAAGGGCACTCAGATACAGTTGCTTTTGCATGCTTCATCTTTGGCATACCTTCATAGAAATAAACCAGAAATGGCCCACTGAGAACTGATTGTGTGAAAATTCAAGCACCTCCTGCCAACCCTGTTTGATGTACAGCTCAATTTTCATTCGCATCAATAAGCCATGATGAAGGAAAACCTTAAAATACAAACTGTTTCTGACAGCGAACAATTGAACCGACAAGGCTCAAACCTGTGGAGCATAGTAAGGCTAAGTAAAAGATGAATCCTGCCCAGTATCATAGAAATTTGAAAAAAAAAAACAAAAAAAAAAAAAAAAAAAAAAAAAAAAAAAAAACAAAAAAAAAAAAAAAACAAAACAGGGCCCCATGGGTGCTCTCGTCACAGATGGAAGGCTCAGCTGTTCAGTTTCTCTGGGCACAGACAGAAATCTCAGCCACAGGGGTGCTCTCTGCACAGATGCAAGGCAGCACAGAACACAGAGGCTTTGCTTGTGGGTCACCAGACTGAGCTCTGGACACAGTACAAGGTCACTCCAGAACCACTCACCTCACCAAACACCATACCTTATTTGCCATCTATTGGTGGGCGTGGCTCCCAGCTGGGTTCTGCAGCTTATCAGGTAACCAGATTACAACTCCCCTACCTCCAGCTGTGATAACTCAAGATTTTTCTCACAAGCTTTTGGGAGGTGTAGGTATCAATATGGACCAGCAACTGTACAGGTACCTGGCTTCTAATTCAGACTAAGAGTAGGGAGGCTCTAGGTAGAAGCTCAAGCCCTCTCACCCTGGCTACCTCCACCACCCTGAGCACAGAGACTCAATCTAGAAATCGATGACTCCACCTACTGCAAGAAAAGAAAACAGAGTTCTGAGAGTCTTTTTTTTTTCTTTCTTACTTTTCTTTTCTTGCTCTTCTCATCCATTCTCCTCTACCCTTCCCCCTCTGGTCCTCACAACCACAACATATGTGAAACCAAGAACTTTCCATGAAATTGTACTTTAAGAACTGGATCACTAGAATACTATAATATAGAAGAATTGCATAGGCCCACCTCACCACCCATTTATTTGCTCTTATTTTCTTTCTCCCTCTCTTTCTTTCTTTCCTTGTTATTTTTTTCTTTTTCTTTTTTTTCTTTCTCTCTCTACCCCACTTTTAGCCTCCTAACTTTTACTATTTATACATAGGGTAATTATATGAATACAGATAAAGAGTTTGAATTTATACTATCTTCCATAAATTCCTCTTGTGTATTCATTAGAGTTCTCCTCCAAATTTGCTAAGTTTGAGTAATTATATACCGTCACTCCTTTCATTCTTAACATACCATCCTACCCCTGACCCTCAGTTCTCTATACACCACCAGAAATGGTATGCCTTTTATGAAACTAATGACTATATTCTAAATAAATTTGAAGCCAACATCTGTAGACACAGAGTCTAAATATAAATGTATTTATAATGGTTAGGCTTAGGCTTTGGGTTAGGGGTAGATTTAGAGTTAGGTTTTTATCTATGGTTATGGCTAGGGCTAAGGATAGGGCAAGGGTTAGAACTAGGGTTTGGGTTAGATTTAGGATTATGGTAAGGGATAGTGTTAGAACTAGTGATAGGGCTAGTATGAGAGTTAGAGTTAGTCTTAGTGCTAGTGTTAGGTTTAGGGTTAGGGATAGGGATAAATTAGGGCTAGTGTTAGTGTTAGATTAGGCCTTGGGTTAGGGTTAGAGTTAGGGTTATGTTTAGGTTAAGGTATTGCGTTATAGTTAGGTGGAGGGCTAGGGCAAGGGTTAGTGTTAGGGTTAGGGCTAGGGTTAAGTTTAGGGTTATGATTAAAGCTAGGATGAGGGCTAATGTTTTTGTTAGGTTTAGGGCCAGTATTAGGGCTAGGGCTAATGTCAGGTCTAGGTTTAAAGTTAGGGATAGATTTCATGTTAGTTTACGGCTTAGTCCAGTGTAGGGGTTAGGTTTATACTAAGGGTCTGTTTTAGAGCTAGGGTTATCTTTAGGGTCAGGATCAAGGTGAGGGTTTGGGTTAGGTTAGAGTTTAGGTTCAGGGCTTGAATTATGATTAGGTTTAGGGTTAAGGTAATGAAAGGGTTACGTTTAGGGTTTAGGTGTGGTTTAGTGTAATGTATAGGATTATGGTTAGGCCTATGGTTAGCATAAGTTTCAGGTTATCATTAGGGTAATGGATAGGGTTAGACCTAAGACTAGGGATAGGGTTATGTATAGGATTAGGGCTTTTGTTTGTGTTAGGGTTAGGTTTACATTTAGGGTTAAAGGTAGGTTTAGGGGCTGGGGATGTGGCTCAAGAAGTAGTGTGCACACCTGGCATGCACAGGGCGCTGGGTTTGGTCCTCAGCACCACATATCAATAAAATAAAGATGTTGTGTCCACCGAAAATTAAAAAAAAATAAATATATGAAAATAACTACGTTTAGGACTCGGATTCAGGCTAGGTTTTTGGTTAGTTAGGGCTAGGGTTAAGGCTATGTCTAATGTAGGAAGTAGTGTTATGATTAGAGCTAGTGTTAGGGTCAGTGTTAGGGCTACGTCTAGTGTTAGGGTTAAGTTTACAGTTACGATGCTGTTTAGAGCTAGGTTTAATGTTAGGGTCAGAGTCAGGGTCCAGATTAGTTTTCAGATTAGTGTTAGGACTAGAATTAGAGATAGGATTAGGGTAGGTGTAGGTTGAGGGTTTGGTTTAGGTTAAGTGTTAGGGTTAGGGTTATGATTCGGATTTGTTTTAGGGCTAAGGGTAGAGTTAGGGCTAGTTTTAGGATTAATGTTAGGATTAGGGCTAGTGTTAGTGTGAGGTTTAGGCTTAGGTTTTGGGTAGATTTAGAGTTAGGTTTAGATCTAGGCTTTGAGCTATGAATAAGGATAGGGCTAGGATTAGGGGCTCAGTTTAGGGCTATGTTTAGGGTGATGGTAAGGGACAGGTTTAGAATTAGTTATAAGGCTAGGGTGAAATTTTGAGTTAGTCTTAGGGCTAGGGTTAGGGTTGGGTTAGGGATAGGGCTAAATTAGGGCTGAGATTAGGATTAGGGTTAGTGTTACTGTTAGGCCTAGGTTTAGGGCTAGGGTTAGTGTTAGTGTTAGGGTTACGGTTAGGTTTAGGTTAAGGATTATAGCTACTTTTAGGACTAGGGTGAGGATTAGAATTAGGGTTATGGTTAGGGATAGTTTTATGATTAAGGTGAGGTTTATGGCTAGGATGTGGGCTAAGGTTTGTGTTAGGATTAGAGCTAGGGCTAATGTCAGGTCTAGGGTTACAATTAGAGAGAGTTTTAAGGTTAGGTTTATACCTATGTCTTTTATAAGGGTCAGTTTTCTTCTTAGGGACAGGTTTAGAGCTATGGGTATTATTAGGGTCAGGGTCAGAGTTAGAATTTTTATTAGATTAAGGTTTAGGTTTAAGGCTCGAGTTATCATTATGGTTAGGATTAGATTAATTATAGTTTTAGGGTTAGAGTTCAGGTTAGGTGTAGGGTAATGGATAGTGTTAGGGTTAGGGAAGGAATTAGGGTTTAGCCTAGGGTTAGCAGAAGCATTAGGGTTAACATTAGGGTAATGGATAGGGTTAGAGCCTGTGATAGGGCTAGTGTTATGCTTAGGATTAGGTATAGGGTTAGGGTTATGTTTAGGGTTAGGGTTAAGGCTAGGGTTATGATTAGCTTTAGGGTTAAAACTAGGGTAGGGCTTGGTATAGGGCTAGGTTTTGCAATAGGTTAGGGCTATGGCAAATGTAAGAATTTTGCTATGATTAGGGCTAGTTTTAGGTTTAGTGTTAGAGCTAAGTATAGTTTTAGGGTTAGGTTTAGGGTTACGATGATGTTTAGAGCTAGTGTTACTGTTAGTGTCAGGGTCAGTGTTCAGTTTAGGATTATGGTTAATGTGAAATCCAGAATCAGCACTAGGGTTAAGTCTAAGGGAAGGGTTAGTGTTTGGCTTTAGGCTAAGGATTATTGTTAGGGCTTGGGATAGGTTTTTCTTTAAATCTAGGGCTAGAGTTATGGAGAGATTAGGATTAGGTTTAGGTCTAGGGCTAGTGTTAGGGTTAGGTTTAGGTATAAGGTTACCAGTAGAGCTAGTGTTAGAGTTCGGTTTAAGGTTAGGTTCAGGTTTAGACCCATGATTAGTGTTAGGGTCAGAATAACTGTCAGGTTTAGGGTTAGGGTTTGGGATATGTTTAGAGCTAGAATAAAGACTAGGGTTAGGACTAGTAACAGGGTTAAGGTTTGGGTTAGGTTAAGGATTAAGATTAGGATTAGGATTAGCATTAGGCTTAGAGTTTCGCATAGGGTAAGGGATAGGGTTAGAGCTAAGGTTAGGGCTAGGGTTAGGGTTAAATCTTGGTTTAGGGCTCAGATTAGGGCCAGTTATTTTGTTATGGTTATGGCTAGAGTTAGAGCAATGACTAATGTAAGAACTAGAGTTTTTAGGTTAGTTTTAAGATAATGGTTAGTGGTTAAACCTCTAGTGTTAAGATTAGGTTTAGGGTTAGGGTGAAATTTTGAGCTAGTGCTAGTGTTAGGTTTATAGTGAAGGTCAGGTTGAGTTTTAGGGTTAGGGTTAGGACCCAAATTAAGGCTATGGTTTTGTAGGGGTTCATTTTAAGGTTAGGGTGGTGTTTAGAGCTAGGGTGAGTGTTAGCATATGAGTAAGAGTTAGGGTTAATATTAAGGTTAAGATTAGGACTTGAATTAGGGCTAGGATTAGGTCTAGAAGTAGTGTTAATGTTTGGTTTACATTAAGGTTTAAGTTTAGGGCTATTGCTCGGTTTAGTTTTACTGCATGGCTTGTGTTTAGGGCTAGTTTTATGATTAGCGTTATGACTAGGGCTAGTGTTAATGTTTGGCTTAGGCTTATGGTTAGGGTTAGATTTAGAGTTAGGGTTAGATCTAGGGTAGGACTAGGAATAAGGATTAGGCAATGATTATGGCCAGGTTTAGGGCAAGAGTTAGGGCTAGTGTTAGAATTATGGTAATGTACAGGGTTAGAAGTAGGGATAGGGCTAGTGTGAGAGTTAGAGTTACTCTTAGGGCTAGGGGTAGGGTTAGAGTTATGGATAGCATTAAAATAGGGCTAGGATTAGGGCTACGGTTACTGTTCACCTTTGGCCTAGCTTTAGGGTTAGGGTTAAGTTTAGGGTAAGGAATGGTGTTATAGATAGGATTAGAGATAGAGTGAGGGTTAGAATTAAGGTTACGGCTATGGTTAGGGTTAGGGTTATGATTAAGGCTAGGTTTGGGGCTAGGATGAGGGCTATGGTTCTTTTTAGGGTTGGGACTAGGATTATTGCTAGGGCTAATATCAGATCTAGGGTTATGTTGAAAGATAGTTTTAAGATTAGGTTTATGGCTACAGGTAATGTAAGGGTTAGGTTTAGGGATAGTGTCAGGTTTAGAGCTAGGGGTATTATTAGGGTCATGTTCTGGGTTAGAAATTTGTGATAGGTTGAGGTTTAAAGTTTGGGCTCAAAATAGAATTATGGTTAGTATTAGTGTAATGATAGATTGAGGTTTAGGGTTTAGGTTTGGTTTAAAATAATGCATAGGTTTAAGAGTAGTGATAGGGTTAGGTTTAGGCCTAGGGTCATGGGTATGGCAATCTATAGGTTTAGAGTAAGGGTTTGGGCTAGGGTTATGGTTTTGATTAGGGCAACAGTTAGGATTAAGGTTAGGGTTAAAAAACGGGTTAGGGCTTGGACTAGGGCTAGGTTTTGGGTTAAGTTAGTGCTAGGGTTAGGAGTAAGGCTTATGTAAGTACTAGGGTTAAAATTAGTGTTAAATTTAGGGTTAGGGTTAGTGGTAGGTCTAGTGTTAGTTTTAGGGTTAGGGTTAGAATTACGGTCAGAGTCAGCATCAGTGTTAATTCTAGTTTTCACCTTAAAACTAGAATTAGAACTAAGGTTAGGATTTGGGTTAGGGTTTGGATTAAGTTTAGGGCTAGGGTTAGGGCTATGGCTCAGTTTTGTTTTAGGGCTAGTGTTAAAGTTAGATTTAGAGTTAGGGCTAGAGTTAGGGTTAGGGTTTGATTTAGAGTTAAAATTAGATCTAGGTTAGGGCTAGAGCTAATGATAGGCTACGGTTAGGGCTAGGGTTAGGGCTTGTATTAGGGTTTTGATAAGGGATAGGGTTAGAACTAGGAATGGGGCTAGGGTGAGAGTTAGAATTAGTCATAGGGCTAGGGATAGGGCTAGGGTTAGAAATAGTACTAAATTAGGGCTAAGATTAGGGCTAGGGTTAGTTTTGGGGTTAGGCCTAAAGTTAGGTTTAGAGTTAGGATTAAGGATAGGTTTAGGGCTAGGATAAGGGCTGGGGTTTGGGTTAGGTTTAGGGCTAGGATTAGAGCTATGTCTAATTTCATCTCTAAGCTTACAGTTGGGGATAGTTTTAGGATTATGGTTATGGCTATGTCTAGTGTAAGGGTTAGGTTTAGTGTAAAAGTCACCTTTACACATAGGTGATTTATTAGGACCAGGGTCAGTGGTAGAGTTTGGTTGATGTTAGGGTTTAGGTTTAGGGCTTGAATTAGCATTACGTGTAGATTAGGGTAATGATAGGGTTTTTTTAAGAGTTTACATTAGTTTAGGGTAATTGATAGGGTTAGGGTTAGCAATAGAGTTAAGGTTAGGCCTAGGGTTTGCATTAGGGTAAGGATTATGGTTAGTATAATGGATAAGATTAGAGCTAAGTTTAGGGCTAGGTTTATGGTTAAGAATATGTCTTGAATAAGGGTTAGGGTTAAGGTTAAAACTCAGGTTAGGCTTACGTTTATGTTTAGCATAAGGGTTAGGTTTTGAGCTAGGTTTAGGGCTAGGGTGAGGGTTAGGTTTATGGTTACTTCTAGGGATAATATTATAGTACTCATAGGGTTAGGGTTAGGGTTAGGATTAGGGCCAGGGACATGATTAGGAAAAGGTTTTGGGTTATGGTAATGTATATGATTAGATGTAGATTTAGGGCTATGTTTAATGTTAGATTGTTGTTTAGGCTGAGAGTTAGGGCTATGGTTATGTTTAGGTTTATAATAAGTGTTAGGGTTTGAGCTAGGTTTAGGTCTATGGCAAGTGTGAGTTTTAAGGTTAGGTCTAGGGTTAGTTTTCCATTTAGGTTTAATTTTAGCATTAAGCCTAGTATTATCAATAAGTTTAGGTTTAGGTTTAGAGTAATGGGTAGGTTTAGAGCTAGGTTTAGGGCTAGGGTTTAAGTATAGGATTAGGGCTAAGTTTAGGGTAAGATTGAGGGATAGGTGTAGGTTTATGTTTAGAGTAATGTTTAGGCTTTGAGCTAGGATTGGGACTAAGGCGAGGGTTAGGTTAGGGTTAGGGCTACGGTTAGGGTTAGGGTTATGCTTAAGGCTTGATTTAGGCCTAGGATTAGCTCTAGGTTTTGTGTTAGGTTTAGGCCTAGAGTTAGGGCTGTGGGTAATGTAAGAACTAGGGTTATGTTGAGGGCTAGTTGTAGGGTTAGGGTTATGGCTAGGTCTAGTGTTAGGTTTAGATTTTCAGATCGGGTCAGATTTAGAGATAGGTTTACTCTAAGGCAGGGTCAGTGTTTGGGTTAGAGTTAGGGTTACAGCCAGAATTAGGACTTGTTTTAGTTCTAGGGTTAGGGTTAATGTTTGAATTAGGTTAAGGATTATTGTTAGTGCTAGGGCTAGGTTTATGTTTAGGTCTAGGGCTAGAGTTAAGGCTAGATTTATGGTTTGGTTTAGGTCTAGGGCTAGTGTTATGGTTTGGTCTAGGTTTAATGTCAGTTTTAGACCTATGGTTAATGTTAGGGTCAGAATAAGGGTCAGGGTTAGCATTAGGGTTTGGGATAGGTTTAGAGCTAGAATGAGGGCTAGGGTTAGGAGTATTAATAGGGTTAGGGTTTTGGTTAGCCTAAGGAATAGAGATAGGTCTAGAGTTACCATTAGGTTTAGGGTTTTTCTTAGGTAAAGGGATAGCATTAGAGCTAGTGTTAGTGCTAGAGTTAGGGATATGGTAAGGGTTAAATATAGGTTAAGAGATCAGATTAGGGCTGGTTTTTGTGTTAGGGTTAGGGCTAGATTGGGAATTGGCTAATGTAAGAGCCAGGGTTACAATTAGGTTTGTTTTTTTTTTTTTTTTTTTTTTTTTTTTTTTTTTTTTTTTTAGGATTATGGTTAGGGGTAGGTCTAGTGTGGGGTTTAGGATTAAAGTTAGGGTAATATTTAGATGTAGGGTTATTGTTAGGATAGGAGTCAGCATCAGGGTTAGTTTTAGGGTTAGGGTTAGGACTCAAATAAAGGCTAGAGTTACTTTATTGTTTTGGTTTATATGAGGGCTGTGTTTAGAGCTAAGTTGACTGTTATGATATCAGTCCGGGTAATGGTTAGCTTCAAAGTTAGGGTTATGACTTGAATTAGGGCTAGAGTTACTGTTAGGGCTTGGTTTAAGTTTAGGGTAGTCTTTAGAGCTATGGTTATTGTTAGAATATGAGTCAGGGTCAGGGTAAGTTTTAAGGTTAGGGTTAGGACTTGAATTAGGGCTAGGGTTACGTCTACGTATAGTGTTAGGGTTTGGTTTAAGTTAAGGTTTAGTGTTAGGGCTGTTGCTCAGTTTTGTTTTAGTCCTAGGTTTAGGATTTGGGCTACTTATAAGATTAGCATGAGGGTTAGGGCTAGTGTTAGTGTTAGGCTTAGGCTTTGGTTTAGGGTTTGATTTGGATTTAGCGTTAGATCTAGTATTAAGACTAGGTCTAAATATTGGGCAAGCCTTAGCCTAGGGTTATGGTTATGGTAACAAATAGGGTTAGAACTAGGGCTAGGGCTAGGGTGAGAATTAGAGATAGTCTTAGGCCTAGTGTTTTGGTTAGTTTTAGGGGTAGAGGTAAGTTAGACCTAGGATTAATCTTCAGCTTAGGGCTAGTGTTCGGGCTAAGGTTATAGTTAATTTTAGGGTAAGGTATGGTGTTATAGGTAGGTTTAGAGGTAGGATGAGGGTTAGAATTAGGATTAGGACTAGGGTTAGTGTTAGGGTTATGATTAAGGATAGATTTAGGGCTAGGATGAGGACTAGGGCTTGTTGTAGGGTTAGGTCTAAAATTAGGGTTAGGTCTAATATCAGGTCTAGTGTTAAAGTTTGAGGTAGTTTTAGGGTTAGGTTTGTGTCTACATCTAGTGCAAGTGTTAGGCTTAGGGTAAGGGTCAGGTTTAGAGCTAGGTGTATTTTTAGGGTCAGGATCTGGGTTAGGGTTTGTTTTAGGTTAAGGTTGAGTGATAAGGCTCAAATGAGCATTAGGGTTAGATTTAGGGTAAGGGTAATTAATTGGCTTAGGTTTAGGTTTCAGGTTAGGTTAGGGCAATGGAGAGCTTTAGGGTTAGCAAAAGGGTTAGGGTTATGCCTAGGGTTAGCATCAGGATTCGGGTTATCATAAGGATAATATATAGGGTTAGAGTTATGGTTAGGGCTAGGGTTAGGTTAGGATTAGGGCTAGAGTTAGGTTAGGATTTGTGTTAGGGATATTAACACTAGCTTAGTGTATTGTTATCATTAGATTTAGGGTAAAGGTTAGATTTTGAGGTAGAGTTAGTTCTAGGATGAGGGTTAGGTTTAGTGTTATGGTCAGGGATAAATTTAGAGTTAGTGCTTCGATTTTAATTAGGGTTAGAATTAGGTTTAGGGTAATAGATTGGGTTAGATGTAAGGTTAGCTTTATGGTTAAGGTTAGGTTTAGGTTTAAGTTTAGTTTTAGGGCTAGGTTTACTGTTGGTTTTAGGGTAAGGGTTAGAGTTTGAGTTAGGTTTAAGGCTATATCAAGGTTTAGGTTCAGGGTTAGGTCTAAGGTTAGGTTTTTGGTTTGGATTAGGGTTTCAGTTAGGGTTAGGGATAGGGTTATCATTAAGTTTAGGGTTAGATTTAGGGAAATGGCTAGGGTTAGAGCTAGTATTAAGTCTAGGTGTAAGGTTCGGTTTAGTGCTATGGTTAGGATTATGGTTATGGATAGTGCCAGGGTTATATTTAGGCTAAGGGTTAGGCATTGAGCTAGGGTTAGAATTAAGGTGGGTGTTAGGGTTAGGGTTATGACTCAGGTTAGGGTTAGGGTAAGGGTTATGCTTAGGGTAGGGTTAGGCCTCAAGTAGGGTTAAGATTTTTGTTAAGTATAGGCCTAGGTTTAGTGCTTGTGTAATGTAAGATCTAAGATTCTGATTAGAGATAGTTTTAGGGTTAGGGTTATGGCTAGGTCTAGTGTTAGGTTTAGGTTTTGGGGTAGGGTAAGGTTTAGAGCTAGGTTTAATGTTAGTGTCAGGGCCATTGATCAGGTTAAAGTTAGGGTTAGGGTGAAAGCCAGAATAGGATTAGGGTTAGGCCTAGTGGTAGGGTTAGTGTCTGGTTTAGGTTAAGGGTTATTGTTAGGGCTAGGACTAAGTTTTTGTTTACATCAAGGGCTAGAGTTATAGCTAGATTTAAGATTAGGTTTCGGTCTAGGGCTAGGGTTAGGTTTAGGTTTAGGTATAAGTTTACTGTTAGGGCTAGATTCAGGTTTTGGTTTTGGTTTAGGGTCAGGTTTAGACCTATAATTATTGTTAGGGTCAGAATAAGGGTGAAGGTTAGGATGAGGTTTTGGGTTAGGGTTAGATGTAGAATGAGGGCTAGTGTTAGGATTAGTAATAGGGTTATTGTTTGGGTTTGGCTAAGGATTAGAATTAGGGCTAGAGTTAGCATTATGAATAGGGTTTGGCTTAGGGTAATGAATAGGATTAGAGCTAGGTTTAGGGCTAGGAATAGGGTTAGGTTTAGGGCTAGTTTTAGGGTTAGGGTTAGGGTTAAATCTAGTGTTAGGGCTTAGATTAGGGCTATATTTGTGTTAGATTTAGGGCTAGGGTTTGGCTAAGGCCAAAGTAAGAACTAGGGTTACGATTAGTGTTTGTTTTAGGGTTAGGGTTTCTGCTAGGTCTAGTGTTAGCATTCGTTTTAGGGTTAGGGTGATATTTAGCGCTGGGTTTGTGTTTGGATATGAGTCAGGGTGAAGGTTAGTTTTAGGCCTAGGACTCGAATTAGAGCTCGGGTTATGGTTAGTTATGTGTTAGGGTTTGGTTTAGGTTAAGTTTTCTGGTTAGAGCAATGGTTCCGTTTATTTTTAGGGCTAGGGCTTGGATTAGGGCTAGTTTTGGGATTAATAATAGTGTTAGAGATAGTGGTAGAATGAGGTTTAGGCTTAAGATTAGGGTTAGATTAAGAGTTATGGTTAGATCTAGGGTTAGGGTTATGGCTAGGGTTAGGGCTAAGTTTAGGGCTATTGTGAGGGTTAGGGTAACAAATAGGGATATAAATCTAAATAGGGCTAGGGTATGAGTTAGAGTTAGTCTTAGGGCTAGCGTTAGGAGTAGGGTTAAGTTTAGGGTTCAAATAGGGCTAGTATTTGTGCTATGAAAAGTGTTGGGGTTAGGCCTATGGTTAGGACTAAGGTTAGGGTTAGTTTTAGGGGAAGAGATGGGTTTATAGCTAGGTTCAGTGCTAGGGTGAGGGTTATAATTAGGGCTAGGTCTAGGGTGAGGGTTCGTGTTAGGATTAAGTCTAGGTTTAGGGCTAGGATGAGGGCTAGGGTTTGTGTTAGGGTTAGGGCTAATATCATTACAAGTATTAGGGCTAGGGCTAATATCATGTGTAGGTTTATGGTTAGGGATAGTGTTAGGGATAGATTTATGGCTAGGTATAGTGTAAGTGTTAGGTTTAGGGTAGGGGTCAGGTATAGAGATAGGTTATTATTAGGGTCAGAGTCTGGGTTAGGGTTTGGTTTGAGTTAAGTTTTAAGTTTAGGGCTCAAATATGCATTAGGATTAGGGTTAGGGTTAGAGTAATGGATAGAGTTAGGTTTACAGTTCAAGTTAGGTTTAGAGTAATGTATAAGGTTAGTGTTAGGGATAGAGTTAGGGTTAGGCCTACGGTTAGCATTTGGTTTAGGCTTATGTTCAGAGTAATGGATAGGTTTAGTGCTAGTGTTAGGGCTTAGGTTAAGGTTAAGATTAGGGCTAGGGTTTGGTTTATTCCTAGGGTTAGTGTTAGGGTTAGGTTTCGGGTAAGTGTTAGGGTTTGAGCTAGAGTTAGGGCTAGGGCAAGGGTTAGGATTAGAATCAGGGCTATGGTTAAGGTTAGGGTTAGGGATAGGCTTATGGTTAGGGTTAGGGCTAGGGTTAGCATTAGGATTAGGTTTATGTTTAAGAAAATGGAAAAAGTTAGAGCTAGGACTGGGCTATGTTTACAGTTAGGATTAGGGATAGGACTAGGGTTAGGGTTAGAGCTAGGGTTATATTTAAGGTAAGGGTTAGAATATAAGCTAGGTTTAGGTCTAGGGCAAGCATTAGGTTTAGGGTTTGGGCTACAATTAGGGTTAGGGTTATTCTTAGTTCTAGGTTTAGATCTTGTATTAGGGCTAGATTTTTTGTGAGGTTTATTGCTAGTGTTAGGGCTACGGGTAATGTAAGAGCTAGGGTTATGGTTATGGCTAGTTTTGGGGGGTTAGTGTTATAGATATGTCTATTTTTAGGTTTAAGTTTTGGGTTAGGATAAGGTTTATAGCTAGGGTTTGTGTTAGGGTAAGCGTCAGTGTTCTGTTTAGCATTAGTTTTATGGTTAAGGACAGAATTAGAGCTAGGGTTAGGTCTAGGGGTAAGGTTAGTCTTTGCATTAGGTTAATGGTTATTTTAGGTCTAAGGCTAGGTTTTTGTTTAGAACTAGAGCTAGAGTTATGGCTCTATTTAGGATTAAGTTTAGGTCTAGTGCTAGTGTTATGGTTAAGTTTAAGTATAGGTTAACTGGTAGGGCTAGTTTTAGGGTTCAGTTTAGTGTTTAGGTCAGGCTTTGACCTAGAGATAGTGTTAGGGTAAGAAAAAGCGTAAGGATTAGGCTTAGGCTTCAAGTTAGGGTTAGAGATAGAAAGAGGGCTAGGGTTAGGACAAGTAATAGAGTAAGGGTTTGGGGTAAGCTAAGGATTAGAGTTAGAACTAGAGTAGCATTTGGGTGAGAGTTTGGCTTTGGGTAAGGACTATTTTAGAGCTAGGGTTTGGGTTAGTGTTAGTGTTAGTGTTAGGGTTAGGGTTAAAGCTAGGGTTGAGGCTCAGTTTAGGGCTAGGTTTTGTGTTTTTGGTTAGGGCTATGGCTAATGTAAGAACTAGCTTTACAGTTAGGGATAGTTTTAGGGTTAGGATTAGGGCTAGGGCTAGGGTTTGTGTTAAGTTTAGGGTTAGGGTGATGTTTAGAGGTATTTTTAGGGTCTGAGTCAGGGTCAGTATTAGTTGTAGGGATATAGTTATTACTAGGTGTAGCATTAGGATTTGGTTTAGGTTAAGGATTAGGATTAGGGCTATAACTCAGTTTTGTTTGTGAGCTATGGCTAGGGTTAGGGCTAGTTTTCAAATTAGAATTAAGGTTAGGGCTAGTGTTAGGGTGAGGCAATAGATAAGGTTTGTACTAGAAATATGTCTAGGGCTAGAGTTAGGGTTAGTCTTAGGGCTAGGATTAGAGTTAGGTTTACAGTTAGTAATAAATTAGGGCTAGTCTTAGAGCTATGGTTAATGTTAGGATAAGGCCTTATGGTTAGGGCTAGGGTTATTGTTAATGACAGTGTTAGGGTTAGTTAGGGTTAGGGGAAGGGATGTGGTTATACCTATATTCAGAACTAGGGTGAGGGTTGAAATTAGGGTTTGGGCTAGGGATAGGGTTCAGGTTAGGATTAAGGCTAGTTTTAGGGCTAGGATGAGGGCTCAGGTTTGTGTTAGGTTTGAGACAAGAATTAGGTAGAGTGCTAATATCAGGTCTAGGGTTACGGTTAGGAATATTGTTAGGGTAAATTTAATGGCTAGGTCTAGTGTAAGGGTTATGTTTAGGGTAAGGGTCCGGTTTAGAGCTAGGTGTGTTATTAGAGTCAGTGTCTTGTTCAGAGTTTGGGTTAGGTTTTGGTTTACTTTTAGGGCTCAAATTAGCGTTAGGGTTAGAGTAATTGATAGGGATAGGTTTAGTGTTCAGGTTAGGTTTAGGTAAGGATAAGGTTAGTGTTAGCGATAGGTTTATAGTCAGGCCTAAATGGATAGGGTTAGATTTAGGTTTAGGACTAGTGTTAGTGTTAGGTTTAGTGTAACTCTTAGGTTTTGAGCTAGGATTATTAATACAGCAAGGGCTGGGCTTACGGTTAGGTCTAGGGTTAGGTTTACAGTTAGGGTTAGACTACATTTAGGGTTAGGACTAGGGTTAAGATTACAGTTCAGGTTAGAGTAGGTTTAGGGTTAGGGTAATGGGTGAGTTTAGAGCTATGTTTAGAGCTATGTTTGGGTTAGGCTTATGTTTAGGGTAATGGATAGGTTTAGGGCTAGGGATATGGTTAGGATTAGGGTTAGGGTTAGGCCTAGGGTTAGTGTTATAGTTAGGTTTAGGGTAAGTGTTAGAGTTTGACCTATGTTTAGGGCTAGGGTGACGGTTAGGGTTAGTGTCTGGTCTAGGTTTAGGATTAGGGTTAAGTTTAGTGCTAGGGTTAGCATTAGGGTTCGGGTTATGTTTAGGGTAATGGATAGGGTTAGAGCTAGAGTTAGGGCTAGCATTATGGTTAGGATTAAGTCTATGATTAGGTTTAGGTTTAGGGCCAGTTTTAGGGTTAGTGTTCGATTTAGGGTAATGGTTAGGGCTATTGTTAGGTTTAGGGTTATAACGAGATGTAGGGCTCAGTTTATGGCTAGGTTTTGGGGTAGGTTAGGGCTATGATTAAGGCTATGGCTAATGTAAGAACTAGAGTTATGATTAGGGCTACAATTATGGTTATGGTTAGGGCTAGTCCTAGTTTTAGGGTTAGGTATACTTTTGGGGTGATGATAGAGCTAGGGTTAGTGTAAGGTCAGAGTCAGGCTCAAGGTTAGTTTTAGGGTTAGGTTAGGAATAAAATTAGGGCTAAGTTTAGGGCTAGGTGTAAGGTTAGGCTTTTGTTTAGGTTAAGGGTTAGGGTTAGGGCTATGGCTAGGTTTTGTTTTAGGGCTTGAACTAGATTAGGGCTAGTTTTAGGATTAGTGTTAGTGTTAGGGCAAGTGTGAGTGTGAGGTTTAGGCTTAGGGTTAGGGTTGGACTTAGAGTTATGGTTAGTTCTAGGGTTAGGGCTAGGGCTAGTGTTAGGACTATGGTTAGGGCAAGTGTTAGGGTTATGTTAAGGAATAGGGTTAGATCTAGGAATAGGGCTAGGGCGAGAGTCAGAGTTAGTCTTAGTGCTAGTGCTAGGGTTAGGGTTAAATTAGGGCTAGGATCAGGTTTAAGATTAGTGTAAGGGCTAAGTCTAGAGTTAGAGTTAGGGTTAGATTTTGGGGAAGGGATGGGGTTATAGCAAGTTTCAGAAATAGGGAGGGGGATAAAATTAGGGATAGGGCTAGAGTTAGGGTTCAAGTTAGGATCAAGACTAGGTTTATGTCTAGGTTGAGGGCTAGCGGTTGGGTTAAGGTTATGGCAAGAATTAGAGGTAGGACTAATATCAGGTCTAGGGTTATGGTTAAGGATAGTTTTTGGGTAAGATTTATGGCTACGTCTACTGTCAGAGTTAGGTTTAGGGTGAGGTTCAAGTTGAGAGCTATGGGTATTATAATTGAGTCAGCTTTTGGGTTTGGATTAGGTTGAGGTTTAGGGTTATGGCTCACATTAGCATTAGGTTTGAGTTAGGGTTAGGGTAATGGATAGGGTTAGGTTTAGTCTTCAGGTTAGGTTTAGGGCTTAGGTTAGATTTACAGTAAGGGATAGGGTTAGGGTTAGGCCTAGGGTTAGCATTATGTTTATGGTTATCATGAGGGCAATGGATAGGGTTAGATCTAGGGTTAGGGCTAGTGTTATGTTTAGGATTAGGGCTAGAGTTAAGGTTAGGGCTAGGTTTAGGGTATGGGTTAGGGTTTGAGCTAGGTTAGTGCTAAGGATAGGGTTACGATTAGGATTAGGTCTAGGGTTAGGATTAGAATTATCATTAGGTTTAATGTAATGGACAGGTTTAGATGTCAGGTTAGGTTTAGGGTTAGGGTTAGGTTTAGGACTAGGGTTAGTGTTAAGTTTTGCATAATTGTTATAGTTTGAGCTAGGGTTAGGACTAGGGTAAGTGTTAGGTTTATGGTTGGGTCTAGGGATAGGTTAGGGTTAGAGTAGGTTTAGGGTTAGGGCTAAGGTTATCATGATATTTATGGTTTTGGTTATGGTAATGGGTGGTGTTATAGCTAAGGTTAATTCTAGTTTTAAGTTTAGGATTAGGGCTAGGGTTAGGGTTAGGGTTAGGCTTAGGTTAAGCTTATCATTTTCTTACAATTAGGTTAAGGGTATGGGTCAGGGATTGAGTAAATGTTAGGACTAGGTTGAGGCTTCAGATTAGAATCATGGCTAGGTATAGAGTTAGGGTTAGGGTTAGGGTTAAGGTTAGGGCTAGGTTTAGCATTAGGTTTAGGGTTATGCTTAGGGTAATGGATAGAGTTAGAGCTAGGAATTGGGCTATGGTTACAGTTAGGATTAGGGCTAGGATTGAGGTTAGATTTTGGTTTAGGGTTATGTTAAGTATAATGGCTAGGTTTTGAGCTAGTGTTATTGTTAGGGCTAGGTCGATGATTAGATTCAGCCTAAGGTCTAGGGACAGAATCATGGTAGGTTTAGGGTTAGGGTTAAGTTTAGGGCTAGCATTAACATTAGGATTAGGATAAGGGTAGGTTAATGGATATGGTTAGATGTAGCTTTAGGTTTAAGTTTAGGGTTAGATTTAGTTTTAAGGTTAATGTTAAGGCTATGGTTATGTTTAAGTTTATGGTACAGGTTAGGTTTTGAGCTAGGGTAAGGGCTATGGCGAGTGTCAGTTTTAGGGTTTGGTCTATTGTTAGTTTTCTGGTTATGATTAGGGTTATGGTTAGGGTTAAGGCTAGGGTTATCAATACAGTTTGGTGTAGTGTTATGCAAGGTGTAGGTTTAGAGATAAGTTCAAGTTTAGGGTTAGTGCTAGGGTTAGGGTTTAGAGTAACATATAGGTCTAAGTTTATATTTATGGTAAGGGTTAGGCTTTGAGTAAGGTTTAATACTAAGTCTAGGGTTGAGTTTAGGGTTAGGGTTAGGGCCAGGGTTAGGTTTGGGTTATGCTTAAGGCTAGATTTAGGGCTAAAATTCGCTCTAGGTTTTGTGTTAGGTTGAGGTGTAGAGTTAAGGCTATGGGTAATGTAAGACCTAGGATTGTGATTAGGGCTAGTTGTAGGATTAGGGTTATGGCTATGTCTAGTGTTCGGTTTACATTTTCGGTTAGGGTCAGGTTTAGAGATAGGTTAAGTGTTAAAGGCAGGGTCAGTGTAAAGGTTAGAGTTAGATCTAGAGTTAAGGTTAAATCCAGAATTGGAACTAGTTTATGTCTAGGGGTAGGGTTATTCTTTGTGTTATGTTAAGGGTTATTGTTAGGGCTAAAGCTAGGTTTTTGTTTAGGTCTACAACTAGAGTTAAAGCTAGATTAAGGATTAGGTTTAGCTCTAGGGCTAGGGATAGGGTCAGGTTTAGGTATAAAGTTACTGGTAGGGCTTGTGTTATGGTTTGGAGTAGTTTTAGGGTCAGGTTTAGGCCTAGGGTAGTGTTATGGTCAGTATAAAGGTCAGGGTTAGGGTTAAGGTTTGGGATAGGGTTAGAGCTAGAATGAGGGCTAGGGTTAGGACTATTAATTGGTGAGAGTTTTGATTAGCCTGAGGTTTAGGGATAGGTCTAGGGTTACCATTAGGGTTAGGGTTTTGCTTAGGGTTAGAGATAGTGTTAGAGCTAGTGTTAGGGGTAGGGTTAGGGTTCAGGTTAGGGTTAAAGCTGGTGTAGGGCTCGGATTAGGAATAGTTTTTGTGTTAGTGTAAGGGTAAGGTTAGGGCAACAAGTAATGTAAGAAGCAGGGTTACGATTAGGGTTAGCTTTATGGTTAGAGTTAGTGGTAGTTCTAGTGTTAGTGTTAGATTTAAGTTTAGGGTGATATTTAGAGCTAGAGTTACTTTTAGGATAGGAGTCAGGGTCAGGGTTAGTTTTAGGGTTTGAGTTAGGATTTGAATTATGGCTAGGTTTAGTGTTAGGGTTCGGTTTAAGGTTAGCGTTATGGTTAGAACTAGGGTGAGTGTTAGGATATGAGTCAGGGTCAGGGTTAGTTTTAAGGTTAGGGTTAGGACTCCATTAGGACTAGGATTATTTCTTGTAGTAGTTTAGGGTTTGGTTTAAGTTAAGGTTTAGGGTTAGGTCTATTGCTTGGTTTTGTTTTAGTCCTAGGGTTAGAGTTAGGGCTAATTTTACAATTAGTATTAGGGTTAGTGTTAGTGTTAGTGTTAGGCTTAGACTTAGAGTTAGGGTTACATTTATAGTTAGGTTAGATCTAGGATTAGGCTAGGATTAAGGAAAGGGCAAGTGTTAGGTCCAGGATTAGAGTTATGGTAAGGGATAAGTTTAGAACTAGGGATAAGGCTAGTGTGAGAGTTAGAGTATAGTAATAGGGCTAAAACTAGAGTTAGGGTATGGGATAGGTTTAAATTAGGGCTAGGATTAGGGCTAGTATTAGTTTTCAGCTTAGCCCGAGTGATAGGGATAGGGTTAGGTTTAAGTTTAGGATAAAGAATGGCATCATAGCTAGGTTTAGATGTAGGGTGAGGTTTAGAGTTAGGGTTAAGGTTAGGGTTGGGGTAAGGGTTATGATTAAGGCTAGATTTAGGGCTAGGATGAGGGGTAGTGTTTGTATTAGATTCAGAGCTAGGATTAGTGCTAGGGCTAATATCAGGTCTAGGGTTGTGGTTAAAGTCAGTTTTAGGGTTAGGCTTATGGCTACGTCTAGTGTAAGGGTTAGGTTTAGGGTAAGGGTCAGGTTTAGAGCTCAGGGAATTATTAGGATTAAGATTTGGCTTAGGTAAGGATTTAGGTTTACAGCTCAAATTAGCATTAGGGTTAGGGTTAGGGGTATAGTTAGTGTTTGTTCAAAGGTTCAGGTTTGGTTTAGGGTAATTGGTACAGTTAGCGTTAGTGATAAGGCTAGGGTTAGGCTTAGAGTTAGCATTAGGGTAAGGGTTATGGTTAGGGTAATTAATAGGGTTAGAGCTTAGGTTAGAAGTAGAATTATGACCTAAACCAAATCCTAATGCTCAATCTAGCCCTAACCCTAAGCCTACAACTAATATTGACCCTGACTCTGAACCTAAAACTAACCCTAACTCTAAATATCACCCTAACCCTAAAACTAACCCAAACACTATACCTAGCCCTAACCCTAACCCTAGCCTTAAACGTAAAACTAGTTCTTACATTAGCCATAGCCCTAACCCTAACACAAAACCTAGCCCTAGTCTGAGCCCTAACTCTAGCTTTAACCCTTGCCCTAATCCTAACCCTAACCCTAGCTTTAAACTTATCCCTTACCTTAAGTCAAACCCTCACCCTAATGCTACCTTAGTTCTAACCGTAATCGTTAGCCTACTCCAAACCTTAACTCTATTACTATTCCTAACCCTAGACCTCATTCTATCTCTAACCCTAACCCAATGTCTAAGCCTAACCCTGACCCTTATTCTGACCCTAACACTAACCCTAGGAATAAGCCTGACCCTAATCCTAAACTAAACCCTAACACTAACCCTACCGGTAAACGTGTACCTAAACTTAACTGTAACACTAGCACTAGACCTAAACTTAATTCTAAATATAGCCATAATTCTAGTCCTAGCCTGAACAATAACCATTAACCTAACACAAAGTCTAACCTTTATGTCCCTAGACACAAACCTAGTTCTAATTCTGGCCCTAACACTAAATCCAATACTAACCTGAACACTGACCCTTACCCTAACATAAACCCTAGCTCTAAATCTTATCCTAACCAAAAACCTAAAACTAATACAGGATTTATCCATAACCCTAACACTTAATCTAGCCATAACTATAACCCTAGCTCTTACATTACCCATAGCCCTCATGCTAGCCATAAACCTCACCTAAAACATAGTCCTAAACCTAGCCCTAAGCATAACCCTAACATTAACCTAACCAAACCCTACCCTAACGATTGCCATAGCCCTTATCCTATCTCAAACTTTAACCCTTACCCTAAGCATAACACTAGCCCTAACCCTAACCCTAATCTTAGCCCAAATCCTAACTGTAACCATAGCCCAAATCCTAGATTTAACTTTATCCTTTACTTTAAACATAACCCAGACCCTAATGCTAACCCTAGCCCTAAACCTAACCCTAAACCTAACCATAGCCGTGACTCTAATCCTAAACCTCATGCTAGCCCTAACCCTACCTCAAACCCTAATACTTACCTTAAACCTAACTCTAACACTAACCCTAAGCCTAGCCTTAATCCTAGCTCTAATCCTAACCTTAACCCAATCTCTAACACTAGCACCAACCCTATCCATTACCCTAAACATAAGCCTAATTCAAAGGTTAACACAAGGCCTAACCCTAACCCTATCCCTTTTATTAACCCTATACATTACTCTAAACCTAAACTGAACCCTAAACCTAACCCTATCCATTACTCTAACCCGAATCCTAACCCTAATGCTAATTTATGCCCTAAATATAACCTTAACCCAATCCAACCCTAACCCAGACCCTGACCCTAATAATACACCTAGTTCTAAGCCTGACCCCTACCCTAAACCTAACCCTTACATTAGACCTAGCCATAAACCAAACCTTAAAACTATCCCTAATTGTAACCGTAGACCTGATATTAGCCCTAGCCCTAATCTTAGCCCTAACTCTAACACAAACACTAGCCCTCATCCTAGCCCTAAACCTAGCCTTAATCCTAACCAGAACCCTCATCCTAGCCCTATCCCTAATTTTAACCCTTTCCCTAGGCCTGAAAAAAGCTATAAAACCTCATTCTTGCCCGTAAAACTAACCCTAACATTAGCCCTAACCATAGGCCTAACGCTAACACTAATCCTAGTGCTAATCCTAGCCGTAATTTAGCCCTAACCTTAACCCTACTGCTAACCTAGTCCTAAGACTAACTCTAACTCTCACACCTAGCACTATTTCTATTTCTAACCCTATCCGTTACTCTAACCCCCACACTAGCACTAAACTTATCCCTAACCCTAGCCATAGCCCTAACATAGATCTAACTGTAATGCTAAATCTAACCCTAACCTTAAGCCTAAATCTCACCCTACCACTAGTCCGAACACTCTTGCTAATCCTAAACTAGCCGTAACCCTAGCCCTAGCCCTAAAACAAAACCGAGCCTTGCTCTAACCCTAAAAATACCATATACCAAACCCTACCACTATAACTAGCAATAACCCTAGCTCTAATTCGAGTCATAGACCTAAAATTCACCCTTATCCAACTCTTATCCAAACACTAAACCTAGATCTATATATCACCCTAACTTTAAAGTTAATACTAACACAAGACCAAGCCCAAATCCTAAACCTAAAACTAACCCTAATCATCACCCTAGTTCTTACATTGGAAATAGCCCTAAACCTAACACAAAATAGCCCTAAACCTAGCCCTGACTAGATTTAACCCTAACTCTAGCCCTAAACCAAACCCTATACAAAGCCTAACCCTTAGCCTAAACATAACCCTAGCACTCATTCTAGCCTTAAACCTAAACTTAATCAGATCACAAACCCTAGTCCCTTACTCCTAACCCTAATACAAACACTAGCCCTAACCCTAACACTAACGTAAACCTAATCTTAGCCCTAATTTAGCCCTGTTCCTAACCCTTGCCCTAACCCTAGCCATAAGATTAACTCTAACTCTCAACCTAGGCACATCTCTTGTTCTAACCCAATCGCTAACCAAAACCCTAATCCTAGCCCTAATCCTAGGCTTATCCTTGGCTCTAGCCCTAACCTAGATTTAACTTTAACTCTAAATCAAACAATAACCATAAGCTTAACCCTAACCCTAACCCTAACTCTAAATCTAATTTTAACCCTTAGGCTAAACCTAAACCTAACACTAGTTCTAACCCTAATGCGAACCCTAAATCTAGCCCTAACCCTAGCCCTAGCCCTAAAATAAAACTGAACCATAGCCCTAACCCTAACCCTTAACATAAACCAAACCCTAACCCTAACCCTAGCCCTAATTTGAGTTTAATCTAAAACCTAAAACTAACCCTGACCCTGACTCTGACCATAACACTAACCCTAGCTCTAAACATAACCCTAACCCTAAACCTAACCCTAACCCTAAATTTAGCCATAAACATAAACCTGGTACTTACATTAGTCATAAACATAACCCTAGCACTAACTTAACACACATCCTAGCCCTAATCTGAGCCCTAACAACAGGTTTAACCCTAATCCTAACCCTAAACCTAGCCCTAACCCTAACCCTAACCCTATCCATTGCCATAAACATAACCCTAAACCTAATGCTAAACCTAGTCCTAAACCTATCCATAATCCTAACCCTATTCATTACCCTAATCTAAACCTAGACCATAAAACTCACCCTATGATTAACTTAACACTAACCTTAATGCTAATTTGAGCCTTAACTTTAAAACTTAACCTAAACACAACCATAACCCAGACCCTGACTGTAAAAGTATTCCTAGCTCTAAACCTGACCCTAACCCTAAAACTAACCCTTACACTACATGTAGCCATAAACCTAACACTTAAATGATCTTTAACCAAAACCAAAGACCTGATATTAGCACTATCCCTAAACTTAAAACAAACCCTAGCCCTCATCCTACCTCTAAACCTAGCCCTAATCATAACCCTAACCTTATCCATAGCCCTAACCTAATTCTAACACTCACCCTCCCACTAAACCTAGCTATAAAACCATCCCTTACCCTAATCTCAATCTTAACCCTAACCCTAATGCTAGACCTAAGCTGAACACAAACCCTAGCCTTAATCCTAGCCCTAATTTAACCCTATCCCTAATTCTAATGCTAACCATAGACCTAAGACTATCTCTAACTCTCACATTACCCTATCCCTAGTTCTAACCATATCTGTTAAGTTAACCCTAACCCTAGCCATAAACATAGCCAAAAACATAGCCATAACCCTTGCCTAATCCTTATTCTAGTCCTAAACCTAGATATAACTCTAACTCTAACTCTAAATCTAACACTAACAGTAAGCCAAAGTCTAACATTAACAATAGCACTAACCCTAACCCTAATCATGAAACTAACCCTAACCCTAAACCTAGCAGTAAAACAAAATTGAGTAATTGCCCTAACACTAAACCTTAACTTAAACCAAACACTAGCACTACACCTAGATCTAACCCCAGCACTAATTCGAGTCCTAACCTTAACTTTAATACTAACCCTGACTCTGACTGATATCCTAATTCTCACCCTAGCTCTAAATATCACCCTAACCTTAAACTAATTAACACTAGAGTTTAACACCTAATCATAATCCATAATTTAACCCTAATTGTAAATCTAGTTCTTACATTAGACATTGCTCTAAACCTAGCCCTAATCCTAACACAAAAACTAGCCCTAAACCAAGCCCTAAACCTAACTTTAACACTAACTTTTGCCCTAACCCTAGCCCTAACCCTAGCTCCAACCCTATCCCTTACCTTAAGCCGAACCCTAACCCTAAAGCTAACCCTAATCCTTAACCTAACACAAACCCTTACCCTACTAGTCCTAACCCTAGCCCTCATTCTAGTTCTAACCATAACCCAAACTGTAACCCTAACCCTGACCCTTATTCTGACCCTAACACTAATCGTAGGTCTAAACCTGAACCTAACCTTAAACCGAACCCTAAAAGTAGCCCTTTCAGTAACCTTATACCTAAACCTAACCCTAACACTAGCCCTAGACCTAAACCTAATCCTAAATCTAGCCATAACTCGAACAATAGAACTATAGAAAAACCTAGACATAGCCCTAACAATAACCCTTAGCATAAACCAAACACTAACTCTTCTCCTAGACCTAATCCTAGTCCTTTAATTCTAACCATAACCCTAACCTGATCACAGACCTTGACACTAACAGTAACCCTAGCTCTAAACACAACCCCAACCCTAAACCTAACCCTAAAACTATACCGAGCCCTAACATTAACCCTAATACTAGCCTGTTTCATAACAAGTTCTTACATTAGCTGTAGCCCTAACCTATCACAAAACATAGACCTAATCCAAGGCCTTCTCTACCTTTAAACCCTAAAGCTAATCCTAATCCTAACCACAGCCCTAACCCTAACCCGAAGCCTAAACCTAGACTTAATCCTTAGCATAACCCTAGCCTTAACCCTAGCTCTAACCTATCCATTACTTTAATGATAACCCTAAACCTTATGATAACCCTAGGACAAATCCTAATCCTACCCCTAGCCCTAACCCTATCCAGTACCCTACACTTAACCTGAACCCACAACCTAAAACTATCCTTAACCTATCCTTAACAATAAGGCCAATTAGAGCCTTAAACCTAAACCTTAACCTAACAAAAACCCTAAACCTGACCCTAACTCATAATAACCCTAGCTGTAAACCTGACCCTAACCATTAACCTAACCCTGAAAATTGACCTAGCTATAAACCAAAACCAAAAAATCCGTAACTGTAACCCTAGACCTGACTTTTGCCCTAGCTCTAATCCTAGTCCTAACCCTAACACAAACCTAAACCTAACACAAACTTAGCACACATTCTAGCAATAAACTTCACCTTAATCATAAACCTAACCCTAACCCTAATACTAACCCTCACCCTAGCCATAAAACTAGCTATAATCCCAACACTTACCCTAAACCTAAACCTAACCCTAACCCTAACACTAACCCTAGCCCTAACCCTAGGCATAACCCTAACACTAACCCTTGCCCTAAGACTAACTCTAACTCTCGCCCTAGCCCTATACTGAGTTCTAACCCAATCCCTTACCATCACCCTAAACCTAGCCCTAAACTTAGCCCTAACCATAGCACTATCCTTAGCCCTAGCTCAAACCCTAGATCTAAAACTAACTCTAAATCTAACCCTAAACCTAAGCCTAAACCTCACACTAACACTAGCCCTAACCCTAACACTAATCCTTAATTAGCCCTAACCCTACCAATAGCCCTAAAACAAAACCGAGTCTTAGCCCTAACCCTAACCCTTAACGTAAACCAAACCCTAACCTTACACCTAGCCCTACACCTATCTCTAATTATAGTCCTAAGTCTAACCTGAAAAGTAATCCGGACACTGACGAGGACCCTAACACTAACTCTAGCTCAAAATATTGTCATAACCATAAACCTAAACTTAACATTAGACCTAGCTCTAACCCTAACTGTATAAATAGCGCTAATCATAACCCTACTTCACACATTACCCGTAGTCTGAACCCTAGCCATAACCTAACCCAAAACCTAGACTTAATCCGAGTCCTAAACCTAGCTTAACCCTAAACTTAAATCTAACCTAATCAAACAAATGCTCTAATCCTATTTATATCCCTAGCCCTCATCTTAGATCTAATTCTATCCAATACCCTAATGATAACCCTAAACCTTATACTAAACATTAGGCCTAATCTTAACCCTATCCATTACACTAATCCACATCTAAAGCCTAAACCTTATGCTATCATTAACCCTAACCCTAAATCTAATGCTAATTCGAGCCCTAAACCTTACCTCTAACCTAAACCAAAAGCTAACCTTGAACCTGATCCTAATAATAAACCTAGTTCTAAACCTGACCCTTCTCTAAACCCAACCCTTACACTGGACCAAGCCATAAACCTAACACTAAATCTATCCCTAACTGTAGCCCGAGACCTGACATTAACCCTAGCCCTAATACTAGCCCTAACCCTAACACAAACACTAGACTTCATTCTAGCCCTAAGCTTAGCCTTAATCATAACCCTAACCCTAACCCTAGCCCTAACCCTAATACGAACTCTTGCCCTAGACCTCAACTTATGTATAACCCACTCCCTTACCCTATATATAACCCTAATTCTAACCCTTAATTAAGGTCTAAACCTAACACTAAATATAGCCCTAATTTAGCCCTAGCCCTAACCATAATCCTAGCCCTAGCCCTAAGACTAACTCTAACTCTCACACTAGCCCTATCACTACTTCTAACCCTATCCCTTACCATAACCCTAACCCTAGTCCTAACACTTGCCCTATCCTTAGTCCTAGCCTTAACCATAGATCATATCCTAACTCTAAATCCATCCCTAACCCGAAGCCTAAGCCTAAACATTATAAATACATTTATACTTAGATTCTATGTCTACAGATGTTGGCTTCAATTATTACTTAGAATATAGTCATTAGTTTCATAAAAGGTGGTATATAGAGAACTGATGGTCAGGAGTAGGATGCTATGTTAAGGGGGAAAGGAGTGAGGGTATGAGATTAATCTATCTTAGCAAATTGAAGGAGAACTGTAATGAATAGACAGGGGTAATTTATGGAAGAATGTATAAATTCAAATTCCTTATCTGTATTCATAAAATTACCCTATGTATAAATATTAAATTTAGGAGGTAGAAAGTGGGATAGAGGGGGCAAGAATAAAGAAGAAAAAATAACAAGGAAAGAAAGAAAGAGAGGGAGAATGAAAATAAGAGAAAATAAAGGAGGGGTGAGGTGGGCCTATGCAATTCCTCTATATTATACTATTCTGGTGATTCAGTTCTTAAAGTCCAATTTCATGCATAGTTCTTGGTTTCACGTATGTAGAGATTGTGAGGGCCAGAGGGGGAAGGGTAGAGGAGAATAGATGAGAAGAGCGAGAATAGAAAAGTCTCTCAGAACTCTGTTTTCTTCCAGTAGGTGGAGTTGTCTATTCCTAGCTTGAGTCTCTGTGCTAAGAGTGGTGGAGGTAGCCAGTTTGAGAGGGCTTGAACTTCTACCTGGAGCTTCCCTACTCTTAGTCTCTGAGTTGGAAACCAGGTACCTGTCCAGTTGCTGTTCTGCATTGATAGCTACACCCCCCAAAACCTTGTGAGAAAAATCTTGAGTTATCACAGCTGGAGGTAGGGGAGTTGGAAACTGGGTACTTGAGCAGCCGCAGAACCGAACTGGTAGCCACAGACACTGATATATGGTGAGTAAGGTTTTCCAAGATGGATTCCATCTGTTACCTGTGTAAGGTGTTTGGTGAGGTGGGTGGTTCTGGGGTCACATTTGGCTGTTTCCATAGCTTGGTCTGGTGACCTGCAAGCAAAGCCTCTGTGTTCTGTGCTACCTACCATCTGCACAGAGAGTGCCTTCATGGCCCTGACTTCCCTCTGAGCGGAGAGCGAACCCACGGCCAAGACTTCCCTCTGTGCCAGGAGCTCATGCGTGGCTGAGACTTCCATCTGAGCTGAGAGCACATGTGCAGCCGAGACTTCGGTCTGTGCAGAGAGCTCATGTGCTGCCGAGACTTCCGACTTCCGACTGAGTCGAGAGCAACCACACAGCTGAGACTTCCATCTGTACAGAGAGCTCCAGCATGGCCCTAAATTTCTTCAAAATTCTATGATATTGGGCAAGATTCATCTTTTACTTAGCCTTACTATGCTCCACAGGTTTGGGCCTTCTCGGTCCAATGGTTCGCTATCGGGAACAGTTTATATTTTAAGATTTTCCTTCATTATAGCTTATTGATGTGAATGAAAATTGAGCTGGAAATCAAACAGGGTTGGTAGGAGGTGCTTGAAACTTCACACAATCAGTTCTCAGTTGGCACTCTCTGTTTTCTTTCTTTTGAAGGTAGGCCAAAGCTGATGCATGCAAAAGCAACTGTATCTGAGAGCCCTTAAGCAGAAAAGAGAGAAATATGTATGTATTGAAATAAGTCTCCCCATGATTTGATAAAATTTCTTTGATACTGTGTCGTATTCATTTTTAACTTTCCCCACTAGGCTTCCCAAGTTTGGGACATCTAGGATCAATGGTTTTCAATACAAGTAAGGTTTAGGGTTATGGTTAGGGTTAGGGTTAGGTTTAGAGCTAGTGTTAGAGTTATTTTTGTTCCAATTTCTTTGATGCTTTGGTGGATTCATCTTTTCCCTAGCCTTACTAATCTTCCCAGGTTTGGGCCTTCTGGGTTCAGTGGTTTGCTGTCAGGAACAGTTTGTATTTTAAGGTTTCACTTCATTTTGATCTATATGGGTGAATGGAAATAGAGCTTGAAATCAAACATAGTTGGTTTGAAAGTTTGCTTGAAACTTCACACACTCAATCAGTTCTCAGTGTGCATTTTCTGGTTTGTTTCTTGTGGAAGTATCCTTATGCCGAAATAGAAAGGTGCTGCACAGGATTCATCTATTAGCTTGCCCCAGTAAGCTCCCCACTCTTTCATCTGTGAGTGCTTTAGGAGCGATCTTCGATATTTTTTGGTCAAATTACTTTGATACTGTACAGGATTCATCCTTTACCTTGCCTTAATAGAATCCCCAATTTGGGGCCTTTAAGTTCAATGGTTCACTGTCAGGAACAGTTTGAATTTTTAGGTGTCACATCATTATGGCCTATAGGTGTGAATAACAATGAAACTGGAAATCAAACAGGGTTTTTACTAGCTGCTTGACATGTCACACACTCAATTAGTTCTCTGCAAGCAGTTTCTGCTTTCTTTCGGTTAAATATAGGCCAAAGGAGAAGCATGCAAAAACAACTTTATCTGAGAGCACTTTAGGAGACAACAGGGAAATAAGCATGTAACTAATTACCTCCCACAATTATTTGGTTAGATTTCTTTGATATTGTGCATTTTTCATCTCTTAGCTTGCCCCACTAGGCTTCACAACTTTGGGACTTCTATGATCAAAGGTTATCTAAACAGGTTAGGGTTAATGTTACAGTTGGGGTTAGGGCTAGGTTTAGACCTAGTGTTAGGTTTAGAGTTAGTTTTGTTCAACTTTTCTTGATACTGGGCAGGATTCATATTTACCTAGCCTTACTATGTTCCCCAGGTTTGGGCCTTCTCAGTTCAATGGTTCGCTGTCAGTAAGTTTGTATTTTGAGGTTTCACTTCATATTGACCTATATGATAAAGGGAAATGGAGCTCAAAATCAAAGAAGGTTGGTGCTAGCTGATTGAAACATCTCACACTCAATCAGTTCACTGTGTGCACTCTCTGGTTTGGTCCTTGTGAATGTAACCCTAAGCTGAAGCATGCAAAGCAACTTTATCTGAGAGTGCTTTAGGGGAAAACAAGAAAATAGGCATGTACTGAACTATCTCCCCCAATTATTTGGTCATATTTCTTAGATGCTGCACAGGATTCATCTATTAGCTTGCCCCAGTAAGCTCCCCACGTTTGGGACATCTAGGATCAATGATTTTCTAAACAGGTTAGGGTTGGGTTTTAGATAGGGTTAGGGCTAGCTTTAGAGATAGTGTTAGGGTAAGAGTTTGTTTTGTTCAAATTTCTTTGATACTGGGAAGGATTCATCTTTTACCTAGCCTTATTATAAGTCCCAGTTTTGGGCCTCCTTTGTTCAATCATTCACTCTTGGGAATGTCTCACTTCATTTTGACCTATATGGGTAAATGTAAATGGAGCTAGAAATTAGAGGATTGGTGCTAGCTGGTTGAATCTTCACATTCTCAATCAGTTGTCTTTGGGATCGCTCTGATTTCTTCCTTGTGAAAGTAGTTGTAAGATGAAGCATGAAAAACAAATTTATCCAAGATCACTTTAGGAGAAAACAGGGCAATATGCATGCAGTGAAATACCACCCCAAAATATTTGGTCAGATTTTTTTGATACTGTGCAGAATTCATCTGTAATCTTGCCCCACTAGTCTCCCCAGGTTTTAAACTTTTATGATCAAAGGTTCTCTTAACAGATTAGGGTTACACTTATGGTTAGAGTTAGGGCAAGGTTTAGGGCTAGTGTTAGGATTAGAGTTAGTTTTTTTCAAATTTTTGATACTGGGCAGGATTCATCTTTTTCCTCTTCTTAGTATACTCCACAAGTTTGGGACTTCTAGGTAAAAGGATTTGCTCTCAGGAGCAGTTTTAATTTTCATGTTTCATTTCATTTTGCCTTATAGGGGTGAATGGAAATGAAGCTGTAACTCAAACAGGGTTTGTGCTAGCTGCTTGAAACTTCACACACTCAATCAGTTCTCAGTGCACATTCTATTGTTTGTTTCTTGTGGAAGTAGCCCAAATCTGGAGTAGAAAGAAACAGCTTTATCTGTGAGCACTTTAAGAGCAAGCTTCGACTTTTTTTGCTTACTTGCTTTGATACTGTACAGGATTCATCCTTTTCCTAGCCTTAGAAGGATCCCCAGGTTTGGACCTTCAATGTTTGCTGGTTCACTGTCAGAAACAGTTTAACTTTTTAGGTTTCACTTTATTATGGTCTACAGATGTGAATAAAAATGGAGCTGTAAATAAATCAGGGTTACTACTAGCTGCTTGAAACTTCACATGCTCAATCAGTTCTCTGTGGGCACTCTCTGGTTTCTTCCTAGTGATAATTTTCCAAAGCTATGGCAACGAAAAGAACATTATTCAAGAGCACTTTAGGAAAAAAAAAAAAAACAGGTGAAATAGGCATGTACTGAAACACCTCCCCCAATTATTTTGTCAGATTATTTTTATACTGGGCAGGATTCATCTGTTACCTTACCCAACTAGGCACCCCAAATTTGGAACTTCTATGATCAAAGGTTCTCTAAACAGGTTGGGGTTAGGGTTAGGTTTAGGGTTAGGGCTAGGGTTAGAATTAGTGTTGGGTTTAGAGTTAGTTTTGTTCAAATTTCTTTGATACCTGGTAGGTTTCATCTTTTACCTAGCCTTAATCTATTCCCCAATTTTGGGCCTTCTCTGTTCATGGTTCTCTGTCAGGAACAGTTTGGGCTTTAAGGTTTCACTTCATCTTGACTTATATGTGTAATTGGAAATGGAGATGGATAACAAACAGGGTGTGTGTTAGCTGCTTGAAACTTCACACAATCAGTTCTCTGTGGGCACTCTCTGATTTGTTCCTTGTGAATGCAGCCCTATGTTGAAGCATGCAAAGCATAGGTTAGGGTGAGGGCGATGTATAGGGCTAGGTTTAATGTTAGGGTCAAAGTCACGGTAAGGGATAGTTTTAGGGTTAGGGTTAGGACTCGAATTAGGGCTAAAGTTAGAGCTAGATGTAGGGTTAAGGTTTGGTTTAAGTTAAGGTTTAGGGTTAGGGGTATTGCTCGGTTTTGTTTTAGGGCTAGGGCTAGAGATAGGGCTAGATTTTGGATAAGTGTTAGAGTTAGAGCTGGTGTTAGGATGAGGTTTAGGATTAGGGTTAGGGTTAGATTTAGATTTAGGGTTAGATCTAGTACTAGGGTTAGTTCTGGGTTCTGGTTCCGGAAGGGATAGGGTTAGAACTAGGGGTACAGCTAGGAATAGAGTTAGTTTTAGACTTAGTGCCAGTCTTAGGTTAGGGTTAGGGTTACAGCTAAATTAAAGTTAGGATTATGGCAAGTGTTAGGGTTAGGCCTAGGGGTAGGGCTAAGTTAGGCTTAGCATTGTGGTCAAAGTTATGTTTAGGGGAATGGATGGCATTATAGCTAGCTTTAGGTCTAGGATGAGGGTTAGGTTTAGGGTTAATGTACATGGTAGGATTAAGGTAGGTTTAGGGCTAGAATGATGGCTAGGGTTTCTGTTAGGTTTAGGGCTAAATCTAGGAGTAGGACTAATGTCAGGACTGTGGTTATGGTTAGGGATAGTTTTTGGATTAGGTTATGCCTAGTTCTAGTGTAAGAGTTATCTTTAGTGTAAGGGTCAGGTTTAGAGCTAGGGGTTTTATTAGGGTTAGAGTCAGGGTCGGCATTTGGTTTAGGTTAAAGTTGACAGTTAAGGTTTCAGTTAGTGGTTGGTTTAGGTTTAGGATTAGGGTAATGGATATGGATAGGTTTAGATTTCAGTTAAGGTTTAGGGTAAAGAATGGGTTTGGTTTATTGATAAGGTTAGGGTTAGCATTAGGGTTAGGGTTATGTTTAGTGTAATGGATATGTTTAGAGCTCGGGTTAGGGCTAGGTTATGGTTTGGATGAAGTCTAGGATTAGGGTTAGTTTTAGAATTAAGGATAGGGTTAGGTTTAAGATAAGTAATAGAGTTAGGTTAAGTGTTAGGGTTAGGGCTAGGGTTATGGTTAGGTAGAGTAAAGGTTAGTGTTTGAGCTAGGGTTAGAGCTAGGGTAAGGGTTAGGTTTAAGTTTAGGTCTAGGGTTATGTTTAAGGTTATAAATTGGTTTAGGGTTAGGGTTATGACTTGGGTTTTAATTAGGGTTAGGGTTAAGTTTAGGGTAATGGATAATATTAGAGGTATGATTAGGGTTAGGGTTAGGGTTAGGGTTAGGGCTAGTTTTAGGATTAGGTTTAGTGTAAGGATTAATGTCTCAGCTAAGGTTAGGGCTATTGCAAGGGTTAGGTTTCGGGTTAGGTCTAGGGTTATATTTACGTTGAAGTTTAGGTTTAGTGTTAGGGATAGTGTTATAATTAGGGTTAGTGTAAGGGTAATGGATAGGGTTAGAGCAAAATTTGGGGCTAGGATTAGAGTTAGGATTAGGGTTAGTGTTTAGAATTCGGCTATTGTTATGTTTAGTGAAAGAGATTCTCTTCAACTAGGGTTAGGTCTAAGGCATGGGTTAGGTTTAGGGTTAGTGTTGGGGCTATGATTAGGGTTAGGGTTATGCTTAGGACTAAGTTTAGGCCTAGGATTAGTGCTAGGTTTTATGTTAGATTTTAGGCTAGGGTTAGAACTATGGGTAATGTAAGAGCTAGGGTTATTTTCAGGGGTAGTTTTAGGGTTAGTATGATGGCTAGGTCTGGTTTTAGGTCTAAGTTTTGGGTTAGGGTCAGGTTTTGAGCTAGGTTTTGTGTTAGGGTAAGGGTCAGTGTTTCGGATAGTTTTAGGGTTATGGATATAGCCAGAATTATGACTAGGTTTAGGTCTAGGCGTAGGGCTAGTATTTGGTTTAGGTTAAGGGTTATTGTGAGGGCTATGGCAATGTTTTTGTTTAGGTATAGGGCTAGAGTTATAGCTATTTTTAGGATTAGCTTTATGTCTAGTGCTTGTGTTCGGGATAAGTACAAATATAGGGTTACTGGTAGGGTTAGTGTTAGGGTTTGGTTTAGGGATAGGGTCAGGTTTAGACCCAGGGTTAGTGTCAGGGTCAGAATAATGGTCAGGGTTAGGGTTAGAGCTAGATTGAGGGCTAGGGTTAGGATTAGTAATATGGTTAGAGTATAAGTTTGGCTAAGAATTAGGGTTAGTACTAGGGTTAGCATTTGGGTTAGGGTTTGGCTTTGGGTAAGGGAATATGTTAGAGCTAGGTTTAGGGCTAGGTTTAGGGTTAAGGCTAGTGTGGTGGTTATGATTTGGGTTAAATCTAGGATTAGGGCTTAGATTATGGGTAGGATTTGTGTTAGGGTTAGGGGTAGAGTTAGGACAACAACTAATGTATGAGCTAGGGTTATGATTAGGGCTAGTTTTATAGTTAGGGTTAAAGCTAGGTCTAGTGCTAGGCTTAATTTAAAGTTAGGGTAATGTTTAGAGCTAGGATTAGTGTTATAGTCAGCGTCAGGTTCAGGGTTAGTTTTAGAGTTAGGGCTAGGGCTAATTGTAGGTTTAGAGTTTGGTTTAGAATAAGGGTTAGTGTTAGGGCTGTGGTTTGGTTTGGTTTAATGAGTAGGGCTAGGGGTAGTTCAAGTTTTAGGATTAGCATTATTGTTAGGGCTATGTTAGTTTGGTTTAGGCTTATGGTTATGGTTAAATTTAGAGTTAGGTTTATATTTAGAGTTAGGATTAGGGCTAGGACTAAGGATAGAACTAGGGATAGAGCTAGGGCAAGAGTTAGTCTTAGGGCTAAGATTTTGGTTTTAATAGGACTAAATTAGGGCTAGGATTAGTGCTTGGCTTATTGTTATAGTTAGGCCTAGGTTTAGGGTAATGGGTTAGGGTTAGGTTTAGGGTTATGGTTGGGTTTAGGGTAAGGGATGGGTTATAGCTAGTTTTAGGGATAGGAGAAGGGTTAGAATTAGGATTAAACTTGGGTTACGGATTGGGTTAGGGCTAGGGCTAATTTGAAGTCCAGAATTAAGGTTAAAGTTAGTTTTAGGATTAGGTTTAGGGCTACATCTAGTGTAATGGTAGGTTTAAGTTTAGGGTCAGGTTTAGAGCTAAGGGTATTATTAGTGTCAAGGTCATTATTAGTGTTTGGGATAGGTTAAGGTTTTAAGTTGGGTCTCAAATTAGCATTAGGGTTAAAATTAGGGTAATGATAGGGTTAGGTTTAGGTTTCAGGTTAGGTTTAGGGTAATGGATAGGGTTATTACTAGGGATAGGTTAGGTTTAAGCCTAGGGTTAGCATTAGGGTTAGGGCTATGGTTAGAATAATGGATCGGGTTAGAGCTAGAGTTATGGTTAGGGTTATGGTTACAATTAGTGCTAGCTTTAGGGTTAAGGTTAGGCTAGGGTTAAAGCTAGGGTTAGGGCAGATATTTGGGCTAGATTTTGGGTTAAGGTAAGGCTAGGGTTAGGGTTATACCTAATATAAGTACTACGGTTACAAATAAGGCTAGTTTTATGGTTAGCATTAGGGCTAAGTCTAGTATTAGATTTAGGTTTATGGTTAGAGTGATTTTTAGAGCTATGTTTAGGGTTAGGTCAGGTTCAGGGTTAGTTTTAGTTTTCAGCTTAAAACTCAAATTAGGGCTAAGATTAGGGCTAGGTGTAGGGTTAAGGTTTGGTTTATGTAAAGGGTCAGGGTTAGGGCTAGGGCTTGGCTTTGTATTAGGGCTAGGGCTAGAGTTAGGACTAATTTCAGGATTAGCATAGGGGTTAGGTTTAGGGCTAGTGTTAGGTTTAGTATTAGGCTTATGGTTAGGGTTAGATTTAGACTAAGTTTAGATCTAGGGTTAGGGCTAGTGCTAAGAAAAGGTCTATGGTTAGGCCTAGGGTTAGAGCTAGGATTAGGGTTCAGTAAGGGATAGGGTTAGAACTAGTTTTAGAGCAAGGGTGACAGTTAGACTTAGTCTTAGGGCTAGGTTAGGATTAGGGTTAGGGATACAGCTAAATCAGGGTTAAGATTAGGGCTAGAGTTAGTGTTAGGTTTAGGCCCAGGTTTAGGGTTAGGGTTATGAATAAGGCTATGTTTAGGGCTAAGATAAGGGCTAGGGTTTGTTTTAGGGTTAGGGCTAGGATTACAGCTAAGGCTAATGTCAGGTCTAGGGTTACCATTAGGGATATTTTCAAGCTTAGGTTTTTGGCTAGGTCTAGTGTAAGGGTTAGTTTTAGGGTAAGGGTCAGGTTTAGAGCTAGGGGAATTATTAGGGTCATGTTCAGCGTTAGGGCATGGATAAGGTTTGACTTTATGATTAGTTCTCGAATTAGCATTAGGGTTAGGTTTGTTGTAATAATAAGGTTAGGGTTAGGTTTAGGTTTCTGTTTAGATTTAGGATTTTTGATAGGGTTGGGGTTAGTGATAGGTTTAGGGTTAGGCCTAGTGTAAGCATTAGGGTAAGGTTTATGTTTAAGGTAATGGGTACAGTTAGAGTTTAGTTTAGGGCTAGGGTTATGGTTAGAATTAGGTCTTGAGTTTGGTTAGGGTGAGGGTTAGAACTAGGGTTATGTTTAGGGTTACTTTAGCATAAGGGTTAACTTATGAGCTATGGGTAGAGCTAGAGCAAGGGTTAGGTTAAAGTTTAGGTCTAGGGATAGAATTATGGTAGTTTGAGGGTTAGAGTGAGGGTTAGGGCTAGGACTATCATTAGGGTTAGGTTTAGGTATAGTGTAATGGATATGTTTAGATTTAGGTTTAGGGTTAGGGTTAGATTTAAATTTAGGGTTAAGTTTAGGGCTATGGTTATATTTAGGTTTATGATAAGGGTTAGGTTTTGATCTAGGGTTAGGGTTATAGCGAGTGTTAGGTTTAGGGTTAGGTCTAAGTTTAGTTTTCTGGTTAGCGTTAGGGATATGGTTAGGGTTAAGACTAGGTTTACCAATAGGTCTAGGGTTAGGTTTAGGGTATTGTGTAGGTTTAGAGCTAGGGTAAGGGCTAGGGTTAAGGTGAGGATTAGGGCTAGGTTTAGGGTTAGATTTACGAATAGTTCTAGGTTTATGTTTATGATAAGGGTTAGGCTTTGATCTAGGGTTGGGACTAAGGCTAGGGTTAAGTTAGGATTGGGGCTGGGGTTAGGGTTAGGGTAATTCTCAGAGCTAGGTTAAGGCCTAGGATTAGCTCTAGGTTTTGTGTTAGGTTTAGGCCTAGGGTGAGGGCTGTTGATAATGTAAGAACTAGGGTTATGAGGAGGGCTAATTTTAGGTTTAGGGTTATGGCTAGGTCTAGTGTTAGCTTTATATTTTCGGCTAGGGTCAGGTTTAGAGGTAGGTTTACTGTTAAATGCTGGTCAGTGATCAGGTTAGAGTTAGAGTTAGGTTTATAGCCAGAATTAGGACTAGGTTTAGGTCTAGGGGTAGGGGTATTGTTTAAATTAGGGTAAGGGTTACAGTTAGGGCTAGGACTACGTTTTTGTTTAGGTCTAGGGCTAGAGTTAAGTTTAGATTTAGGATTAGATTTAGGTCTAAGGCTAATGGTAGAGTTAGGTTTAGGAATAAGTTTATCAGTAGTGCCAGTGTTAGAGCTGGCCTTGGGTTAGGGTCAGGTTTAGACCTAAGTTTAGTGTTTGGGTCAGAATAAGGGTCAGGGTTAGCATTTGATTTGGGGATAGGATTAGAGCTATAATGAGGACTAGGGTCAGAACTATTAATGAGGTTAGGATTTTGGTTAGCCTAAGGATTAGTGATAGGTCTAGGGTTACCATTAGGGTTAGGGTTTTGCTTAGGGTAAGGGGTAAGCTTAGAGCTAGGGTTAGAGTTAGGGTTAGGGTTAAAGCTAGGTTTAGAGCTTGGATTAGGGTTAGGTTTAGGGCTAGGGTTATGGCAATGGCTAATGTTAGAACTAGGGTTAAAATTAGGGTTTGTTTTAGGGGTAGTGTTAGGGGTAGGTCTAGTGTTAGGGTTGGGTTTAAGGATAGGGTGATATTTAGAGCTAGGGGTAGTGTTAGGATATGAGTCAGGGTCAGGCTCATGGTTAGGACTCGAATTAGCAATAGGGTTACTGTTAGGTTTTTGTTTAAGATTAGGATGGGATCTAGAGGTAGGGTCACCTTTAGATTAAGAATCTGTTTGAGGGTTAGATTTAAGATTAGGGTTAGGAGTCAAATTTAAGGCTCATTTTAGGTCTAGATGTAGTTTTAGGTTGGTTGGTTTAATTTCAGGTTTATGGTTAGGGCCATTGTTCAGTTTTGTTTAACTGCTAGGGTGAGGGTTAGGACTAGTTTTATGATTAACATTAGAGTTATGGCTAGTGTTAGTGTTAGTGTTAGGCTTAGGCTTAGGGTTAGGATTAGATTTAGAGTTAGGGATAGTTCTAGGGTTAGGGCAAGGACTAAGTATAGGGCAAGCATTAATGCTAGGTTTAGGGCTAGGTTTGGGGTTATGGTAAGGAATAGGTTTAGAACTAGGGATAGGGCTAGTGTGAGAGTTAGAATTAGTTTTAGGTCTAGGGTTAAGGTTAGGTTTAATTACAAGGTTACAGGTGGGGCTAGTATTAGAGATTGCTCTATGCTTAGGTTCAAGTTTAGATCTAAGGATATTGTTTGTGTCAGAATAAGGGTCAGGGTGAATGTTAGGGTTTGGGATAGGATTAGATCTAGAATGAGGGCTAGAGTCAGGACAATTAAAAGGGTTCAGAATTTGGTTAGCCTAAGAATTAGAAATAGGGTTACCATTAGTATTAGAGTTTTGCTTAGGGTAAGGGATAAAGATAGAACTAGGGTTAGGGTTAGAGTTAGGGTTAAAGCCAGGTTTGGAGCTTGAAATAGGGCAAGTTTTTTGTTGTAGGGTTAGGGCTAGGGTTAGGGCAATGGCTAATGTAAGAACTAGGGTTACCATTAGGGTTAGTTTTAGGGTTAGGGTTAAGGGTAAGTCTAGTGTTAGGGTTAGGTTTAAGGTTAGAGTGATATTTAGAACTAGGATTAGTGGTAGGGTATGAATGAGGGTCAGGGTTAGGGTTAGGACTCAAATTAGGGATAGGGTTACTGGTAGTTTTCGGTTTAAGGTTAGGATGGTGTTTAGAGCTAGGGTGAGTGTTAGGTTATGAGTCAGTGTAGGGTTACTTTTAAGGTTGCATTTAGGAGTCAAATAAGGGCTAGGGCTAATTCTAGATGTAGTGTTACTTTGGTTTAAGTTAAGGTTTAGGGTTAGGGCTTTGCTTGGTTTTGTTTTACTGCTAGGGTTAGGGTTCATGCTAATTTTGTAATTAGTGTTAGTGTTAGGGCTAGTGTTAGTGTTAGGCTTAAGCTTAGGGTTAGGGTTAGATTTAGATTTAGGGTTAGATCGATCTAGGTTTAGTGTTAGGACCGTGGATAGGGCAAGTGTTAGGGCTAGGGTTAGATTATGGTATGTAATAGGGTTATAACTAGGGATAGGGCTAGTGTGAATTAGAGTTAGTCTTAGGGCGTGGATTAGGGAAATGGATAAATTAGGGCTAGGATTAGGGCTATGGTTAGTGTTCAGCTTAAATATAGAGTAGGGTTTGACTTAGTATTAAGTTTAGGGTAAGGGATGATGTTATAGCTAGGTTTAGAGGTAGGGTTATATTTAGAATTAAGGTTAGGGCTTTGGTTACCGTTAGGGTTATGATTAAGGGTGGGTTTAGTGCTAGGATAAGGGCTAGTGTTTGTTTTAGGTTTAGGACTAGGATTTGGTGTATGGCTGATTTCAGGTCTAGAATTATGTTTAAAGATAATTTTATGTTTAGGATTATGGCTATGTCTAGTGTAAGGGTTAGGTTTAGGGGTAGGGTCAGGTTTAGGGCTAGGGCTATTATTATGGAGAAGGTCTGGGTTAAAGTTTGGGATAGATTAAGGTCTAAATTTAGGGATCGAATTAGCATTGGGGTTAGGGTTAGAGTAATGATAGAGTAAGTATTAGGGTTCGGGTTAGGTTTAGTGTTATGGATAGAAATAGGATTAGAGATAGCATTTGGTTTAGGCCTAGGGTTAGCAATAGGGCTAGGGTTATGTTTACGGTAATGGATAAGATTAGGGCTAGGGTTTTGGTTAAGGCTTCAGTTAGGTTTAAAACTCGGGATAGGGCTCAGATTATGGCTAGGTTTTGGGTTAAGTTAGTGCTAGTGTTAGGGTTATGGCTAATGTAAGTACTAGAGTTACATTTAGGGCTAATTTTTTGTTAAGTTTAGGGCTCGGTTGAGTGTTGGGGTTAGGTTTAAGGTTAGGGTGATGTTTAGAGCTCGGGTTAATGTTAGTGTCAGAGTCAGGGTCAGAGTTAGTTTTAGGGTTTGGCTTAAAACTCGACTTAGGTGTTGAGTTAGGGGTAGGTGTATTGTTAGGGTTTAGTTTAGTTTAAGGATTAGTGTTAGAGCTATGACTCAGTTTTGTTTTAGGCTAGGATTAGGGTTAGGGCTAGTTTTAGGATTAGTGTTAGGCTTATGGCTAGTGTTTGGGTTAGGCTTAGGTTTCAGTTTAGGGTTAGATTTAAAGATAGGTGTTGATCTAAAGTTAGTTTTAGGGCTAAGGATAGGGCAAGGGTTAGGACAATGGTTAGGGCTAGGGTTAGGGTTATGGTAAGGAATAGGGTTAAAGTAGTGATAGGGCTAGTGTGAGAGTTAGATTATTTCTTATGTCTAGGTTTAGGGTTATGGTTAGGGCTAGGGCTAAATTAGGGCTAGGGTTAGTGTTAGGTTTAGGCTTAGGTTTAGGGTTAGAGTTTGGGTTACGTTTAGTTTAAAGGAACGGGTTATAGCAAATGTGAGGGCTTGGTGAGTTTTAGTATTAGGGTTAGGGACAGGGTTAGGGTAAGGGTTATGATTAAGGCTATGGTTTAGGGCTAGGATGAGGGCTAGAGTTTGTATTAAGTTTAGGGCTAGTATTAGGTCTAGGGCTAATGTCAGGTCTAGGGTTACAATTAGGGAAACATTTACTGTTTGGCTTATGGCTTGGTCAAGTGTAAGGGTTATGTTAAGTGTAAGGGACAATTTTAGAGCTAGGGTTATTATTAAGGTCAGAATCAAGGTTACAGTTTAGGTTAGGGTTTAAGTTTAGGGCTCAAATTAGCATTAGATTTATAGTTAGAGTATTGACAGTGTTAGGTTTAGGGTTTATTTGTGGTTTAGTATAACGGATAGGGTTAGGGTTAGGCCTAGGGTTAGCATAAGGGATAGGTTTATCATTAGGGTATGGATAGAGTTAGACCTAAGTTTAGGGCTAGGGTTATGTATAGGGTTAGGGATTTTGTTTGGGTTAGTGTTGGGTTTAAGTTAAGGGTTAAAGCTAGGATAGGGAGTCTGATTAAGGCTGGGTTTTGGGTTAGGTTAGGGCTAGGGTTAAGGCTATGACTAATGTTCGAAGTAAGGTTATGATTAGCACTAGTTAAAAGGTTAGGGTTAAAGCTTGGTCTAGTGTTTGGTTTAGATTGACAGTTACAATGATTTTAGAGCTTGGTTTAGTGTTAGGGTCTGAGTCTGGGTCAGGGTTAGTTTTTAGGTTAGGGTTAGGACTAGAATTAGGAATAAGGTTAGGGATAGGGTTGGGGCAAAGTGTAAGGTTAGGGTTTGGTTTAGGTTAAGGGTTACAATTAGGGCTATAACTCGGTTTTGCTTTAGGGGTAGGGTTAGGGTTAGGGCTAAGATTAAGTCTAGGTTTTGGGTGATGGTAAGGGAAAAGTTTAGAACTACACTATAGGTCTAAGGCAAGAGTTATAAGTAGTCTTAAGGCTAGGGTTAGGTTTAGTGTTAAGGATAGGTTAAGATTTAGGGGTAGGGCTCAAATTAGTGTTAGGATTATGTTGAGGGTTAGTATAATGGATAGGGTTAGCATTATGGATAGGGTTAGGGCTAAGATTAGGGCTAGTGTTAGTGTTAGTGTTAGGCCTAAGGTTAGAGTTAGGGTTAGGATTAAAGCTAGGTTTAGATCTGGGAATAGGGCAAGTGTTAATGTTAGAGTTAGGCCTAGGTTTAGGACTAGGTTTAGTGTTAGGGTTTGGATTAGGGTTAGGTTTAGGGTAAGGGATGAGATTATACCTAGTTTTAGGGATAGGGTGAGGGTTAGAATAAGGGTGGGTTAGGGTTAGGGTTATGATGAAGGCGAAGATTATGTCTAGGATGTGGGTTAAGGTTTGTGTTAGGGTGAGGACTAGGATTAGAGCTAGGCCTAATGTCAGGGCTAGGATTAGCTTTGGGATAGTTTTAGGGTTAGGTTTATATCTAGGTCTATTGTAAGTGTTAGATTTATGGTTAGGGTCAGATTTAGAGCAAGGGGTATTATTAGGGTCAGGGTTAGGGTTTAGGTTAGGTTATGGTTTATGGTTAGGGCTCAAATTAGCATTAGATTTAGTGATTGGTTAATGACAGTTTTAGGTTGAGGGTTCAAGTTAGGTGTAGGGTAATGGATAGGGTTATTGATGGGCATAGGATTAGGGTTTGGCCTAGGGTTAGCATAAGGGTTAGGATTATCCTTAGGGTAATGGATATGGTTAGAGCTAGGGTTAGGGCTAGGGTTATGCTTAGGATTGGGTCTAAGGTCAGGCTTAGGCTTAGGGTTATGGCTATGGTTAGTGTTAGCGTTAGCTTTAGGGTTAAAGATAGGGTAGGGCTTGGATTAGGGCTAGGTTTTGCAATAGGTTAGGGCTATGGCTAAATTAAGATCTTGTTATGATTAGGGCTAATTTTAGGGTTAATGATAGGGCTAGGTATAGTTTCAGGGTTAGGGTGATGTTTAGAGCTAGGGTTAGTGTTAGGTTCAGGGTCAGTGTTCAGAATAGGATTATGGTTACAATTAAAACCAGAATTAGGACGAGGGTTAGTTCTAGTGGAAGAGTTAGTGTTTGGCTTAGGCTAAGGGTTATTATTAGGGCTACGTCTAGGTTTTTCTTTAGGTCTAGGGCTAGAGTTATGGCTAGATTTAGGATGAGGTTTAGGTCTAGGGCTAGTGTTAGGGTTATGTTTAAGTATAAGGTTATTGGTAGGGGTAGTGTTAGAGTTTGGTTTATGGTTTGGTACAGGTTTAGACCTACAATTAGTGTTAGGGTCAGAATAAGGGTCAGGGTTAGAATTAGGTTTTGGGTTATGGTTAGAGCTAGAATGAGGGCTAGTGTTAGCACTAGTAATAGCATTAGGGTTTGGATTAAATTAAGGATTAGGGTTAGAATTAGGATTAGAATTAGTGTTAGGGTTTTGCTTAGGGTAGGGCCTTGGGTTAGAGCTAGGGTTAGGGGTAGAGTTAGGATTAAACCTAGGTTTAGATCTCATATTAGGGCTAGTTTTTGTGTTAGGATTATGGCTAGTGGTAGAATAATGTCTAATGTAAGAACTAGGGTTATACTTAGGGTTAATTTTAGGGTTATGGTTAGATGTTAGACCTCTAGTGTTAGGATTAGGTTTAAGGTTAGGGTGATATTTACAGCTAGTGTTAGTTTTAGATTAATAGTCAGGGTCAGGGTTAGTTTTAAGGTTAGGGTTAGGACTCAAATTACAGCTAGGGTTACTGTACATGTTTGGTTTAAGGTTAGGATGGTGTTTAGAGCTAGGGTGAGTGTTAGGATATGAGTCAGAGTCAGGGTTAGTATTAAGGTTAAGGTTAGGACTCGAATTAAGGCTAGGGTTAGGTCTAGGTGTAGTATTAGGATTTGGATTAAGTTAAGGTTTAGTATTAGGGCTATTGCTTGGTTTTGATTTACTGCTAGGGTCAGGGTTAGGGCTAGTTTTACGAGTTGCGTTAGTGTTAGGGCTAGTTTTTATGTTAGGCTTAGGCTTAGGGTTAGTGTTAGATTTAGAGTTAGGGATAGATCTAGGGTTATGGCTAGGAATAAGGACAGGGCAAGATTTATGGCTAGGGTTAGAGCTAGGTTTAGGTTTAGGTAAGGGATAGGGTTAGAACTAGGGATAGGGCTAGTGTGAAAGTTAGAGTTAGTCTTAGGGCTGGGTTAGTGTTAGAAATAGGGTTAAATTAGGGCTAGAATTAGGGCTAGGGTTATGGTTCAGCTTAGGCCTAGCAATAGGTTTAGGGTTAGGGTTATGTTTAGGGTAAGTATTGGCATTATAGCTAGGTGTAGAGGTAGGGGGAGGGTTAGAATTAGGGTTAGGCCTATGGTTAGGGTTAGGGTTATGATTAAGGCTGGTTTTAGGGCTAGGATGAGGGCTAGGGTTTGTTTTAAGGTAGGGATAGGATTAGGGCTAGGACTAATATCAGGTCTAGGGTTATTGTTAAAGATAGTTTAAGGGTTAGGTTTATGGATACAGGTAGTGTAAGGGTTACGTTTAGTTTTAGGTCAGGTTTAGAGCTAGGGTCAGAGCCTTGGTTAGGGTTTGGTATTATGGTTTAAAATTGAGGCTTGATTTAGCATTAAGGTTAGGGTTTGGGTAATGATAGGTTGATGTTTAGGGTTTATGTTTGGTTTAGGGTAATGCATAGGGTTAGTATTATGGATAGGTTTAGGTTTAGGCCTAGGGTTAGCATTAGTGCTAGGGTTATAGTTATGGTGATAGATAAGGTTAGAGCTAGGGTTAGGGCTAGGATTATGGTTATGATTAGGGCTAGGGTTAGTTTCAGTACTAGGGTTAAAGCTTGGGTCAGATCTTGAATTAGGGCTAGGTTTTGTGTTAAGTTAGTGCTAGTGTTAGGGTTATGGCTAATGTAAGTACCAGAGTTACATTTAGGGCTAAATTTAGGTTTAGGTTTGGGCTTGTTCTAGTGTTAGGTTTAGGTTTAGGGTTAGGGTGATGTTTAGAGATAGGGTTAGTGTAATGGTCAGATTCAGGGTCAGGGTTAGTTTTAGAGTTCAGCTTAAAACTCGAATTAGGTCTACGTTTAGGGTTAAGCTTAGGGTTTGGTTTAGATTAAGGGTTAGGTTTAGGGCTATATCTTGTCTTTTGTTTTAGGGCTAGGGCTAGGATTAGGGGTAGTTTTAGGATTAGCATTAGGGTTAGGGCTAGTGTTAGGTTTAGGTTTGGGCTTAGGGTTAAAGTTAGATTTAGAGTTAGAGTTCGATCTAGGATAGGGCTAGGGCTAAGGATAGGGCTAGGGTTAGGGCTAGGATTATTGTTCCAGTAAGGGATAGGGTTAGAACAAGGGATGCAGCAAGGGTGAGAGTTAGAGCTAGTCTTTGGGCTAGGGTTAGGGCTAAGGTTAGGGATAGGCGTAAATTAGGGCTAAGATTAGGGCTACGGTTAGTGTTAAGGTTAGGCCTAAGGCTAGGGTTAGGGTTAGGATTAAGGCTAGGTTTTGGGCTAGGATAAGGGCTGGGGTTTTTGTTAGGGTTAGGGTTAGAAGTAGAGCTAGTGCTAATGTCAGGTCTAGGGTTACAGTTGGGGATCGATTTAAAATGTTTTATGGCTATGTCTAGTGTAAGGGTTAGGTTTAGGGTAGGGGTCAGGTTTAGAGCTAGGGGAATTATTAGTGTAAGGTTCAGGGTTTGAGTTTGTTTGAGGTTAGGGTTTAGGTTTAGGGCTCTAATTATCTTTAGGGTCAGGCTTAGGGTAATGATTGGTTTTTGTTTAGGCTTCAGTATATGTTTAGGGTAATTGATAAGGTTAGGGTTAGCGATAGGGTTAGGGTTAGGTCTAGAGTTAGCATTAGGGTAAGGGTTATGGTTAGGAGAATAGATATGGTTACACCTAAGTTTAGGGCTAGGATTATGGTTAGAAATAGGTCTTGAGTTAGGTTTAGGTTTAGGGTTAGTTCCAGGGTTAGGTTTAGGTATATGTTTTGTGTAAGGGTTGGGTTTTGAGCTAGGTTTAGGGCTAGGGTTAGGGTTAGGTTTAGGGTTAGGTCTAGGGATAAGATTACAGTACTTTTAGTGTTAGAGTTAGGATTAGGGCTATAGTCATCATTAGGGGCACTGTTAGGGTTAGGGTAATGGATAAGATTAGATGTAGGTTTAGGTTTAAGTTTAGAGTTAGATTGAGGGTTATGGTATGGTTATGGTTAGGTTTATGGTAAGGGTTAGTGTTTGAGCTAGGGTTAGGTCTATGGTGAGGGTTAAGTTTAGGGTTATGTTTAGGATTAGTTTTCTGGTTATGCTTGGGTTTAGGTTTAGGCCTAGGGTTATCAATAGAGTTAGGGTTATGTTTACGGTAATGGGTATCTTTAGAGCTAGGTTTAGTGCTAGAGTTAAGGTTAGGATTAGGGCTAGTTTTAGGATTAGATTTAGGGATAGGTGTAGGTTTTTATTTTGGGTAAAGGTTAGGTTTTGAGCCAGGGTTAGGACTAAGGCGAGGGTTAGGGCTTACTGTTTGTGTTAGGGTTACGCCTAAGGCGAGGTTTAGGCCTAGGATATGATCTATGTTTTGTGTTAGGTTTAGGCCTAGGTTTACGGCTATGGATAATATAAGAGCTAGGGTTATGATTAGGGCTAGTTTTAGGGTTAGAGTCATGGCTAGGTCTAGTGTTAGGTTTAGATGTTGTTTAGGCTCAGGTTTAGAGATAGTTTTACTGTTCAAGGCAGGGTCAGTGTTCAGGGTAGGGTTAGGGTTTGGGTGAAAGCCAGAATTAGGACAAGGTTAGGTTTAGGGGTAGGGTTAGTGTTTGTTTTAGATTAAGGGTTATTGTTAGGGCTAGCATTAAATTTTTCTTTAGGTCTAGGGCTAGAGTTATCACTAGATTTAGCATTAGGTTTAAGTCTAGGGATAGTGTTAGGCTTAGTTTTAGGTATAAGGTTACTATAAGCCTTGTTTCAGGGTTCAGTTTAGGTTTAGGTTCATTTTTAGACCTATAATTAATGTTAGTGTCAGAATAAGGGTGAAGGTTAGGCTTAGGTTTTGGGTTAGATTTAGAGCTAGAATGAGTGTTAGGGTTTGGACTAGCAATAGGGTTAGGGTTTGAGTTAGGGTAAGGATTAGGATTAGGACTAGAGTTAGCATTATGGATAGGGTTTGGCTTAGGGTAAGGGATATGGTTAGGGCTAGAGTTAGGGTTAGTTTTAGGACTAGGGTTTGGGTTAGGGTTCGGATTAAATCTAGTGTTAGGGCTCAGATTAGGGCTATTTTTGTGTTATGGTTAAGGTTAGAGTTCAGGCTAAGGCCAATGTAAAAAATAGGTTTACAATTAAGGTTAGTTTTAGGGATGGGATTTGGGCTGGTCTAGTGTTAGCATTAGCTTTCGGGTTAGGGTGATATTTAGAGCTATGGTTAGTTTTAGGCCTAGGACTTGAATTAGAGCTAGGGTTATGGCTAGTTGTACAATTAGGGTTTGGTTTAGGTTAAGGTTTAGGGTTAGAGCAATGGCTTGGTTTTGTTTTAGGGCTAGGGCTAGGGTTAGGGCTAGTTTTAGGATTAGAAATGGTATTAGGGCTAGTGGTAGGGTGAGGTTTAGGCTTAAGTTTAGGGTTATATTTCGAGTTATGTTTACATCTAGGGTTAGCTATGGCTACGATGAGGGCTAAAGTTAGGGGTAAGGTAACAAATAGTTTTAGAAATAGAAATAGGGCTAGGGTAAGAGTGAGTTAGTCTTAGGACTAGGGTTAGGGGTAGGGTTAGGGTTAGGGCTAAATTAGGGCTAGGATTAGCGCTAGGGTTAGTGTTAGTGTTATGCCTATGGTTAAGGCTAGGGTTAGAGTTTGTGTAATTGTTAGGGTTAGGGTGAGTTTTAGGGGATGTGATGGGGTTATAGTTAGGTTCAGGGCTAGGTTGAGGGTTAAAATTTGGGATATAACCAGGGTGAGGGTTTGGATTAGAATTAAGGCTAGTTTTTATGGCTAGGATGAGGGCTAGGTTTTGTGTTAGGGTAAGGGCTAGAATTAGGGCTAGGACTAATGTCATGTCTGGAGTTATGGTTAGGGTTAGGTTTATGGTTAGCTCTAGTGTAAGGGTTAGGTTTAGGGTAAGGGTCAGGTTTAGAGCTAGGTGTTTTATTAGGGTCAAATTCCAGGTTAGGGCTTACTTTAGGTTAAGGTTTAGGGTTAGGGCTCAAATTAGCATTAGGGTTAGGGTTAGAGTAATGAATAGGATTAGGTTTAGGGTTCAGGTATAGAGTAATGTACAGGGTTAGTTTTAGGTATAGTGTTAGGTTTAGGCCTAGGGTTAGCATTTGGGATAGGCTTATGTGTAGGATAATGATAGAGTTTGTGCTAGTGTTAGGGATTGGGTTAAGGCTAGGATTAGGATTAGGGTTATGTTTAAGCCTAGGGCTAGTGTTAGGGATAGGTTTAGGTTAAGTGTTTATGGTTAGGGCTAGGGTGAGGTTTAGGATTAGAGTCAGGGCTATGATTAGAATTAGGGTTAGAGTTAGGGCTAGGGTTAGCATTAGTGTTAGGGTTATATTTAAGGTAATGGATGGAATTTGAGGTAGGATTTATGCTATGGTTACTGTTAGGATTAGGGCAAGGGTTAACATTGTGGTTATATTTAGGGTAAGAGGTAGAGTTTGAGATAAGTTTAGGGCTAGGCAAGTGTGATGGTTAGGGTTAGGGCTAGGGTTAGGGTTAGGCTTACACCTAGTTTTAGTGCTACAGTTAGGGTTCGGTTTTGGGGGGGTTAATGGCTAGTATTAGGACTACGGGTAATGTAAGAACAAGGATTGTGGTTATGGTTAGTTTTAAGTTTAGGGTTATGGATATGACTAGTGTTAGGGGTATGTTTTGAGTTAGGATAATGTTTAGAACTAGGGTTTGTGTTAGGGTAAGGGACAGTATTCAGGTTAGCGTTGGATTTAGGGTTTGGAGCACAATTTTACTAGGGTTAGTTCTAGGGGTATTGTTAGTCATTGCATTAGACTAATGGGTATTGTCAGTGCTAGAGCTAGGTTTTTGTTTATGGCTAGGGCTAGAGTTATGGCTATATTTTGGATTAAATTTAAGTCTAGTGTTAATGTTATGGTTAGGTTTATGTATAGGTTTACCGACAGGGCTAGTTTTAGTGTTTGGTTTAGGGTTAGGGTCAGGCTTAGAACTAGGGTTAGTGTTAGGGTCAGAATAAGGGTCAGGGAGAGGCTTAGAGTTTGGGTTAGGGTTAGAGATAGAATGAAGCCTAGGGTTAGGACTAGTAATAGAGTTAGTGTTTGGGGCAGGCTAAGGATAAGGGTTAGGACTAGGGTAGCATTACGTTGAGGGTTTGGCTTAGGGTAAGGAATAGGGTTAGAGCTAGGGTCAGGGTTAGGATTAGGATTAGCATTAGGATTAAAGATAGAGTTAGGGGTCAGATTAAGGCTAGGTTTTGTGTTAGGGTTAGGGCTATTGCTAATGTAAGACCTGGCATTACCATTAGGGCTGGTTTTAGGATTAGGTTTTGTGCTAGGTTTAGTGTTCGGGTTAGGTTTAGGGTTAGGGTGATGTTTAGAGCTAGGGTTAGTTTTAGGATCAGAGTCAGGTTCATTATTAGTTGTATGGTTAGGCTTAGGACTCAAATTAGGTCTAGGGTAAGGGCTAGGCATAGCGTTAGGATTTGGTTTAGGTTAAGGTTTAGGATTAGAGTTGTAGCTCAGTTTTGCTTAAATGCTATGGCTATAGTTAGGGATAGTTTTCAAATTAGCATTAGGATTAGGGGTAGTGTTAGAGTGAGGTTTAGGTTTAAGGTTAGGGTTAGATTTAGAGTTAGGGTTAGATCTAGGTTTAGGGCTAGGGCTAAGTTTGGGGCTAGGGTTAGGGCTAGACTCTGGGCCATGGTAAGGGATAATGTTAGAACTAGGGATAGGGTTATGGTAAGAGTTAAAGTTAGTCTTAGGGATAGGGTTATGATTGGGTTTAGGGTTAGGGCTAAATTAGTTCTAGAATTAGAGCTTGCATTAGTATTAGGGCTAGGCCTTGGTTTAGGGCTAGGGTTAGAATTAGGGTTAGGATACGTTATGATATTATAGCTAGGTTAAGGGCTAGGGTGAGGGTTCACTTTAGGTTTAGGTCTAGTGTTAGGGTTTGGGTTAAGGCTAGGTTAGGGCCAGGATTGGGGCTATTTTTTTTTCTCATAAGGGCTAACATTAGGGCTAGGGCTAATGT